>NC_044549.1:88824261-89129542 GCF_007565055.1 Rhinopithecus roxellana | reverse complement strand
TCACTGGGATTTTTGACTCTGAGTTTTGTATTCTTTTTACCATTCATGAATGAATTAATTAAACAAACACACAAAGATTGAATTGGGAAATACTATGGGTTAGGCCATGAGCTGAGGATGCAACAGTGAATAAGACAGGAAATGTCCCTCCCCTCATATAGCTTCTATTCTAATGTGTGTAGGGGGGAACAGGCATTAAACAAGTGGATAGATATTTAGATAAGGTAATTAAGGATGGCAGTGAGTGCCTAGGAGGAAATAAATTGGATACAGTCATTTTAGATCGGGGGTCCAGGATGGCCTGGCTGAACAGGTGGTGTGTGAACTAAGCCCCGATGAAGGAGAATGAGTCAGCTGTGAGTAGAGTCCCCATAGAGAGAACATTCCAGGAGGATGGGGTCATGAGTGCAGAGACCCTGAGGTGAGTGCAAGTGTGGTGTGTCTGAGGGATCATGAGGTCAGTGTGGTGGGACAGGGAGAATAGTATGAGGAGCCTCAGGTGAGGCATGTAGGAGCTGGCTCATGTAGGCCCTATAAAGCATGCTAAGCAGTTTACCTTCTCTTCTGGACTGGAACACAATGCAAGCCATGTATGTAATTTGACAATTTCTAATAGTCATATTAAAAAAATCTAAAAGAAACAGGTGAAATAGTTATTATATATTTTATTAAACTCAATATAACTAAAATGTTGTCATTCCTACCTGTGATTAATATAAAAATTATTGAGACGGTTTACACTTTTTTTGGTGCTTTGTCTTTGAAATCTGGTGTGTGTTTTACCCTTACAGCATATCTCTCTTCAGTTTAGCCACGTCATAAATACTCAATAACCACATCTGGCTGGTGGCTTCCATCTAGCTACCATCAACCACATCTGGCTGGTGGCTACCATATTGAGCAGAGCAGTTATAGCGAGTCTTAAGCAGGGGAATGACAGTATCTGATTTACTGTGTTACTCACAGCAAGGACACCAAAAGGTATTAATGGAAAGCTAGCCAGTAACTCACAATGTCTCACTCTCAGGTGGAGAAACTGAGCAATTAAAAACTGGTAATTAATTGGTGCAGTATGGTCTACCATGTGTTCTAAACACTGCACTGGGAGGCACATGTGATTTTCTCAGAGTCACAAGGCTAGAAAGGGGCAGAACTAGAAAGACCTTGAACCCAGATCTTTTGGTTTCATGCCAACATCTTCATAAATTCCCAATAATCATGGCTCATAATGATGTTTTTACTATTACAATGTAGCAAGCAGGGCCCAAGTTATTTGAATGTGAAAACATGAATAGTATGTTCTGTTTGTATCATTAAATAGTATACTAGTTAAATTAAATTATAACCAAATCCTATTTGGATATTGTTTTTTTACATATTGTATTCATTGAAAACAACTAACACTTAAGCGTCGGTAGACAGAAATGGTCCATGGAACACAGTATATCTGAATTAACTAATATAAATATACAAGAACCTTCTACATTAATTCGTATCAACTTGGACCATCATTTGTACCATATATATGTGAATTATTCACAACTTAAGGTTTTTGGTTTCTTTCCTGTCATTTTCATGGTAACCTTCACTTTAGAATAACTGTCTAATTTTTTCCGGATTTTTGGATGACCTCTTAGAACCAGAAAAGTTTTTGCCTATACAGCTAAAACATCTGGATAAAAACAGAACATGATTGTTGGACCCAGACAATGTCTTGCCTTGCAGTCTTTGACAAGGGAAGTGGAAACACAAGGAAAATGTGCCTGTTACAAAATAACAATAGATCAGGACTCTGGAGCCCTGCATTTTGATCCTGGTTCTGCTAAAAATGTGACTGACCATCATCTGGCAATTCAAATTTGTCATAATTTACTGGGGGAAAGTGATAAACTTGCTCTGCACATCAGTCGCACATCCCACCTGATGGTGCAGTGGGGCCATTCCCTTCTTTGACAGATTGATGAGGGTGAAAGGTACACATGCCTAAGTCCCAGAAAATCTGCATGTTTAGCTCCATCACAGGGGCAAGCTGGGTGATTTGAACAAGGTACTTTGGAGTCTCTGTGAAGTTAGTGGTATTGTTACATAGCATAGAAAACCAATACACTATCATCCCCATCTTTCCTGGTTCTGTTTTAAAGATTTAATTATCTTGGAGTAAAAAACCTTGGTACCTATTTTTAAATGAAGGTTTCATTTAATTGATTCTTGATTCTTATACTTTCCTGGGGCACTAAGTGCCATAAGCTGAGTATCTCGTTTTTAAAGCAGCATTTTATCTTATTCTAGCATCTAGGAGATGACTCTAGCTATGGTCCTGGATGATTTAATCATATTACACATTTAATTTAACTAGTGTACTATTTAATGACACATCCAGCCTATCCATCTTCTGAGGGTGTGTGTGGATGTGGTCAAGTCTCTATCATTTTTGTTTTGGGCAGCAGAATTGGAGAGGCCCCCATTCTGGGTAGCTGGAAGGAAGTGAACACATGCCTTTTATTTCCAATGTGGCATTAGTGCTTTATAAGTTTAATCCTTAAAACTCCAGGGGCAAGCGTGTTATTCCTACTTGCAGATGAGAGACTGAAGCTCCGCTGGGTTAAGTAAGCTGTTCCAGGCCTCGTCGCTAGTTGGAATCCAAACTTACCCTGGGATTGCTCAGAACACCCCTGGTTTCAGGGTGAGGACATAGCCTGGACAAGGATGGAGAGACTGGACCCCCAGCCTTTGGGAACTATTCTGGATATTTTCCATGTGCCCCTCAGATTCACTCTCTTCCCTCTTCCTCCAGCTCTGTGCCCAGGAAGTTGACCCTTGGACTCCATCCATGAACTCCTTTGCTGTCTTCCATTGGATTCAGCCAGTCTGAGGTAGGAGATCAGGGGTAGGTGTATTTGTTCTCCCACTGCCTCCCTGTTGGGCTAGGCAGGGTTTTGGTGGGGTTGGCATCCTCCCTACCTAAAACCACAGCTCCCATTGGTCTGGTGACTGCTCTCTCCCTTGGCCTCTTCAGGCCTAGGGGTGGTCCCTGCTTCCCACTGTTATGGGAACCAGTGGGGAGTCCTTGAGTCACACTTTCTCCTTTATAAATAACCCCTTCATTAAACTCCCTCCAGCTACCCCTTTGAGTGTTTCCAGCCAGAACACTAACCCACGCAGACACAACAGTGAGTTTGAGAGATGATCCTAGGGCAGCCTTAGGTGGCTTGCTCAGATATAGACTGCCCGGTATGTTTCTTTTATATTATCTTTGTCTATTAGTATGTGGATTAATTAAAATAATTGAATTGAAGACTTGGAAATGAATTACAATAGGAAAACCAATTAGAGGTGTTGGGAAGACAAGACAAAAAATTAGCAGCCTTCTAGATTGGTCTGTTGGCTGCTCTTGAGTCATAAGGAAACTGACTGCTGAGTTCTTCCTCAGCCACTGACAGTGACTTTAGGCACTGAGTCCCTTGTGCCAGGGTCTCCTCATCTTTAAAAAAGTGGCCTCTTCAAGTATGGGAACGGCCTTATTAAAGAAACACAAAGAACACGAGCGATGCCAACAGTCAACACTATCAATATTTTCACGGGGTCATGGAAAATAGCACCAGGGCCTCTCACTGGGCCACGAGGCGACAGGTGGGCAAACACTTCTCATGAGTGGTTTCCTTCACTTTCTGTTTTGTGCTTTTCCCTCAGCTAATCTAATCCTGAGCCATCAGACTTCTTACGCTCAGGAATACCTATACATAAAAATGACTTGTAAGTTGGAGATGCAAGAAAAATATTGTCATTAAAATAATTATCAATAAAAATTGCCCCTAAAAAGTAGGGCTTGCTGTGAGGAGTAGATTTGGAGCTGTCTGCAAAAGTATGGTTTGAGCCCTGATGGCCTGGATTCCTGGACCAGGGGGACCAGTTGCATTAATCTCCTCTTGATTCTTTGGGGATTAGGTGTGAGTGTGAGATAGTGGGGAACCTAGAGCAATTTGCTGAGCCGGACCCTCTTACTGAGCTGAATCTCTGTAATTTGCTGACCCAAAGGTAGAGTTTGCAGTGGGATATAACAAAGTCCTTGTCATTATCTACGTGTCCCTCAGGGGATCAGGTGTTGCTATGACTCACTGAGAAAGTGTGTTGAATAGGATTAAGGAGCAATACAGCAGTTCCAAGTTCTTAGTCTAAGAATCATTTTGATTCTTGAGAGAAAGGGAGAGTAGTGGCAGGGGTGAACTAGCTTGCAGGGGGCTGGGTTGTGGATTTATAGTAGCCTGTCAGAGAGGGAACTATCAGCTTCGAGGGACATGCTCAGGATAATTGGTACCAGGTGCTGTTTCTGAGCTACCACCAACATGACGTTGCCAGGCTCTAGCCACATAAAATTTCACTGAATCCTCCTGACACTCTCCTGAGTCAGGCGATCTTATCTCCATTTTGCAGAAGAGCAAACTGAGCCCTGGGGATGTTAAGTAGTTTTCGCAAGGTCACATAGCTGGTTGCAGAGCCTGAAATTGAACCCCCATGGGTCAGACTTCAAAGTTAACACTGAGAAACAGTACAAAACCACAGCTAAAATACCATTGACCACTTCTTGGGTAACTACCATGTGCCAAGCTGTGCTGTGCTACAGGACCTGGGATAGAGATAAAAACCACTTCCTCTCCTCCCTACCCATCACTTAACACGTGTGGGCTAATTGTAGGTGACCCTCAATAACCTAATTATGTGGCCTATTTAGAATAACATTCCAGTTTAGAATAACCTTCTACCCACCAGTAAATAGGGAAAATTGGGAATGTTCCCATCAGGGAATCTCTAATTAGTGAGTGGAGGAGGGAAGTCTTATAGCACCTGTGTTCTCCAGGTGAACTTAAGAGACAGAGAGGAGGTAAAAATCAGTATAATTAAAGCCTTAGCATTTTTCCCATTATCACATTTTCCATTCTGTTTGCCATGTTGGCATTTTAATTTTCCAATGCCTTCTGGAAAACATAATGTTACCTGGCAACTTTGCCCCATGGGATGTTGAAATCATGTCATTTTCTAGAAAAAAAAAGGTGAAGATGCTTCTGAATGTTACCTGTGTCTGAACTCCTGTCTATGAACCTGCATCATTTGTGATTGGAAATAATTTCTGTAGCTTGGGCTTGAGGCCAAAATTAGACTCAACTGTGAAGGAAGGGATGTCTGCCCTGATCCATTTCCTCCCAGTTTCTCACCCTTCCTCAATGACGAAATTATCTGCCTGAGCATGTCCCTCTGACCTAGTGTCCTAGTCCTTTATGTCTCACTCCGTGCTGAAGCCTCATTATTCATTTGCTGCCCATCAAAGTTTGCCTGTCCTACCTACTGTCCTCTCAGTGCCCTGTCTCACCTTCCCCTCACTGGGTTGAGCAGCATACTTTTGAGGAAAGAGTGAGGGTTTCCAAGTCAGGCATATCTGAGTTTGAACCCTAGCTCCATCACTTGTTAGCTATGTGGCCATAGGCAAATGGACTTCTCTTCCAGGTTGTTGTGGCTGTAAAATGGAAATGATGAGCCCGCCATCAAGAGGGAGGCACCTAGCTGAAGTGAGATGATGTGCATAGAGCACCCACCCATTGCCTGGCACAGAGTCACACCCATAGTTCTCCCAAGATTCCCTTCCTTTTTAATGTTCACCTAGTTCTTCTTTGTTTGTCATGAATTGGATTCATAATAACAGTTCCCCACAGTGCTTTCTTCATCACCAGGGAGATGAAACTGTCTTGTCAGACTGATTCTGCAAAGATTCTTTTACATGTATGTCTGCAATAGGGAGTATCTGCGTGCAGGCAAGGGGGATTAGTAAACATCTTCCCAAAGCAAACAGAGGGGCTGGGAGCTGGACAGAACCTCAAAGATATTGTATCCCCCAACTTTGTAGCATCCCAACAGGGTGTGCTTCCCTCTTCTTGGATGCTTTCCATGGCAAGCAGCTCTTTTTTTTTCCTTTTTTTTTTTTTTTTTTTTTTTTTTTACCAGCCAGTTCCAAGTACTTTTGGACAGCTCTCACTGTCAGAAGGTTCTTCTTTACCTTGGGCTGACATCTGCTTTCCTGCGGCTGTCACCCTTCTGTGCTTTTCCAGCCTCTGGAATCTATTCGAAAGGCTCTCCCTTTCCCACATGATGACAGTTAATCTATTAGAAAGCTAGGATCATGTGCATGAGAGGTCTTCTCCTCCTCTCCCCTCTGTGTTTTAGGCACTATGGTACTCTGCTTAAGTTTGATTCCACTATTATATTCCACTTTGTGGGCAGTAGCCCTCCGCCCCCCATCTCAGTGGGCTAGTATGACCTGTAAGGGAGTAGAAGTTCCTGCTTTGGAGTCAGACAAATTTGGTTCAAATCCCTGGTTGGCTACTTACCATGATCCTCAATCCACCTATTATAAAATGGAGGCAATACTACCAACCTCATAGTCCTGGCACACAGATTAAACGAACAGCGTGCAGCTAGTGCCTGGCATGGAGAAGGTGTTTGGTACTTGGTAGCTGTATAATTATTTTCTAATTGCCAGGTAGGTAGCTATCATGTTTGGTTCTCTGAGAAACTCTTCCCAGTGACATTTAAGATTTTGCTCAGGCTACATTTGGGAGTCCAGTCTTCCCTAGTGACAAAAAATGACACTAAGTAAGTGTTCCACTTATCACAATCACAGATTTTTAGGAGCAAAATAGGATAGTCAGCATGTTGTTCAATGGCCATTTTAGTTTGTTCCCACAAGGCAGGTAATAATTTAAAAACATAGTTTGGATATTCTGTGACTAAACATGCACATCCCAAGAGGCCCCTTGGGAATGCAGCAGAATTTCCAGACAGCCATGGGCAGAATTCCAAAGCTTCTGAAAGATGAGTGTGTTCGTGGCTGATGAACAAGGTATGAAGACACCAAATCCCCCTGACAAAGTCCAGCAATGCCTTGCTGCTGATCAGTCTTTCTGGAAAGACTGGATGAGCTCACCCAGAAGAAAAGAATGGGTAGGAGATTTCAGGAAAGATTCTTACTTATCAGAAATTAGGCTTTAAAAGTTTTGGGCCTTCCTGTTGATTCTCCCAGCTTTTCTCACAACACAAGACACATGGTTTAGCAATGACGTCATCTGACATGGATAGTCATACTGAAGTCAGAACTGTCAAACAGATCCTGGATTATGATGGAGGGTGGGAGGGATGTACAATTTGAGGGCTATGTGAATGTGAAGTGAGTGCTTTGCCGTAGGGTATTACTCCCTATCCCATCACTGATGGGTAGCAAAAACAGAATTAAACTCTTCAATATATTCAGAAATGGTTATTATGTGTTCCTCTAAAGACCTTACTATTTCCTAGGTAAAATCTACAGTTCTGTAGTCCTACCTCTTGTCATGCTAGCAAAGTACTTTTATGTACTCCAGTTGAATATAAATGCCCAACTTCAATCTTTGAGTTTGTTCTTTTTTTCATTGAATCACTCAGTTATTCAATCTGTGGAGCAGTCTTTCAGGCATTTAACAAATAACGATTGCACATCTCTTTCTGTATCAAGAGCTCTGCTGGGCATGCGGCAATGTAAAAAGACACACACAGGATTCACTCTCCTGGGGAAGACAGATGTTAAACAAACAATTACAACAAAAGGTAATGAATGGGAGCATTATGACAGGAAAAGAATGGGCCTTGAGGCAAGAAAAGTTGAGTTTGGCTGGCACTTACAGTTCTCTATTACCAAAAGTATCAGATTCCAGTGGCTTAACTTCTAGGACATCTAAATAAATAACTCCAAACACTCCTCCATTAGAAAGAGTAAGAGCTAACATTTGTGGAGCTTTTGCCATGTGGGTAGACACTGAGCCAAGCCCTTTACAAAGATAGTCACACTTAATCCTCCCGATAATCGTAGAGTTAGGGCCTCTGAGTACTCCCATTTCACAGATGAGGAAGCTGAAGCTCTAAGTGATTAAGCAACTTGTCTGTGGTCATTCAGAGCCAGGTAGCAGAGCTGGGAGTTGAACTATGGTCTCTCTGAGCTCCTGGTAATAACCATGAGTGCTTGTCCCCCAACACAAGCCTAGGAACTGGAAAAGCTGTGACAAAAGACTTTGAGAACGCAGGAAATTCCTAGTTTACTCCCAAAGAGCCAATAACCCTGCAGTGAGGCTCACAGCCCTTGGGAACAAGAGGAAGAATTGGGGGGACCAGGTCAGAGGGCATGTTAGGGTGAACTATGCTCCTGAGTCCCAGAAAGCATGAGAAAGGTTTTCAGGAAGTTACTTGTAACAGTAGAAAGAACGTTAGAGAATCTAACCCAGAAATGAATCAATCTTAGATTCAAGTGTGCATTTTGATTGTAGCTGGAATAATATAAACCAAATTAGAAAGCTTAATGTCCACGTGACATCTTTATTTGGTTGTAAAGCAATCCATTACACACACTCTCTTTCCTTTTCAATGATCCAAAAAATAAAGTGAGTCAGTCATTTTTTACAAAAATAGGTCCTGCCTTTCAAAAGAAAATAAATTGCTTTCTCAAAGAACATAGCCTTCTATTTTTTCTCACTCCTTATGTTCCTGTCCTCCGATATGTACGTTCTGTCTAGATGTTAGATCGTTTTGAACTAACTTGGAAATCTTCATGCTTAATTTAGAAGTGATTCATCTACAGATCGTGTAGTACCTAAGTTTGGCCAGTGATGGGGACAGTTGCTAAAGGGGGTGTTGATTCAGGCTTGCCAGTAAGTGACCCATCTTCTATCATCTAAGATGTCACTGACTTGCTGCAGTGACTCAGGTGGAGTCTTCATAACTGTGAGTATGCTGGGGAGCTTTCTCAGAAGCTTCTCTTGGTGTCCCCCACATGGTTTGGGATGGCTCTATGCTCAAGGCATTGCTGATACAGTGCCGCATATTCTCATGAAGGTGTGAATGATTCATGTTTCCCTGCCAGTTCCATTTGGTCATTTTACAGTTTTTTCAGGCTTCATCCATATATCATCTTCTTCCCCCAAAGGATTCTTTTACCCAATATCTCAGTTATCACTAAAGTTGGCTCCTTCTCATCCAGACTCAAGAACAGTGAGCCTCAGAATCCAACTGTATTAGTCCATTCTCATGCTGCTAATAAAGACATGCCTGAGACTGGGTAATTTATAAAGGAAAGAGGTTTAATTGACTTACGGTTCCACATGGCTGGGGAGGCCTCACAGTCATGGTGGAAGGCAAAGGAGAAACAAAGTTATCTCTTACATGGCAGCAGGCAAGAGAGCATGTGCAGGGGAACTCCCCTTGATAAAACCATCAGATCTCATGAGACTTATTCACTATCAAGAGAACAGCATGGGTAAGACCCACCCCTACGATTCAATTACTTCCCACCAGGTCCTCCCAAAACATGTGGGAATTATGGGAGCTATAATTAAGATGAGATTTGGATGGGGACACAGCCAAACCGTATTACCAGGTAATCTGCTTGCACCTCATATTACTACAATTATTGCCTGTTCCTGAAAACAATTAGTACTACTGTACTTGTGTCATACTACAACTACCACCACAACCACTTCTATTACTATAGGTAAGCAGTATTTTGGAACACTTATCAGGTTATAGGCACTGGGTTGAGTTACTTACATGCTGTATCTATTTTTTTTTTTTTTTTGAGATGGAGTCTCACTCTGTTGCCCAGGTTGAAGTGCAGAGGTGCAGTCTTGGTTCACTGGAAGCTCCGCCTCCCAGGTTCACGCCATTCTCCTGCCTCAGCCTCCCAAGTAGCTGGGACTATAGGCGCCTGCCACCACACCTGGCTAGTTTTTTGTATTTTTAGTAGAAACGGGGTTTCACCATGTTAGCCAGGATGGTCTCCATCTCCTGATCTCGTGATTCACCTGCCTCGGCCTCCTAAAGTGCTGGGATTACAGGCGTGAGCCACCGCACCTGGCCTACATGCTGTATCTTAATCAATCTTCATATTAGTTTTATGTGGTAGGTACTGTTTGGATCCCTATTTTGTTTAGAAACCAACCAAGGCTCACATAAGGAAAGTAACTCACCTAAGCCCCACCAGTAGTAACTTGCAGAGGCATTATCTAAACCCAGCTTATCTGGCACTATGACATCATCACTTTCTACTTTCATGATTTTTTTACACCACCTCTTATCATCTGTACCGTTATTTACTTAACATAAAGTTCCTGGCATGCACCACACTTGTATGATTAGGTTGTAAGAGCAGACAAGTCATTTTGAGCATGCGGTCCTTTGAACCTACCGATACTTCCACTGCCCTCTGCATCATCCATCAAAGTAAATCCCATGAAGGAAAACAGAAATTCTAACATTAACATGAGCTTGGAAAGAGGAATTTGTCAAGCTTCTGGTTTCCTCTGTGGCAGATACTTTTCTTATAAATCTCCAGGCATGAGAGTCATTTTCTAAGCAATTGTTTTTCTGCTGTACTATAATGTACTACATGATTTTTTTTCTCTACTGTACTATAATTGTTTCTTCTAGTGAGGGCCTTAGTTATTTCTAGGAATAGTTTGAGGGCATCTGTAAGATTTTGTGCAACTTTATTTCTCTAGATTGAACAACTCTAACCTCTGCCTAGAAGGACCTGGTGGTTTATTTGGAAACTGGAAATTATTTCATGGTTTCCAATTACAAGGGGCCTCTAGTGAGTTGTGACTACCAGCATCACCCTCATGCCCAGGCAAGAGTGGCTCCAGTCCTGAGGACCACACTCTGGCCCTCCTCTAGGCTACCCACTTCTTCTAGACTGGATTTTAAGTACCTTAGTCCCCACTAAGGGTCTTTGAAGGGTCTTAATCACACTTCTGGAGCAGAGTGGGCCGCTTTTCTGGGTTTATTTGCTTCCAAGATGAACCTCATAACAATTTACCCCTAGGCCCAAGCAATAACCAAGAGCTGGCTGTGTATGGGTTATAGATGGAGTTTAGGCATATATGTGAGCAAGACCCCTGGAAGTGTGGAACACAGCTAGGAGTGGGAAGAGTAGGTGGAGACAGACCAGGATCCAGAGAGAAGGGCAAGAACTTGGAATTCAAACCTTAACTGCCAAATTGTTTCAAAAACCTTTGTCATGGTAGGAGAGAACATATCTTTATTCAACAGTGTGTTTGCTTGATTTACAACTCATATATTTAGACCTATGCTATGTGGGTCTCCACTTATATACCCTTTGCCCTGGGTTGACCAAGTGGTAGGGTCAGGTAGCTACTACTAGGGCAACGAGCTTTCCTGGTTTATCTGGGACTAAGGGGTTTCTCTGGGATGCAAGATTTACAATGCGAACAGAAAAAGTCCCAGGCAAACCAGAATGAGTTGAATTGGTCACTCTAGATAACCCACTATCTATATTATAGTGACTGATATTAATTTGTGTAACTGTATAGAAGTTAGAATCTTTATGGGGCAAAAACACCTCCTTATATTTACGTTTTCATCATAATAACCTATTAGAAATTCCATTTAATGATAGCTTTGCTCTCAGAGTCAGGAGGTAAGTAAAGGCCACTTAGCCACTGGCAGGCCTTCTGTCTCTGGGGCAGGATGAAGCAGTGGCTTTTGTAAAATTGCCCAGAGTCAACAACGAACATTCATCAAGCACTAGAAGAAGCAGCCTCATCAAAATTCTTGCTGGAAGTCAAAATAGATTGGAATGTCAATCTATTGGATTTTCTCAGACTGCCTTGTTTTTACAAGAACAAGGAACCTGGAGATTCCTCCATGTGACATGATTTCCATCAGTACCCAGTTCAAATGGGTACAGTTGTCTAAAGTGATTCCCTTCTAGAGAGCCCACAGGTAACTAAGAACTGTGGATATTTTGGGATATTTGGTAATTGAAAAAAGAGGGGGTAAAAACGTCTTTAACCAGAAGACTCTCTAGGTCAAATTGAAAAGTGGGCAAAGTTAGTCTCCAGCCATGCTGCTCCTAGTTTTGCCATTGTCTTTTCTGATCTCGTGGGAATAAGCTATTCATTCACTCAGCACATTAGGCCAAGATTACATTCCAAGCAAAAGGAACTGCAAAAACAAAGGCTGTGGGGTAGGAACATACTTGAAGACCTGAAAGTAGACCGGCAGGGTGGGCTGGGAGAGGAGAAAAGTGGAAGAAGATGGGGTCTGAGTGGTGGGCCAGGGCCATATCAGTAGGAACTATGGGTCACAGTAAAGACTTTGGATTTTATTAAGTGTAATGGAAAGACAATGTGGCAGGCTAAATAATGGTCTCCAAAAGGTATCCAGATCCTAATCTCTGAGACGTGTAAATGTTATCTGATATTACAAACCAGATTTTGCAGATGTGATTATGTTAAGGATCTTGAGATGGGAAGATTATCCAGGTGGGCTCTGAATGTAATCACACGTGTTCCTATGAAAGGGAGGTGAGGGAAAGTCAAAACAGACAGAAGAGGACAACGCAATGTGAACATGGGACAGAGATTGGAGTGATACAGCCACAAGCCAAGGAGTGCTGGCAACTTCTAGAAGCTGGAAGTAGCAAAGAATGGATTCTCCCCTAGAGCCAGGAGCACAGCCGTGCTGACACGTTTATTTTAGTCCAGTGACATGGATTTCAGACTTCCAGCCTTCAGAAACAGGAGACAAAATGTTTCTGTTGTTTTAAGCCATCATATTTGTGGTAATTATTTGTTATAGCAGCTGAAGGACACTGATAAAGGCAGATTTTAGCCTCAGGCTGGGGTATAATATAGTCTGATTTATGTCTTCTGATGGGCCCTTGAAGCTCTTTGTGGAGTAGAGACCAGAGAAGGCAAGAGTAGAGGCGGAGAGATCAGCTGGGAGGTTCTTGCAGGCATGCAGATGAGACAAGATGTGGCAGTGGATGTGTAGAGAGGTGGAACATCCAAGATTTTCTTTGGAGGTAGACTGAAAATACTTGCTAATAAATTCCCACTAGGAAAAGCGGGCTCTGAAAAGTCGTCAAAAACTTAATCTGAGTGTAAGTGTGTGTGTGTGTGTGTTTTTATCCAAGAAAAAAAAAATTGTAAGTTTTTAAAAGAAGCACAGTTTAAGCCAGTGTTGGGGTTTTAGGCTAGAAACTCCTCCAGATACGGAGAGAAATGCTCAGTGGGTGGCGGGTTGTGGAATTTCTTTAGAACACGTTCTATTATGCTCCTTAGCTGACCACCTGCTCTGTGTATAAACAGTCACAATTCCTTTTTCAGAACTTGATACATCGCAGGTCAAGTCATGATATTGCCCATGCCTGCTCACAGGGAATTTTTGTGACACTCCTGGGTATGGGAGGCCTATGAGGAACATAGTTTAGATGCTGCAATATTGACATTCTTAGGACATTTCAAAGGTTTAATGCCCTGGTGACCAAACTTTAGTATGTGTCTGATTCATCTGATGAACTTAGAAATTATGCAGATTTGAGAAATGTAGCTCCAGAGATTCTGATTCACTATGTCGGGATAGTGATTCTCAAATTTAAAATAATTACCTGGGGAACTTGTTAAAATGCAGGTTCTGATTCAGTAGGTCTGGGTGGAGCCTGAGATTCTGCATTTCTGATGAGCTCCCGGGTGATGCTCATGCTGTTGGTCTCTGGACCACACCTGGAGGAACAAGATTCCTAGGGATTGTTTTCAGAGCTGTAAGCCCCTGTGTGCCAGGGTTGAGGCTGCCTCCAGTGTGGATGTGATACCACATGTGTCTGAAAACAAAGGCAGCCCTGGATACACTGCCAAGCCCTTTTGTAGGATGACCCAGCTGTGGTCTTGGTTCAGCAGATCGTTTTCCTCTCTAAACCAATGACACTCTGCATTCCCTCCTGCTGAGCTCATACATGTCTCCTTGCCAAACCCAACAGAGGCCGGCTTCCCAGACTAGGTTACGAGGCTGAGGTTTGCCAGGCTCAGTCCTTCCACAAGTGCCACTTATGGGCTAGACGACTTCCTCAGCCCAGTGGTGTCTGTCTTGTTCAGGATGCCATGTGGGCTGCATACCACTGTCAGCATGTTGTTTCTAACACACAGTCCTGGTCATGCCCTTCCCCTGCTTCCAACCCTGCTTTGGCCGCCATTGCCCTCCAGAGAAGGTCCAAGTTCATTGGTCTACCCACCAACCTCTACTACCTTCTCCAGCCTTTGCCATCTGCTACCACCATTGGTTACTTGTTTTATATATGCATTATCTCTTCTCTCCAGGCCAGAAGACTCACAGTTGAATTCAGAAACCATCCTCACACTATGGGGAAAACTACATATGGTGAGGAGAGAGAGGAACAAGATTTGAGAGGCAGTGCAACCTAGTGTATAAGAGCACAGGCTTTCGCATCAAGGCCCGGCACGGTCATACTTCAACTGTGCGACCTTGAACTGTCCCTGGGCCTTAGTTTTCTTATTTGCAAAATGGGGAAAAGAAAAATTTTCATTTAGGGCTGTTGAAAGGATTTAATGAGGTCATATATTTGAAAAACTTAACTTTGTCCCAGGCATGTAATAAGCACTCACGTCAGCAATTGATGTCCATCACTCTTTTTCCTCTTTCTTTTCCTTTCTTCTACTTCCCCTCTTTTCTTGCTCTACCCTCAGGATCTTGGGGCCTTCATAAAGGTACAATTCTTGGGATTTTCTCTAAGTGAAAATTCCACAGGGGTGGGAAGTATTGATCATATTCCAGAAACTGTTTTTGATAATTGGCCAGTAGGAACTGTTTTGAGCTGTCCACTTAGCTACATTTGCAGGAGCACTTTAAAAGGAAATGAATGAAAATGCTCATTATTCTGGCCATTAGTCCATACTTGGAGCAAACAGGAATCTCTAGGTCCAAACATTTCCCCTGTAAAGCTTTGTTTACCTTGGAGACCAACATCAACACAATTAGGTTTCAATATCAACAACGCGGGAAGGTTGGAAGTCAGGAACAGCGGATGCCTTTTGTAAATCCAGTGTCCAGGGCCACAGTTAACACCTTTCTTTCTGGACTGGGAAGGGTTGTTTTGCTGGGGGGGGTAGGGTGACATTTCAGAGTTGCTCCATTAGGTGAAATAATCAGGCACTGACATTCGATTGCAGAAGCGGTTGTCAGTAGCATTATGTGGGACACTCCTTGACTTGGTGCGGATAAAGTCCAAAGATGAGTGCTTGCTAAGGTCCAGCCACCTCCACTGCCAGTCAGATGAGGTATAATTTGTCTGTGGGTCACACTAAGTGAAATAAATGCAGGCTTCAGGGAGGGTCAATTCATCCACTCAACAACAAATGTTTTCCAAGTACCTAGTATGTGTCAATCACTGTTCTAGAGACCAGTTATGGAGCAACAAAGGGAACATAAAAATCCTTTTCTTCATGGAGCCTACTTTCTAGTTGGGTACGTTTTTAAATTAAGCCTATAAAATATCTACTTGCCTCAGCCTGAATTCAAAGACATAAATGATTCCAGGTCTTGGGATTCGGTGGCGGAAGCAACCTTAAGGATCGTTTATACTATTGATTCACTATCTTTCTTAGGATCACACACTTCTTTGAGAATATTAAAGAAGATGTGAATCCTCATTCAATCTATGCAAACTTTCACCTTCAGTTTCTGATAATTCATCCCCCCACCTTCCCAAATCCAAGCCGTAGGTTAAAACCGTTGATCTGGTTCTAACATCTTGAGACAGTTCCTCAGTATCCTTGCAAATAAGAACTTACTGAAATATAACGGATTTTTTTTTTTTAAATGAGGACTTGCTCCCTTCTCAGGCAGCTCATTTCATCCTAGAGCTCTGACTATAGACTATTCCAATTTCTTTTTTGACACTGTTCCTTGTCTCTAAGCCTTGAGGCTGAGGTCTTGTGCAAATATGTCTGGCACCCTATTCACTGTGTTCCCATTTTTTTTGAAGGAGCAGAGAGAAGTACCTCCCTCTATCACTGATATGGTTTGACTCTGTCCCCACCCAAATCTCATCTTGAATTGTAGTTCCCATAATCTCCACGTGTCATGGGAAGGACCTGGTGGGAGGTAATTAGGTCATGGCAGGGTGGTTAATGCTGTTATCGTCATAGTGAGTGAGTTCTCATGAGATCTGATGGTTTTATAAAGAGCCTTCCCCTTTGCTTGGCTCTCATTCTCTCTCCTGTCGTTCTGCAAAGATGTGCTTTCTGCCTGATTGTAAGTTTCCTGAGGACTCCCAGCCATGCAGAACTGTGAGACAATTAAACCTCTTTTCTTTATAAATTACTCAGTCTTGGGTATTTCTTCATAGCAGCATGAGAATGGACTATACAATCATCTTCCAGGTTTTGAGGCTATTATGGGCTTGGCTACTATTCTTTTCCCTGAAAAGGAAAGACTTCAGTAATATTTTTTCTCCTGGTCTCTCTATAAAGATACTAGCCTAAGATAGGCCTCTACTTAATCTCCTCTATCCTCTGTTTACCTTCTTATCTGAAAATATTACTGGATTTGCAAATTAGCCAAAGGAAACAGAGACTTGTTTTTAAGGCTGGCAATGTGCTCTTTGAGCCTGCAATAATTCATATGGCTTAAATGACTTCTCTGTTCCTTGTGTCACATGGAAGGAAATAAAAAGAAAAAACACCTCGAACTTACAGCCAGGTAGAAGAGCCATGTCAACAAGGTACCCTCACCCTCTGTGGAAAGCCAGTTTTTCTTTTGACCTGAGGTCCAGACCCAGAGAAATTGTTCAAAAGGACAGGGCCAGAGATCAAACTGTGAGAGCTCCTTATGAAGCAAAGGATTGTGTGGCACATCCCCGTACCTTAAAGAGCTCGCTGTTCAAAGCAAATCTGCTGAGATTTGGAAGTGAGTAGGTTTTCTTATCTATCAGACAAGAGCTAGGCGATTTTTGAAAGCATGGGCCCCTCAAGAATGGAAAGATTGTATTTATTCATAAAATTAATGAAGCCACAAGGCAGAGGGGGTTGGAGTAAAAGGATTTTATTTTCTTTAACCCACTTCAACAATCACCACCCATTACTGTGGGCCTGCTGTGTGCTGGGGTATGTAAGAACTGGGCTGTTCATTCTGCATCTGCATAGCATCCTGACCAAGAAGGAATTGTTGTCACTGGTCCTCTGCTTCACAAAATTAAATTGAGGATTAATTAAGGATTCTTGTTTTATACACATACTAAAAATTTCATATTTGAATCACGTAATGAATACTCATGACCTCAAATTTAAAACAAAATCTCAGACTTTGACAATAACTTACCTCTCTAAGTGTATGCCTCCTCCCTCATCTCATCCCCACCCCCCCATTATACTATTGTCCTGAGTCTCATATCCGTCACCCCGCCTTTCCTTTTTATTTAACTTTATTTCATCTATACATATTCATAAATACTTGTGTCTATTCCATTCTAGTTGTTTTAAAATTTATATAAAAGGCGATCACACTTTAGGTAAGTTTAGGGACTTGTCTTCTTTACTTAATACATTGCTGAGACCCATCCATGTTGTTGCATTTCTCTGTAGTTTATCCATTTAGACTCTTACTATATTCTAAGTATCTGCCATATACTCTTAAATATTCTATTGTGTGAATATCCCACAGTTTATTCATTCATTCTTCCTCGAATGGGCTTTTGGGTTATCACTAGACTGTTGCTCTTGTTAACAGTGTGGCCTTGGACATTCTTTTGCATCTTGGTTTTCCAAAGTAGCTGCACCAATTTACATGCTTACTGGAAATACGTAGATTATAGTCAGTCCAATGTGTGGAATTGTCAGTTTTAAATTTTTTTCCAAGCTAATGAACATTAAAAAAAATTGTGGTATTGATTTGTATTTCCTTGATCATTAAAGATTTTGAACAACTCACATATATATTTGGCTCTATGTTTCCTCTTTCGTGAATTGTCTGTTCCTTTCTTTTGCCCACATTTTCCTATTACATTAGTTATGCTTTACTTAGTGATATGGTTTGGCTGTGTCCCCGCCCAAATCTCATCTTGAATTGTAGTCCCTATAATCCCCATGTGTTATGCAAGGGACCTGGTGGAAGGTAATTGAATCATAATCATGGGGGCAGGTTTTTCTGTGCTGTTCTCATGATAATGAATAACTCTCATGAGATCTGATGGTTTTATAAAGGGAAGTTCCCCTGCACATGACCTCTTGCCTGCCACCATGTAAGATGTGCCTTTGCTCTTCTTTTGCCTTCTGCCATGATTGTGAGGCCTCCCCAGCCATGTGGAATGTGAGTCCATTAAACCTCTTTCCTTTATAAATTACCCAGTCTCAAGTATGTCTTTATTAGCAGCATGAGAACAGACTAATACGCTTAGTGACTTTTTTATAGGAGTTATTAATGTGTTATTGTTACTAATCCAGAAAGACAATTAATAGCTATATTTTCTCAACAGGGAAACTGAATGTCCTAGAGTTAAATGACTTGGTCATGATCATGTAGCCATATATGGAGGGCCAGCATTTCTCCCAGGCCTGTCTGATTTGGCGTATATCCCAAATACCTGGTCCATGCTATCTTCCTACTGAGACGTCTATGGACCTACAATGCAAGGTCTGATGCTTTTCCCTGCCATAGCACCAATGGACTGGAGAGTACTGAATTGGTCCCTATGTCTCTGGGCTTAGTTTCTTCATCTATACATCTGTGCTGTAGTTTCTCCCAGTAAATCTTAGATCATCTGTCCCCAACATTTTAACTCTTCTTGTCATTAGATATCAAAGTGGCTGGTGTGCTGGGGGAGGGAATGGTCCCCACCAGCCTCCACTCCATCTGGCCAGTTCATAGCATGGTCTCCACAGTCTTGGATAATCAGGTCTTGATTGGCAGCTCCAAGTATCTTACTTGATTTGGGTTTGGGAGGCCTGGGGTGAACAATGATAGTCCTAGTAGGTTGGTGTAAAAGTAATTGCGGTTTAGTAATGGTAAAAAACACAATTACTTTTGCACCAACCTAATAGCTTCTTTTAAATTTTTCCTTGATTGTCAATTACCATGATACTTGGTTATCATTTCTTGAATGCAGTGGTTTCCAGGGAGCCATTGATTAAGCATGGCAGAAGGGAAAATTAAGAATAATTGTCATGATGGCTCTCATTTTTTTGTTCATTCAACAAACATTTATTGAGCACCTACAATGCTTCAGACACACTGGGCAGATAGTGCTCGTAGATGTCAGATAGATTTGAGTTTAGTGCCTTTTACTGGCTCTGGGGACCTTGACCAAGTTCCTTAACCTTTTTGAGCTTCAGTTTTCCCATTATTAAAATGGGGGCTAATATCCAGGTAGTAGTTTTAAAATATGCCTGCAAATTCTTTCCTCTTATTAAGAAGTGGCATCAATGTCTCCTCCCTTTGAGCCTGGTGGGCCTTGGTGGCTGCTTCAAAGAACAGAATGGGATGAAGTGATGCTGCAGAACACCCAAGGCCAAGTTAGAAAAGGCCATGCATCTTTGCACTCTGGGGCCTTTAGCCACAGTATAAGAAACCCAGGGACTCTAAGGCTCCCAGGTACAGACCCCACATAGAAAGAAAACACAGAGGATGAAAGATAGACAAGGAGCCACAGCTCATCCAGCCCCAGCTGTGGAGACTTCCCAGCACAACATCTAGACACATGAGTGAATACAGTATTGAGATGACCCTATCTCAGTCACCATCCAACTGCACCCACATGAGGGCCCTGAGCAAAATCTGCCCAGCTGAGCCCAGTCAACCTCCGGATTTTTAAGTAAAATAAATGATAGGTTTTTAAAAAATTATTATTATACTTTAAGTTCTAGGGTACATGTGCACAACGTGCAGGTTTGTTACATATGTATACATGTGCCATGTTGGTGTGCTGCACCCATTAACTCGTCATTTACATTAGGTATATCTCCTAATGCTATCCTTCCCTGCCCCCCGCTCTCCACAATAGTACTCAGTGTGTGATGATCCCCTTCCTGTGTCCAAGTGATCTCATTGTTCAATTCCCACCTATGAGTGAGAACATGCGGTATTTGGTTTTCTGTTCTTGTGATAGTTTGCTGAGAATGATGGTTTCCAGCTGCATCCATGTCCCTGCAAAGGACATGAACTCATCCTTTTTTATGGCTGCATAGTATTCCATGGTATAATATGTGCCACATTTTCTTAATCCAGTCTGTCACTGATGGACATTTGGGTTGATTCCAAGTCTTTGCTATTGTGAATAGTGCCACAATAAACATACGTGTGCATGTGTCTTTATAGCAGCATGACTTATAATCCTTTGGGTATATCCCCAGTAGTGGGATGGCTGGGTCAAATGGTATTTCAAGTTCTAGATCCTTGAGGAATCACCACACTGTTTTCCACAATGGTTGAACTAGTTTACAATCCCACCAACAGTGTAAAAGTGTTCCTATTTCTCCACATCCTCTCCAGCATCTATTGTTTCCTGATTTTTTAGTGATTGCCATTCTAATTGGTGTGAGATGGTACCTCATTGTGGTTTTGACTTGCATTTCTCTGATGGCGAGTGATGATGAGCATTTTTTCATGTGTCTGTTGGCTGCATGAATGTCTTCTTTTGAGAAGTGTCTGTTCATATCCTTTGCCAACTTTTTGATGGGGTTGTTTGTATTTTTCTTGTAAATTTGATTGTGTTCTTTATAGGTTTTGGAGATTAGACCTTTGTCAGATGAATAGATTGCAAAACTTTTCTCCCATTCTGTAGGTTGCCTGTTCACTCTGATGGTAGTTTCTTTTGCTGCGCAGAAGCTCTTTAGTTTAATTAGATCCCATTTGTCAATTTTGGCTTTTGTTGCCATTGCTTTTGGTGTTTTAGACATGAAGTCCTTGCCCATGCCTATGTCCTGAATGGTATTACCTAGGTTTTCTTCTAGGGTTTTTATGGCTTTAGGTCTAACATTTAAGTTTCTAATCCATCTTGAATTAATTTTCATGTAAGGAGTAAGGAAAGGATCCAGTTTCAGCTTTCTACTTATGGCTAGCCAATTTTCCCAGCACCATTTATTAAATAGGGAATCCTTTCCCCATTTCTTGTTTTTGTTAGGTTTGTCAAAGATCAGATGGCTGTAGATGTGTGGTATTATGTCTGAGGGCTCTGTTCTGTTCCATTGGTCTATATCTCTGTTTTGGTGCCAGTACCATGCTGTTTTGGTTACTGTAGCCTTGTAGTATAGTTTGAAGTCAGGTAGCGTGATGCCTCCAGCTTTGTTCTTTTGGCTTAGGATTGTCTTGGCAATGCGGAGTCTTTTTTGGTTCCATATGAACTTTAAGGCAGTTTTTTCCAGTTCTGTGAAGAAAGTCATTGGTAGTTTAATGGGGATGGCATTGAATCTATAAATTACCTTGGGCAGTATGGCCATTTTCACAATATTGATTCTTCCTATCCATGAGCATGATATGTTCTTCCATTTGTTTGTGTCCTCTTTTATTTCACTGAGTGGTGGTTTGTAGTCCTCCTTGAAGAGATCCTTTACATCCCTTATAAGTTGGATTCCTAGGTATTTTATTCTCTTTGAAGCTATTGTGAATGGGTGTTCATTAATGATTTGGCTCTCTGTCTGTTACTGGTGTATAAGAATGCTTGTGATTTTTGCACATTAATTTTGTATCCTGAGACGTTGCTGAAGTTGCTTACCAGCTTAAGGAGATTTTGGGCTGAGACAATGGGGTTTTCTAAATATACAATCATGTCATCTGCAAACAGGGACAATTTGACTTCTTCTTTTCCTAACTGAATACCCTTGATTTCTTTCTCTTGCCTTATTACCCTAGCCAGAACTTCCAACACTATGTTGAATAGGAGTGGTGAGAGAGGGCATCCCCATCTTGTGCCAGTTTTCAAAGGGAATGCTTCCAGTTTTTGCCCATTCAGTATGATATTGGCTGTGGGTTTGTCATAAATAGCTCTTATTATTTTGAGATATGTTCCATCAATATCGAATTTATTGAGTTTTTAGCATGAAGGGCTGTTGAATTTTGTCAAAGGCCTTTTCTGCATCTATTGAGATAATCATGTGGCTTTTGTCTTTGGTTCTGTTTATATGCTGGGTTACGTTTATTGATTTGCATATGTTGAACCAGTCTTGCATCCCAGGGATGTAGCCCACTTGATCATGGTGGATAAGCTTTTTGATGTGCTGCTGGATTCAGTTTGCCAGTATTTTATTGAGGATTTTTGCATTGATGTTCATCAGGGATATTGGTCTAAAATTCTCTTTTTGTTGTATCTCTGTCAGGCTTTGGTATCAGGATGATGCTGGCCTCGTAAAATGAGTTAGGGAGGATTCCCTCTTTTTCTGTTGATTGGAATAGTTTCAGAAGGAATGGTACCAGCTCCTCCTTGTACCTCTGGTAGAATTCGGCTGTGAATCCGTCTGGTCCTGGATTTTTTTTGGTTGGTAGGCTATTAGTTATTGCCTCAATTTCAGAGCCTGTTATTGGTCTATTCAGGGATTCAACTTCTTCCTGGTTTAGTCTTGGGAGAGTGTAAGTGTCCAGGAAATTATCCATTTCTTCTAGGTTTTCTAGTTTATTTGTGTAGAGGTGTTTATAGTATTCTCTGATGGTAGTTTGTATTTCTGTGGGGTCAGTGGTGATATCCCCTTTATCATTTTTTATTGCATGTATTTGATTCTTCTCTCTTTTCTTCTTTATTAGTCTTGCTAGCGGTCTATCAATTTTGTTGATCTTTTCAAAAAACCAGCTCCCGGATTCATTGATTTTTTGGAGGGTTTTTTGTGTCTCTATCTCCTTCAGTTCTTCTCTGATCTTAGTTATTTCTTGCCTTCTGCTAGCTTTGAATGTGTTTGCGCTTGCTTCTCTAGTTCTTTTAATTGTGATGTTGGGGTGTCAATTTTAGATCTTTCCTGCTTTCTCTTGTGGGCATTTAGTGCTATAAATTTCCCTGTACACACTGCTTTAAATGTGTCCCAGAGATTCTGGTATGTTGTGTATTTGTTCTCATTGGTTTCAAAGAACATCTTTATTTCTGCCTTAATTTTGTTATGTACCCAGTAGTCATTCAGGAGCAGGTTGTTCAGTTTCCATGTAGTTGAGCAGTTTTGATTGAGTTTCTTAGTCCTGAGTTCTAGTTTGATTGCACTGTGGTCTGAGAGACAGTTTGTTATAATTTCTGTTCTTTTACATTTGCCGAGGAGTGCTTTACTTCCAACTATGTGGTCAATTTTGGAATAAGTGTGATGTGGTGCTGAGAAGAATGCATATTCTGTTGATTTCGGGTGGAGAGTTCTTTAGATGTCTATTAGGTCCGCTTGGTGCAGAGTTGAGCTCAATTCCTGGATATCCTTGTTAACTTTCTGTCTCATTGATCTGTCTAATGTTGACAGTGGAGTGTTGAAGTCTCCCATTATTATTGTATGGGAGTCTAAGTCTCTTTGTAAGTCTCTAAGGACTTGCTTTATGAATCTGGGTGCTCCTGTATTGGGTGCATATATATTTAGGATAGTTAGCTCTTCCTGATGAATTGATCCCTTTACCATTATGTAATGGCCTTCTTTGTCTCTTTTGATCTTTGATGGTTTAAAGTCTGTTTTTTCAGAGACTAGGATTGCAACCCCTGCTTTTTTTTGTTTTCCATTTGCTTGGTAGATCTTCCTCAATCCCTTTATTTTGAGCCTTTGTGTGTCTCTGCATGTGAGATGGGTCACCTGAATACAGCAAACTGTTGGGTCTTGGCTCTTTATCCAATTTGCCAGTCTGTGTCTTTTATTTGGACCATTTAGTCCAATTTACCTTTAAGGTTAATATTTTTATGTGTGAACTTGATCCTGTCATTATGATATTAGCTGGTTATTTTGCTCGCTAGTTGATGCAGTTTCTTCCTAGCATCGATGGACTTTTCATTTTGACATGTTTTTGCAATGGCTGGTACCTGTTGTTCCTTTCCATGTTTAGTGCTTCCTTCAGGATCTCTTGTAGGGCAGGCCTGGTGGTGACAACATCTCTAAACATTTGCTTGTCTGTAAAGGATTTTATTTCTCCTTCACTTATGAAACTTAGTTTGGCTGGATATGAAATTCTGGGTTGAAAATTCTTTTCTTTAAGAATGTTGAATATCGGCCCCCACTCTCTTCTGGCTTGGAGAGTTTCTGCCAAGAGATCTGCTGTTAGTCTGATGGGCTTCCCTTTGGTAACCTGACCTTTCTCTCTGGTTGCCCTTAACGTTTTTTCCTTCATTTCAACTTTGGTGAATCTGACAATTATGTGTCTTGGAGTTGCTCTTCTCGAGGAGTATCTTTGTGGCGTTCTCTGTATTTCCTGAATTTGAATGTTGGCCTGCCTTACTAGGTTGGGGAAGTTCTCCTGGATGATATCCTGCAGTGTTTTCCAACTTGGTTCCATTTTCCCTGTCACTTTCAGGCACACCAATCAGACGTAGATTTGATCCTTTCACATAATCCCATATTTCTTGGAGGCTCTGTTCATTTCTTTTTACTCTTTTTTCTCTATACTTCTCTTCTTGCTTCATTTCATTCATTTGATCTTCAATCGCTGATACTCTTTCTTCCAGTTGATCAAGTTGGTTACTGAAGCTTGTGCATTTGTCACGTAGTTCTCATGTTATGGTTTTCATCTCTATCAGTTCTTTTAATGTCTTCTCTGCATTGATTATTCTAGTTATCCATTCATCCATTCTTTTTTCAAGGTTTTTAGTTTCTTTGTGCTGGTTACGTAGTTCCTCCTTTAACTCTGAGAAGTTTGATCGACTGAAGCCTTCTTCTCTCAACTCGTCAAAGTCATTTTCCATCCAGGTTTGTTCCATTGCTGGCGACGAGCTGCTTTCCTTTGGAGGGGGAGATGCGCTCTGATTTTTTGAATTTCCAGCTTTTCTGCCCTGCTTTTTCCCCATCTTTGTGGTTTTATCTGCCTTTGGTCTTTGATGATGGTGACGTACTGATGGGGTTTTGGTGTGAGTGTCCTTTCTGTTTGTTAGTTTTCCTTCTAACAGTCGGGACCCTCAGCTGTAGGTCTGTTGGAGTTTGCTTGAGGTCCATTCCAGACCCTGTTTGCCTGGGTATCAGCAGTGGAGGCTGCAGAAAATAGAATATTGCTGAACAGTGAGTGTTGCTGTCTGATTCTTGCTCTGGAAGCTTTGTCTCAGGGGTGTACCCCACTGTGTGAGGTGTGAGGTCTCGATCTGCACCTAGTGAGGGATATCTCCCAGTTAGGCTACTCAGGGGTCAGGGACCCACTTGAGCAGGCAGTCTGTGCATTTTCAGATCTCAACTTCCATTCTGGGAGATCCACTGCTCTCTTCAAGGCTGTCAGACAGGGCATTTACCTCTGCTGAGGTTTCTGCTGCTTTTTGTTTAGCTACACCTTGTCCCCAGGGGAGGAGTCTACAGAGGCAGGCAGGCCGGCCTCCTTGAGCTGTGGTGGGCGCCACCCAATTCGAGCTTCCTGGCAGCTTTGTTTACCTACTTAAGCCTCAGCAATGGCGGGCGCCCTCCCCCAGCCTCGCTGCTGCCTTGCAGTTAGATCTCAGACTGCTGTGCTAGCAAGGAGGGAGGCTCTGGGGGTGTGGGACCCTCCAGGCCAGGTGTGGGATATAATCTCCTGGTGTACTGTTTGCTAAGACCCTTGGTAAAGCACAGTATTAGGGTGGGAGTTACCTGATTTTCCAGGTGTTGTGTGTCTCCATTTCCTTTGGCTAGGAAAAGGAATTTCCTTCCCCCTTGCGCTTCCCAGGTGAGGCGATGCCTCGCCCTGCTTCAGCTCTCACTGGTCGGGTTGCACCCGCGGACCAGTGCCAACTGTCTGATACGCCCCAGTGAGATGAACCCGGTACCTCAGTTGAAAATGCAGAAATTACCTGTCTTTTGTGTTGCTCACGCTGGGAGCTGGAGGCTAGAGCTGTTCGTATTTGGCCATGTTGGGCGCGCCCCCCCATAGGTATTTTTAAGCCATTATTTTTATTTTAGGGTTTTGTTATACAACAATCAATCACGAGGACAATTCACTTTGCTGGGCTGAGGACAGGTTAGAAATGATGCATATAAAGCCCACAGCACAGTCTGCATTTGGAGGTGGCGACATACTTTCATATACTCTGTACTTCAATTCCAAGGTGATCCTGGGAAGCAGGCACTGGCTACATTGTTCAGACTGGGTCATAATGATCTGCTTGCCTCATCGTCTGTCTTGCCTGGTGGCAAGGCATTGAGAAATTACGTCTATCTGGTGATCTCCTGTCCCTATGTCTAGGGCCTGGCATATGGACATTACTCTGACAATCTAAATAATCAGATTAGAAGAATAGGTAGATACTGGACAGATATACTGTTTATTATGCAATTGGAGAAATAGAAACAGGTTCTAATTCTGGCTTTACTCTTTGCTAGCCCTGAGAACTTGGATAGTCAGATTTTCATGGTCTTAGCTTCCTTAACCATGTATGGCAGGCACTGTGTGGACTATGGGAATCCACTGATGAATAAGACAGGTAACATCCACTGATGAATGAGACAGGTAACATCCCTGTGGTTCTTCTAGAAGGGAGAGATATCTTGTAAACATGCAAATAAATCAATAAACAAGAAAATTTCAAATAGAAGTAACAGCTCCAAAGACAAAGTAAGTAATGGAGGTGGAGGAGGCTCCTGGTAGACAGGATTTTCTTGGTTCCAGTTCTGCATTTCTCATTTTTTTGTTTGTTTGTTTATTTGTTTTTGATTACTTCTTTCAATTTGCAAATATTCTAATTTAGGTCATTATAAAATGAATAGCTATGGGTTATAAATTTGAAAGTAACTCATCCCAAAAACAAAGAGTCAAGGCGAGGCTGGGAGAGGACAGTGAGCAGGGTAATCCTGTGTGTGCCTGGCCTTGTGTTTGAAGCCCCCTCAACTCATGTCAATCATCTTGCAACTGCCATGCTTACAGTGTACAATGAGTAAGGCAAAGAGCAGAAGTTAGAAAAACAGACTCAGGATCTTGATTTCTAGAGTTCAGATCCCAACTCTGTCCTTTTTTTTTTCAATTAATAATGAACTTGTGCCTAAACATTTTTCATCTGTAGAATGAGACAAATGATAAAAACTGCCTCATAAGTTTGATGAGTGAATCAAGTGAATTAAAGGACTTCTAACAGTTCCTGGCACATGGCAATGTTTAGTCATCATCATATCATCATCATCATCATCATCATCATCTCACATGCATTGTCTTTGAATCCCTGAAACAATATTCTGTGATAGTGACTGTTCTCATTCCCATATCATAGATGAGGAAATGGAGGCTCTTTTGTGATAAGCTCAGGGGGCCATGAGCTCACTGAAGGCAGGGACTGAGCCTCTTTGGGTCACTGTTATAGTCCTGCAACCATGCCCAGTGCCTGTCACATAGACCATGGAATGGATGAGTGATGTGTTATTGACAATATTTGCTGGGAGCTAGGACTGTGGCTTCACTGAAGGTAATGAGCACCCCCGCAACCCTGTCCACCCCAGAGGACTGGGAATGGAGACCACTGAAGAGAAGAAGTGAGAGGGGGCAGAAGAGAATATTTGTTCTTCTGGGTTGGAGGAGCATGTCTTTCCGCAGATGGATGATCTCTCTGATTTCTTTGTTTGACCTCCAAGAGCTTCTATGGAACAGATGAATTGTTCTTGTGGATCCTTCATGACAAGAGAGATAATACAGGTGCAAGGAAGTTGGGAGACTCCCTGAGGTGAGGAGGGTGGGTCCCCACAGTGATTGGCAGAGTTAGATGTAGAATCCAAAGCTTGCAAGATCAGTCCCATCTGAACATTGGAGCATTCTGATGCAACATACATTATTCTGGTCCTTGGGCCAAAAGAAAACACCTTGTTGGAGACTTGTTTCTGTGTTTAGGGCTGGTGGTGCTCCAGGATTTCTTTTTGTTGAACCAAATTATGTCTAGGAGCAAGGCCTGTTTCTCTCATCCAGAATTTGCTAATCACTGGAAAGGCCGAAGACCACACATTTCATGAAATATGACCTAGATCTCAACAGGGTTGAGCAAATGAAACAGGCCACACCGAATGGCTTGCACTGGGATAGCCCTGCTAGTGGCCCTGGAGGGTGTGAGAGGCAGGAGCATGGAGGAAGATCTGAAAAAGGAGCCTGGAGAAGATCTGAAGGACAGTTGAGGGTGGCATAGGGCAGGCCAGGCAGGTGTGCATTCTCACCTGAGCTCTCCCACTGACCAGCCACTTGGCCTTGGATTTGAGGGCGACTTAGCCTTTCTGAACTTCTGCTTCCTCAATTGGAAAATGAGATAACCATAGTACTTTTTAAATTGTGATAAAATGCACAGAGCATAAAACTTAGCATTTAACCATTTCTAGGAATACCATTTAGTGGCATTAAGTACATTAACATTGTTGTGCAACCATCATCACCATACATCTCTACAACTATTTTATCTTCCCAGACTGCAACTCTGTACCCATTAAAAACCAGTTCTTCATTCCCTCTCCCTGCTGCCTCTGGCAATAACCGTTCTACCTTCTGTCTTTATGAATTTGGCTGTGCTAAACACCTCATGTAAGTGGAATCATACCATATATATCCTTTCGTGGCTGACTTATTTTACTTAGCATAATGTCCTCAAGGTTCTTCCACATTATAACATGTGGCAGAATTTCCTTTTTCCTAAGGCTGCTAATATTGCACTGTGTGTACAGACCATATTGTGTTTCTCCATTCATCTGGTAACGGGTACTTGGGTTGTTTTCACCCCTTGGCTACTGTAAATAGTGCTGCTATGAACATGGGTGAATACTTTTTTAAAAATATAAATATTGAGAGGATAAAATGAGAGAAGATACGTAACAGTCTTTTGCAGTAGACCTTGGCACATAATAAGAGCTTGAAAGCAGTAGTGGTAATGAAGGTGGTGCTTGCTAAGAGGAGGGAATGTCAGTGTTAGAAGCCTGCCTGGGGACAATAGGTGGGACTGTGAGGGGATCCCCTGGCTACGTGCACACTTGAGGTTGTACAGATCAAGAGAAACTCATGTTCACTCAGTCAGCACTTTTGTTTAGGACTAGACACTGAAGGTATAGACTAATATTAGTTATAGCAACCATTTATATAGCACTTACTGTGTACGAGGCCCTGGTCAAAGTGTTTTAAATATATTAACACATTTAATGCTCACAAGAAGCTGATGATATAGATGGCGATTATAAGCACTGTTTTATGGATGAGGAAACTGAGTCATGGAGCTTAATTAACTCTTCCCACATCACAAGCTAGTCAATGTTTGAGCTAACATTTTAATCAAGGTCATCCAGTTCTACACTGCCACTAAAAAAAAAAGTGAAGCCAATTCTCTGTCTCTGGAGGGTTCATATGTCCTGAGACAAGACAGATGTTCACTGTAGTCTAGTGAAAACTTCTGGATGGAGTCATGCCAAGTGCTGATATTTACCTCCAGGAAGAGATTCTGGATTGAAAGGGAAATTTTATCTCACTTTCTGTCTATTTTACTTTTTTGAGGTGGAGTCTCACTTTGTCGCCCAGGCTGGAGTGCAGTGGCGCAATCATGGCTCACTGCAGCCCTGACCTCCCAGGCTCAAGCAATCCTTCTGTCTCAGCTTCTTGAGTAGCTGGGACTACAGGTGTGCACCAGTAGGCTAGGCATAATTTTTTTGATTTTTTAGTAGAGATGAGGTCTCACTATGTTGCTTAGGCTGGTGTTGAACTCCTGAGCTCAAGTGATCCTCCCACCTTGACTTCCCCAGATGCTGGGATTACAGGCATGAGCCACTATGTGCAGCCTCACTTTCTATCTTATTCTTTTATGTATTGTAAGACCTTTTTCTTTTTTCATCGATTATTTCTTAATTTGTTAATACAGAAATCACCATATAGGCAGATATAAAATAAGGAAGTATGACATAGATGTCAACAAGCTGTGAGTTGAGTGCTGCAGGAGCCAGGAGAAGGTGTCACTTACCTCTGAGAGGAGGAGATGAAAGAAGGTATTGCAGGGTGAGTAGGAGATCACTGGATGCAGTTGAGCAGGTAGATGATTCCAGGAAAAGGGGACGCTTGGATAGAAGCAAGTAAGAAAAGTGTTGGCCCAGGGTGTGGGGCATAGAAGGCATTTGGTGAATATCACCTTGGCAGTTTAGTGCCCCAGAATATAGAGGGTGGCTGTCTAGGCCTCTCTTCTGGATTCTACTCATCAATATTATTTTAGCTAGGATTTTTCAGTCACCATTGACAGACAACCAAATTCTGCATTTCTTAGGGTACAAGCCTGGTCACACAGGGAAAGCTGAGGTCACTCCAGGCCATCTGGGGAAGGGTCTCACATAGGGGTCAGTGTCTCCCCATCTCTCTCTCAGCTTCCTCCCAGGTGGAGCCCTTCTCACTAGCTCCCCTTCCCCAGTCTCTCCCCTTCCTCCAGGGGCAGAAAGGTAGAGGAGAGCTGCTGTTCCTGGGAGCTCCCTCACAAGTCTCAGACTCCCTCTGAGTGGACTGTACTGAGCTGCCAGCCCGTCCTTGAACTGATCACTGTGGCCAAGACAATGACATGTGCTGACTGCAGAACCCTGGCTTGCCTAAGCTTCCCTTGGGACTGGGAGTAGAGCTCCCTGCTCCCAAGCCACATGGACCCAAGTGGGAGAGAGTCACTCCCCTCCAGGAAAATCAGGGGGATACTCCCAGAAGGAGAGAGGACAGATGCTAGGCAGGCACAGCTAAAACAAACAAAACTGAAAAAACAGGTTTTAAAAATTTTTAAATGTTTTTATTTATTATAATATAAGCTCAAGTTGAGAGCCCCTGATATGTCCACATGGAAACTCCTTGATGTTTCTCTGAGCTTATGAAGCATTGGGATTAACTAAGGGAGAATATGAGAGAACATGACTCTTTCTTTTCTTTTCTTTTTTCCTATTTTTCTTTCTTATTTCCATTTTTGGATATTTTCAAGGCTGCGGAAATGTGACCCTTGGAATATATTTTTAATATTGTTTCTCATCCAAGCAGCAACTTACTTTTATAGATTGCTCATTCAAATCCACTGTTGTCATTGTTTTCATTCTTGGTGTTTCCAAAGGTGAGCTCCAAAGCCTGGGTCAGCACAGTTGCGTGAGAAGGTAGAGTTTGTTCTCTAATTATTTTTAATGGTTCAAGGTTGCTGTGGATGCAGGTCACATGTCTCTAAGAGGTCTGGGGTGTCTACAGCAGCTCTAAGAAAGCCATGTTTTTTATAGCATTCCTTTTTTGACTTGTAACCACTTTTTAACTGGTGTGATGGGGCCACAGATACCCACAACCTAAGGAATGGGAACACAATTAGGGATTCAGGCTTGTGTTCAAATCCTGGCTCACCACTTTTTACCTGTGTGATCTTAGACAAGTTATTTAACCTTTCTGAGCTTTACTTTCTTTCATCTATAAAATGAGGATGATGCTAGAATTCAGAAGACTAGATGAGACAATGCATGTAAAGTTAGTGCAGAGAAAAAGCAGATCCACTCCCTGCCCCCCAAGGAACTAATAGTAAAATTTCTGATGATGAAATGGACAAGCTCCTGTAATGTATTATGGTAAGGATGCAAACATTAGTTTCTAAGGAAGTCTAGATTCCAACCCTGGCTCTCAACTTAACAACTGTGTGTGCTTAGAGCAAGTTGCTTTACTTCTGTTTTACTATTCTTGCCTCTGTAAAATGGGCATAAGGACACAACTTCACAGAGTTAGAAGGAGAATTAACACAACTTATGTAAACCACTTGGCAGAATGCCTAGCACAACAAGTGCTCAACCAACAGCACTATCCTTCAACTGCCTTAATTTCTGAGAAGCTGGGGCCAGCCTGGATCCCTGAACTGCGGGGAGAGTAGATGACACTGATATGGCACAGACCAGCTAAATTAACTGGGTTGGAAAGAGAGACTGTTTTATAAGATATCTCAGGCACTGTTGCTTCAGTGCTGAAAATGCCTAAATCTCTACCTCTGGATACCCAGAAAGTGCTTACTAAATTATTTCCCCTTTTGTCCTTGACTTGTAGGACAAATACTCTGCTATGTCTATAACAAGCATTTTTCAACTTGTAGGGAAGCCGAGTGCCCATGGTCAGGAGTGACCTTAGTCTTCCCTGCGTGGCCCAAGTTGTGTTGTGGATGGCTAGCACATAACCCACACTACTTCTCTCACTGTCTGAGCAGACAGCTGAGCGGAAGCATGTGTGGCATTTCACTGTCGTGACCCCATCTAAGAAAGCACTTCAGGAATAATTAATTGCAGTGTATGAATCTGGGTGGGAGTGCTTGCCTTCCAGACTGAATAATTCACTCAATACAAATAGTACCCAACCACCTTCCACTGAGAGAATGCCGCTCTTCATCCTGGCGCTGCCTCAACTCCTCTGGGCTTGCTAAATAAAAGGCGAAACATGTGGCAGCCGCGGTCAGAAGCAAGAGTAAATGAAGACAGGTCTGGCTGGAGCTGAGACACTTAAGAATTCCCTTTGGAGCCATCAGCAGCAGTGAGTGAGAGTGAAATATGACATGATGTTTGTTGCTATTCACTTTCTTTTTACCCTAACTCATTGCCTTGTTTTTGCTCATTCATTCTTGTCTTTCCTTCCCATCCTGTTTCCCACTCCATCCTCATTGTCTTTCTTATTGTCTGACCCAAGAGTGACTCTCAGGGCGATGCTGATCACAGTTGCCTTCAGAGAAGTGAAAGCTCCCCATTCCCCCGAACTGATCCCCACTAAGACATATTCCTCACCCCCTCCAAGCAAAGGGCCTGAAAGTCTTCCTCTGCCATAAATCACTAGGATTTCAGGAGTCCCATCTTGTAGGGGAAATAGATCACTTGCAAGGCTAGCACTGAAACTAATGGATGCTCAATGTGCTGTGGTCAGCTATTGCTAGGTAATGAAAACCCCAGAACCTTATGGTATGGAACAATGAGTATATGTTTTGCTTATATATTTGTGCATTGGCTTAGCTGTCTGGGTTGGCTCTAATCCACATGTGTTTATTCTGGGATCAGGCCATGGGGGCAACATATCCCTGGCGGAGCCTATCTCATGGGGATGGCCGAGTAGAGGAGAGCAAGCTCAACTGCACAGTACATTTCAAGCCCTTGAATCATATCTGCTATCATCCTGTTGGCCAAAGCAAGTCACATGACCAAAGCCAAAGAGAAGTCTGCCTTTGTGGAGGAACTGCATGGCTTCAAGGCAAACAGTGGCAGATACAGGGAAGGGTAAATAACTGGGTTGAAAATTCAATTTATGCCAACTGTTGACAGCTAAGCATGAACTAGGTGGCTTAGTCCAGGAAAAGTAGGGATGGAAGGGCCTGGCAGATAGAACTCATAGGATTCCACAAGGGAAAGTGAGAAGAATATAGGCAAAGCCCAGGTATCTCTAGATAGGGCAGTGATTTGGACACCTGGAGACAATGAGAGGGCACTAGATACCCAAGAGTAATGGCTGTCAAACTTTAGCATGTATCAGAATCATGTGGAGGGCTTGTCAACAAAGATTGCTGGGCTCCACCCCCAGAATTTCTGATGCAGTAGATCTGGGGTATGGCCTAAGAATTTGTACTTTTAACAAATTTCTTAGTAATACTCATGCTGTTCATATAGGAACTACATTTTGAGAACCACATCTCAAAGGAAGCGATTACTACTGAAGACAAGCCTACATTAGTTATGGTCTTGCCTAAGGTTGGTCTAACTCTCACCTTTAATTTTATGCCAATCCTGGTCCAAGCCTTTTGCCTCTCCTGGTCACTTACCTCTCTTTTTACTCTGAGCCCCTAACTTACTTCCCTCAGAGAGCTCCTCCTTCTCCTGTTCTCTAGCACCTTGACCTGTGTTTCCCTTCTTACTCTTGGAAAGTGTTAGAATCCAAAGTGTGACTTGGGTATGCCCAACAGACACACTGCTTATAACCCAGGCAGCTGAGTCATAACCTCCAGGAGGAAAACACTCCGTGTTTAGAATAAAGATAGCCAATAGACATGAAAATAATACCCTAGGATGTATATGGGTCCCCTGGCTCTATTCTCTGATGGGTATTTTTTTTCATCTGTATTACATCTTTGTATTTTCACTTCAAAAATGTTTGGTGCCTAGTGGCAGCCATCATAAAACACTGATTTTAATGACTTGTGAAGAATTAAAATGGTTCCCATGGGGCCATAACAAGTATGTCATTAAACTTACCCAGGAGTTTGGGAAGTGGTTGGACCTAAAACCCAACCCACTCTCAGAATTCATCGCAGTACTAGCATTGTTCAGAATCATTGTATGACATCCAATGAGCCTCACTCAACTCACTGGACTGAAGTGCCTGAGAAACCAAGGTCATGGGTGCCCAAGGATGCCCTTAAGTTCATGTCTGAGTCAAGTTAGTGGTCTGAAGATTTTTTTAGCTGATTCCCAGAGACAGACACAAAGAGAGAGACAAGATAGCTACTACACTGGGATCTACCAGTGGCTCCTTTATTGCTAGGCACCCCCTTTACATTTAGGGCCCATGTTGTGCACAACAGCCTTTTTTTCTTTCTTCGTTTTCCCACAAATACTAAGGTCTCAACCCACCATGTTCTCTTGTTCTCTTCTCAGTAGCTACCACTATATACCCCACACTTTGAAGCATTTTTCCCTTGAGGCTGGCTGGGAAGTGGAGCAAGTCTCCTGACTCTTTTCCTGCTGCCCCAGAAGAGAAGTACACAAGGACTTTTTGCCTAATTTAATGCCAACTTGCAGGGACAACACAACCATACTGGGCATTGTTAACATTCCTTGACTGTCTTTGAAATGATAAATCAACATATCTTGCTCTTTATTTTCTTGATAGGGAAATATAGGTAAGGCTGTATAAATTCTAATTGCTTTTGTCTTGGCCTTAGTGCAGACATCTTTAATGAGGGGAACTTCTTTTCTGTAAATGAATAAATGATTTAAATCTCCTCTGTATTAGTTTTATATTGCTGTGTAATAATATACCACACATTTAGTGGCTTAAAACAACACACATGATTATTACCTCACAGTTTCTGTAGACTTGAAGTCTGGGCACAACTTACCTGGATTCTTCTGCTCAGCCAGCAATCCAGGAATATTGGCCAGGGTTGTGGTCTCATCAGAGGTGCAACTGTGAAAAAGAACCACTTCTCAGCTTCCTCGGGTTGCTGGCAGAATTAATTCCCTGTAAATGTAGGACTGAGGTCCCATTTTTGTCTCTGGTTGTCAGTTGGGGGCCACTCTGAGCTCCTGGAGGCCTCTTGCAGTTCCTTGCCATAGTAGAGGTGTCATGTAATCTAGTGTTTACTTTATAAGGCTCACTGTGGCTGCTTTATGGAGAACAGAGTTTTGTGCAGCAAGAATGGAACCAGGAGACCCATAAGGAAGTTACAACTTTTTCCAGGCAAAGGTGCTATTGGCTTGGGTTAAGGTCCCGCAGTGGAGGTGGGAGGCCTGGTTGGGATTGGAATCTATTGGGATTTGCCTTGTTTTCCTTCTAACCTTGTGAGTGGAAAGCTCGTTAGTTGTTTACTGGGTAAAGAAATCAGTTTTAAACTAAAAATGAACTTTAAAAATAATTTTTTTGTGTGAATGTTGGGCAATTTCTGTAATAAAAAATTAAAATAATCATATCGATCTTTCCCGGGAACCACCCTTGGGCTGCCCCCTCAGAGACCCCAGCCATCAACTCTCAGCAGCACGAGGGCTATGTCTTGAAATAATTAGAACTTTGCTGATTGAAGGATTCTGCATGCTAAACCCTAGTGCAAGCTGCCTGCCCCCATGGTGCAAGTGTGGGGCATCCATAAATACTTTTGAAAATTCCCACTAATGTTTCCAGGGCAAAGAAGGGGGCTGGATTTTGTGTTGAAGCTGGAAGCAAACATTTCTTGTTAATATAGGGGGCACAGCCTAGCCTCATGGCTAAGAACGCAGAGTCTGGAGTTAGAGTATCTGGGTGTAGGTCTCTGCTCTGCTGCATAACCCTGAGCAAGTTACTTACTTCCCTGTGCCTCAGTTACCTCATCTTTAAAATGGAACAACAATAAAAGTGAGCTCCTAGGCTGTTACTAGGATTAGATGAATTCACACTTATATAGTGCGTTACAGAGTAAAAGTAAATGTTCTACAAGTGTTTGGTAAATTAAAAACAACGGGTCAGATATATCTTCAAGACCCTCATGATATGCAAGGAACCTATGAAAAATGCAAGTCGCTTCCTCCTCCTTTACTATAAATGTAAGCAAATTCATTGTGAAAAAAATAAACACATGGGATTTGAGTTCAGATGGACCCGACTTAGCCCTCAGCTCTGCTGTTTACTGGCTGTGTGACCTTGGGTGGATCACTTAACTTCTTCGGTAGCATATTTTGTTCATGGATAAACAAAGAGAGAATAGAGTGGAGTGCTACTAAATAGTGAATAACTGGCTCTCTGAAAAGACAAAAACCCTTGTTTGTAAAGTTTGCTGATTTCTGTGGTGTAAATGCATCCACTGTAGCTAATTTCAAGCTATCTACATGACGTCAGTAAGCATAGGGTTGGGAAGAAATGCACACAAATCTGCTCTTGTAAGCCAGTCAAAAAATAACAGATGCTTGTGTGGTTTCAGAGAAAAATGAATGCTTATACACACTGTTGGTGAAAATGTAGATTAGGTCAACCATTGCAGAAAACAGTGTGGTGATTCCTCAAAAACCTAAAAACTATGAGTTGGCTCCAGAAAACTCATGAATGAAAGAACTATCTACCATATAGTGAACACTTAATATGCATATAGCACTAATGAAATCTATGTAACATAGAGCATTTCACTTAATCTCTTAAACACCCCTATGATGAAGGTATTATTCTTCTTCTTATTTTACAGTAGAAGCAATCAAGGCAGAGATAGGTAATTTGTAGTGGGAATGCAAATGATCCAGTCCAGTGCTTGGCCACTTGAAGGCACTTTAGAAAGGTATATATTAATATTATTGCTTCTACAACAGAAGGAAACTTATTAATATCTAGTCATTTCCATAAAGTTCCATTGTTTTTTATAAATTCACTTCCAGTAGTCACATATCTAAAGTAACTGAAATATGTGATCTTTTCCATTAAAATGAAGCTAAAAGTATGAGGTTTAAAGAATCCGTCTCTTAGTTAGACAAAAGCTGAGGATTTTACTCTGCTACATGCTTAGAAGAAAGATTGGGGTAGAGAGACGGTGTGGACGTTTGTTGAGTACCTGAGGTTGAAAGAATTATTCTCACCCTGTCCATCATTTGAAAGATGAAGATACTAAGGTTCAGAGAAATGCAGTGACCTCTCCAACCTTACTTTACTAGTAAGTGGCTAATGCTGGGATTTGAACTCCAAAGATTGGGCAGAACTTGGTTCTTTTCATTGTACCACACTGCCACACTTGGACTTCCCTGTGATGTGAACTTCGCCAAGGCTGTGATCTAGAACTCAGTTTGGAACTCTGTGAAATAATAAACAGAGCCTTGCCAATCACAGAGCATCCCTTGGTGGCTTGCCCAGTCCTTCTGCCTCTGACCACCATCTGTAGGAGCAGTGGTACAGCCAATGTCATTACCACTGGCCTAGAAAAACACAGAGGCCCTGCTGAGGGCTTCTGGGGCCGTTTATATGAAACTGCCCAGACCATGCCCCTGAGATGCCCAAAGCCCTAGCCAGTTGTTGAGAGAAAATATCAGGCAGTGCTCCATTTCTGGTCACCATCTGTACACATTCCAAAAGACAACAGTCCATTTTAGTTCATGACCAAGTTAACTTTGCAGTGATCCAGCCCTACTTGTCAGTACCAATGTTCATGTTATTTGCTTTAGGTCCAAGGACTGTATTCAGAGCAATACTGAATAAAACATCTTTTCTTCATGGACAGAGGGCCTAAGTGGATGAGATGATATGTAAAAGTACCTTTGTAAACACTTACAAAAATTGGACCACTGTAGTACCTTGCGTTTTTTGATCCAACAAAGTGAGTAGAAGGGTTGTCTTTCATTCCTGTTTAAGGGAGAGAGCAAGCCAGTTTATTTTTCAAGCCTTACAAGGAACCCTAGAATCTCAAAATGGAAGGAGTCTTATTTATTCATTCCTTCATTCATCAAATCTTATTTGAGCATCTGCCATGTTTCAGAAACGGTTGGGTGTTCAGGTAAAAAGATGAATTTGACATGATTCCCATTACTACAAAGATTATGGTCTAGGAGGCAACTTAATAAAACAATTCTATAATTGTATCCAGATGGAAATTGTGAAAAATATGATGAAAGAGAAGTACTTGGTTCTATGAAAGCACTTAATAAGGAAGTCTGACTCAGACTATAGGGGTTATGATCAAAGGAAGACTTCCTTAGGAAGTGCGGTTCGAGTAGTGAGATAGAGAATGAAGGTGGGAGGAGATAGGAGTCCAAGTACAATAGCATGTGCAAGGCCTGAAGGTCAAACATAGCACGGTTTAAGAGTGGGATGAAGATGAGAGTGGCTGGGTTATTGAGTTCAAGTTAGGGGATAGGAGAAAAAGAGATTGGAGACTGGGCACAGTGCCTCACGCCTGTAATCCCAGCACTTTGGGAGGTCAAGGTGGGTGGATCACTAGGTCAGGAGTACAAGACCAGCCTGGTCAAGATGGTGAAACTCCATCTCTACTAAAAAAATACAAAAAGATTAGCCGAGCGTGGTGGTGGGCACCTGAAATCTCAGGTACTCGGGAGGCTGAGGCAGAAGCAGAGAATTGCTCGAACCCAGGAGGCAGAGGTTGCAGTGAGCCAAGATTGCACCACTGCTCTCCAGCCTGGGTTACAGAGTGAGATTTTGTCTCAAAAAACAAAACAAAGCAAAACAAAACAAAACAAAACAAAACAAAAAGAGAGGGAGAGAGAGAAAGAGATTGGAGAGGTAGAGTCAGTTCTGGAAGGTCTTGTCAGCACATGAGAACAATGGGAAGGCACGGAATGTTTCTAAACACCATAATAACACTATTAATGCTGTTGTTATAATAGAGCTTCTGTGGAGGATAGTATGGGCAGCAAAAAAAGTGGGTGAAGTATGGGGCTAGGGAGTTCAGGTATGTCATTTCAACAGTAAAGGGGAGAGATGATGGTGACTTGGCCTAGGATGGTGATATTGAAGAGAGAAGTGCAGGCATTCAATTCCAGGGAGATTTAGGAGGTTTCATTGACAAGGCTTGGAGAGATATATATATATGTGTGTGTGTGTGTATATATATATATATATATATATATCCAAATCCACAGATGAGATTACAGATGAGAAATCCCACCTTCTCATCTGTAAAATGAGGATGATAATAGCATTTACTTCATGGGGTTCTTGTGATGATTAAGTGAATTAATGCATGTATAGTGCTTAGGGCATTCATGCAATATAACATGTGTATCAGAAAAGAAAAAGAATTTGACTAGCAATGCCTCTTAATATATAACACCTGCTTCACCTAACTCCCAGATGTGTGGTAAGAATAAAATTCCATCTGACAAACATTTACTGGTTATACAATATGTATATACTCAGTGCTGGGCTGGGTTCCAGAGATTCAGATGAGAAGACCTTCCTTTTAAGGTAAGGAGAAGTGGGGCAAAGACATGATCAATAAGTAAAACACCCAGGGGTCATTAACAGTGCTATGTCACAGTGGCCAACTCTGGACTTCTATATTTTTCTTTGGATGAGGAAATATGTCTGAAATCCCCAAGATTTCTCAGAAGTGTTGATTCTTGAGCTGGACCTTAAAACCTTAAAGGTTTTGTCAGATAAGCAATGAGGGAAGGGCATTCTAGGAAGAGAGAACAGCATATGCACTCATGGAGCCAGAGCTGCCTAGTACATTTGTAAATTTCACATGATGGGATGAAGTGGACATTAATGCCCATCTCTCCCCAGCCTGGGACTCATTCAAGCCATCATTGATTGATTGGCAAACCTAATGATCTTTGCTGAATGATTAGGCCAAATGATCTGGTTTCACTGAAACCTCTCAGCTGGTGACCTGGCTCTCATTTTGTTCAGTGGGATGTTTGAACTGGAGGAGAGATAGGGAGAAACAGTTAACTTCAACTGGAGAGCAGTTTTGAGATAAAGGGGCTGGGGCTAGAGATACATTTAACAATTATTAAAGGGAAAGGAACTTTGAAGAAATGTTGTAAAAGGCACTTTAAAGGCACATTTGGCTAAGGATGTATAGTACAATTCCCATCCTCAGTCTTCTCCACAGACCTTCAGCAAAATTTTACTTCATTGTCCAAATGCTATATGGAGTAGATTTGTGTGTCTATGTATTTGTGTGTATGTTTGTATTAGCATGTGTGTGTTTGGAGTAAGGTAATACATTAAATTTGACTGTAATGAAATGGCAACCTAGCCAACAAGGTCCATGTACCTTTGAGTCACAGATTAAACAGCTCAGTATTGTTATAATATAGGCAGTGTTAGTATATGAAATTATGGAAGCAGTCAAGGCTATTGTGAATGGCTTTGAACATCAAACCAAGAACTTCAACTTGAGCACCCAAAATTAAAAACTTGACAAGCATACAGGACTAACGTTGTATGGTGGACTAAAGAAGGAGAACTACAGTCCTTTGGTAAAGGTGACTAAGTGTCCTCACATGCCCTCAAGAGGACCTGCCAACACGGGTGTGATTGTGGAATGAGAGAAAAAGGGGGAGAAATTGGTGCAGTTTCAAGATAAATAGTATTGCTTTAAAAAAAATAACAACCACAACACAATCCTGACATGATATCTCTATGTGGTGTTGCCATGGAAAGAGCTATTTTTATTGGATGTGAGAACAGGAAGCCATATAAAACAGAGAAATGGCCAGAATGCAAGCTTGAAATATCCCTGGGCTGCCCCAACTTAGCAGCATTTTCTAAACAGGGCAGTTTCTTTGTGTTTAGATGATAGGAATGAGAAAAACGAAAGGTCCCAATGATCTATTCCTTCCATTTTCCCATTGAAAGAGAAAGTATGCCTAAAATCCATGGAATGGGGGAGATATTCCAAGTAAATGACAATTTGCCGAATGAAGAATGATCCCTAATGGCGAGTCTGTGACCTTATGCCCATCACTGATTTCCCTTTCCAACTCCACCACCATCTTTAAATGATGTAGCATATCTCATTGCCCTCTTGTTAAATGTACGCATTAAAAATATTTAAACAGTTGTGGTTGACTTTTTAATGGATATTTTAAGGGGCATGTTAAGGAACTCCGGTAAGATCCAAAAGATTAATGAGGACATACAGATCTTTCCAACAAAAACATGTTTTTAAAAAGTAGCACATTTATAATGTTGGAAAAAAAAATAAAGCATAGTCAGAATTTGGAATGAGATGCTGGAGCCACCTTAGGTTTCTGATAAAATGATTAGTGCCCTAGTGAGTGGTGAAGTTCTGGGTTGGAACAGGAATTTGTAGAGTCTTGGGACTTGGAGCTGAGGGCTCCTGTTGAATGCACCAGAAACCAGGGAAGCAAATAATATTTTGTTATCATGTATGGCTCCCCTGTGGCCCTGTGGTCATGACCTTAAGGTTGACACAGTCCCTGAGGCTGAAGAAGGAAAGGATTGGCAGTTTTAGGCAGCAAAAAGCTAAGTCATTAAGTCTTGTGTTTTCTAAGCAATATGTGGGGAAAACAAACCTCAGTGTGAGAAGTGAACGTGAAGACACACCCATTCCAGAGAGAGACTCAGATACCAACCAAATGTTAGTTTCCTGCCAGTTTTGAGTAATTGCTCCTAGTAACCTCTTGAGTCTCCACATATTAATAAACATTGGGAAGGGCAAAGTGCATAGACTAGAACTTGACTGAAAACAATTCGGTTTGGTGTGGGAATGTGGGGTGTGATTATTTTCTCATGGATGACATTTCTTCTTAAATTTTTGCTTGTGACACGAGCCACATGGGTTTGCTTTTTCTGGATAGCTGCAAGTCAGGAAAAGGAGTAGAGAAGCCACTTGAATTCCTGGGAAATGTTGTAATGACATCCAATTTAATTCGACACATATTTATTGAGTACCTACTATGATCCCCCAAAAATGCAAGGCATGATAATGTAAAGAGAAGCAGCAAGTAATCCCTTCTTGAAGAACTCACAGCCTATTGGTACAGATACATCCAGAAATGACTATGATTGATGCTAGAATCCTAAAACAATAATGTGAGGTGCCAGGGCTGGGCATTTTATATACATTTGATCTCATTTAGTTCTCAAAGAAATTCAATGTTAGTACTGTCAAGATTCTCATTTTTCAGATGAGAAAACTGAGGCTACGAGAGCTAAACATGTTTCTGAGCATCCATAGCTAGTAAGTGTTGGAGCCAAAATTTGAACATAGGCCTATCTGACTTTAGGGCCTGGGTTATTTCTGTTATATTCTGCCTTGGACTGAGCTGGGGATCCAGGCAAGCTACAGAAAGAAAGTAACACTGGCCCTGAAGAATGAATGGGATCTATCAGGTAGTCCTTCGGTGTGAGGGTGAGTAAGGACATGGATTTCTGGTAGATGGAACAGCCAATGCAAGAGTTTGGAGCCTATGCAAGGAATCTGCTATGGGCTCAGTGTTAACAAGAAGGGACCAGAGAAAATTAATTTTTTCAACAAATATTTGAGTGCCAGTCACTGGGGAGGCACTGGCCATCTACTAGTGACCAACATAGGACCAGCATCTGCCCTTAAGGAGCCATCTTGAGCCATAAAGTAAATGAGTCTAGGAACATGCCAATGAACCAAGTACGTATCAGTCAAGAATATGCTGAGAAACCAAATAGTGTCCTGTGAAGCAGATCATGGAGTCAGGCCTGTCTGATAAGGTGATATTTGAGCTGAGATGTGAAGACAGAAGATGAGTCAGCCCTGCGAAGATCACAGAGAAGGGCATTCCAGGTGGGGAGACCAGCAAGGGCAAAGGCCTATGTGGGGATGCTGGGCCACAGAATACATCCTGATGATATGTGGCATGCTTTCTCATGTTTGTCATGTGATCATTCCAGGGGGATGTGATGTTTGATGCCTCCTATAGGCTCATTCAAGAGGAACCCATTTTGGAAATTCTTCTGAAATGAGTGCAGTAGTTGTGGGTTCTGAATTATCTGAAAACCACTCACGTGTTCAGTTCAGCTCCTTTTCCAAACAGACAGGCTTCCTGGCACGCTACTTTGGCTGTGCGTCATGACAACGTGCCTGCCATGTTTGTTCTGCTCTGGCCAGGTCCCCACCCCTTCCCATCTGAACAAAACTGCCAAAGAGCAAATTGCCACTTTTTAACCAAATGACACCAATTATGTTTCCCCTTTTCTTTCACTGTGGCTATGAAGAATAAAACATTAATCATCTCCTAAGTGGTCCTTTCCTAAACCTAAGTTAAAGGAAGTTTTTACTACTGACATCATCTCATGACTGTCAGCTCCCATTAATTAGATGTGAATGTCTTTCTCCATCCACCCACCAGGCTCTTGGTTTGGAATGACTCTCGGAAGGCATTTTTGCTGTTTACCAGAGAGAGGCGACTAGGAAATGTGTGGATTGCTTGGTTGTGTTCTATCTGCCAAAGAAAAACCAGGCAGGAGCTGTGAGGAAACAATGGAAAATGACAAAAAGCCAAGTCACATCTCTCTTCAGCCTCTCCTCCCTCCCTCATCCTGTGCCTGCTCTGCCTCCAGTTCACCTGCTCCTGAGCTCTAAGAAACCCTCTTCCTGCTTCCCCTGTCCATGAGGGTCATGTGACCCCATGGCTGACCAATCAGCCCCCTCACAGCCCTAGTCCGTGTATCTGAACCAGGCCATTGAGCCATAGATCAGGAACTTGGGGTGGAAGTCTGGGGAACAAAAGTACCCAACAACCCTTAGGGTTGCTGACCTGGGAGGCTGCTGTTGACGGCATTGATACCTGAAAACAGTATGTGGATTACTGGATCCTGCTAAACCTGACTCTGGTACAATCCTAGACTTCTCAATTACAGGATTCAATAGGTATCATTTATTCTTCTCTGAAACAAGTTTGAATTTAGTTTCTATTTTCTTCAACTGAGAGAGTTGTGTTGAACATATGTCCATACCTGTCATGCTCCCTTGCCTCTTGTAACCATCCCAGCTTGCTCGTTCCTTTCCTCATTCAGAAAAGATTTATTGAGCTCTTACTGAATGCCAGACAAATGACCCTTATCCATTTTTTTAACCCCTACTTTTCCTGGCTGGGAGAGTCCCTAATTGTTCAATATTGCCTTCTCCACAGAGCTGTGGGTCAGGCATGGTGAAAGTTTCTATATTCCCCACAGTGGATCCAGTTCAATCTATCCTCTTTATTTCCTTAACCAAAGTTTTACAAATTAGAAGGGGCATGTGACTAATTTCTGGCAAATGAGGTATAGGGGAAAATCTAATGGGGTGGGGCACTTTTGGGAATAAGATTGGGGCAGATGAAGTCACTTTTCTTCTAATGAATATTATCTCTATGTGAGACACCAGGAACCATAGAAAGATGAAGGAAGAGAGAAAATGTAGGAAAAAAATCTGGTATTTGATGATATCATTGAGCTATGGAATTAACCAACTCAGGGTACTCTGGGCATAAAATCATAAATTCCCTTATTACTTAATATTTTGAATTGGTTTTTTTCTTGGTCACTATTGAAAGAGTTTTAGCAGATACAGATTCTCAGTAAACACTGCTGCATGAACTGGCCATGGCCTGCACCCCCAGGCAAATGATTTATTTCAGTCAAAAGGTCCAGGCAGAGTGCGGGTGTCATGCCCTATGTCTGCGTTTGTGCTGTGTGAGCTTGGACACTCAGGTGACTGGGTTCCAGGGAACTCAGTGGTAAAATCCAATTCATTTGAGAGGGGCAAGAAGGAATTGAAAAATCCATTTGTTAATTTGCATTTGAACTCTGGCTCCTGTCTAAACTTTCTGTCCCTGTAGATAACCCATCATTGGAAGCCAGTGATAACTAGAAGGTGACTGGGTGAGCCTGGAGCTGGAGCCAGGATGAGGGCACTTAGGCCTCTTAGAGTGGCTCACATCACCTAGCCACAAAGGACTGAGGTCTCCATCTCCAGCATCAGAATGTACATATCAAGGGCCTGCAGTTCCCCAGTCTTTCCTTGCCCTCTCTTTCCTCCAAGTCATTGTGCGTGCCATTCTCTCTGCCCAGGACTCTTTCCACAGCCGGCTTTATTTACCCAGGTGACTTATGTTGGTCTTTCAAATAGCAGTTTGTGGCATCTCCTCCAAGAATACTTTCTTGGCTGTATCCTCTCTCCCCTGGAGCTGTATCCTATCCCCCTCTCAGTTCCTTCGAAATGAAACCTTAGTGTTTCATTTCTCCCATTCAACTGCAATAGTCTGTTGACTGTCTGTCCCCTTCTCAACTGTGAGCTCCTGGAAGGCAGCGACTGTCTGTCTTGGTTCCTGCTGTGTCCCTGATTCCTAGGGCTTTGTCTGTCATGAGATGAGCAGTACATGTTTGCGGAATATACAATGAATGAATGACCATGAAGATATTCACAGAACTCCCACCTCCAACTCCAAGCTCCTACGTAGGCGGGTATTTTCAGTGACCGCTATGACTGTGTTTTTGTGGGTCACTTGCTGAATAGTCATCCATCTAAAGTTTTCATTCCTTCTGGAGTCGAGTTACTTAAATTCCCTTAGTTGGTAACTTCCAGCTACTCCCAGTTAATCTAGGGAGTCTGGTTTGGATTCAGACAGACCTGTGTTTAAGAGCCCACTTTGGTCACTTACAGGGTGAACCTGGGTGATTTTCTTAAAGCCCACAAGCTTTAGTTTCACCATCTGTAAAATGGGGCTGATGCTGACAACCCTATCTCACAAGGAGATTATGAGAATTAAATGAAAAGATGCACATAAAATGCTTCACATAGCATCCCCCAAAACACCAAATATTCAATTAACATTCTCAGTTGTTATTATGGTGATACTTTGTGCCAGTCCTTAGGAATGGGGCTGGAGAGACGGGTATTTCTCCTAGAATGGTAGAAAGCTAACATTTTATGCCCTTTATCACAGAGGAAGAAAGAATGCAGGACTTCCACCTTGCATTTCCAATAATTATGGTTTTCTATAAATAGTTTCTTTTTAAAAAACAAAATGTAAGAATGTTTGAGTCCAGCCCAAGAATGTATGTTATGTTCTTTAAAAAGGAAATATCAACAGAGTTTTGGGTGGCAACCAGTCTCATGTCGATCTTTCAAATAAAGCAAAGATAGAAAATATTTACAAAGGATCTTATCCTAGGGAAGCTAATTCTAAGTTTCCTTCTAATTCTGAGGACAAGGGGGTCAAATCATTTTATGTAGCAAGACTTTTGGAATGAGCATTGTAAAAGTTGAAAGAACACAGCTGCTCTCTGTGGAGCATGGTGTGGGTGGCCTTGGAGAGGCAGCCAGGGCGGTGGGAAGCCAAGGTCTGGACTTTACCTCTCCTTGCATAGGTTGACATCTCTGAATCTCAGTTTGCCTGTCTGTGAAATGAGCATTATGGAAGGTAGCTGGCTAACAAGAGAGATGTGAGGACTGAGTATACAAAACACATTTTCCACAGCATCTGGCACATAGTAGGTCTTCATAGATGTTGGTGTTTTTTTTCTCTCTCCTCTTCCACCTTTTTGTCCTCGTCTTCTTTAAAAACTACTTCATTAACTACTATTACGACTTCTTGTATCACTATTACTACTACTTCTAGTATTACAATTTCATCTATTAACTATTTTCATTTCTTTTACTACTAATTCTGTTTTCACTGCTGCTACTACAACTATGTCTATTACTGTGACTACCACAATTACTACTGTGATTTCTTCTGTAAGTTCTACTTCTTCTACCACTACTGTTACTACTATATCTTTTTCTTTTTCTTTTCCTCCTCTTCCTCCTTTTCTTCTCCTCCTCTTTCTCTTCTTCTTCTACTACTACAGTAACTTCTACTGCTATTTATATTAATGTTGCTAATCCTCCTCCTACCACTACTTCTATTACTACGGCTACTCGACTGCTACTACTTCTATTATTACTTCTTTTCTGTTACTATTGTTTCTTCTATTACAGCTACTACTTCTGTCATTACTACTACTGGTACTTCCACGGCTTCTACTACCACTACCACCTGAGTTAATCCAATCAGTTCATTTTATGAGTGGGATAAAGAACCCACCCAATATCAGAATTTCCAAGAGTTAGAAATGGGACCAGAAATCAGGTCCCCTAACTCATAGCCTCATGTTCTTTTCATTCCTCCATAATCTAGCCCTGCTGGACTATATGTTATAATAGTAATTTATGATCATGGAAACTGAAAACAACTGACTAATTAAGTGTAAGTCTCAAGGGTACACTTACTGGCTGTAAGTGTAGGCAAATACCTCACTTTTCTCACCTGCAAAATGGAGATTATAAATTGCTTATTTCATCCGGTTGTTGTGAGGACTATGTGGGTCAATACAGGCCAAGTGCTTACACTAGATACTGTCGTGCTTCTAACCAATGGGAAACTGACTTGTCCTTGTCCCCCTTCCCAGCCCTCTGCAACCATTTGTCTTTTTGATTCTCTCTCCTCCCTGCAAAAGGAAAGAGTATCTCAGCTGTTGCCTAGGCAAGTGTCAGACTGGATGACCAGATGATGTAGTTCCCTTACTTGTAGGCACCACTGACGAACAACTCCAACCATCTCTCTGTCTCTGTCTGTCTTTCCCTCCCTGTCTTCTTCCTTTCCCTCTCTCCATCTTCCTCCCTCTTTCCTTCCTTCCCTCTTCTCCAACACCCCTTTAGTCTCCTGCCCTCGTGGTGGTGTGGCTGGGGCTGGAGCTGGGACTGCTGGCCAGGGATGGCTGCATCTCCATAGGTGCTGGTGGGGTCCTTGATGCCTTGGAGTCAGTAGAGATCAAGAGCAGACACTGGAGTCTGCTCAGGCTCAAATCCTGCTCTGGCAGTAACATCTTCATGGCCTTCAGAAAGTGGTTTAACCTCTGTGAGTCTTGGCTTCCACATCTCTTGTGAGGACTAAGTAACTTAATATAGTAAAATCTCTTAGTACAAGGCCTGGCACATTTTAAGTGCTAAGTCAGAGAAAGTGCTCCTTCACATCCTCTCTCTGTGTGTATTATGAGTGTGTGTGTGTGTGTGTGTGTGTGTATGAGAGAGAGAGAGAGAGAGGAGAGAGAGAGAGAGAGAGATGACATGCCAGGCATTCTCTGTTTATGTTTTGTGATGATGGCAGAAGAGGAACAAAAACCTAAGTGGAGGTCTGGATGGGGCCTACTGGAGCAGTTTCTTCCAGCCCTGAGAGTGTGGAACGTGATTAGAGACCTTCTTCCTGGTCTGCCTCCACCTCCCCTTCTGTAAAGCCAGACCAGAGTGGAGCAAAGAACCTCAGGGTGTGGGGGCAGCAGTGACTTTTGGGTTCCAGGCCTGACTGTGAACAGCTCTGGGTCGCCATGGACACATTGAGAAGGAGAGGGAGTACCATGCAGTGGCTTTGGAAGGGCTTGAGAGGTTACTGACTCTGGACTTCTCACATCACAAAGGAAAAAGTGAAGTCCAGGGGAGGGGGGTTAATGACCTAAGGCCAGTAAGTGGGATAATGACTCAAATTGGTGGGTGAGAATGCAGACTCCAGAGCCAGCCTGCCGGGATTTGGGTCCTGCTGTGTTGTATCCTAGCTGTGGGACTCTAGGCCCATTGTTCGGCCTCAGCGTACCTTGGTTTCCTGTCTATTATGATGGCACTTAATTTATTGGGTTGGATGAGCATTAGAATTTACGTGTGTAAAGTATACGGAAGAGTGCCTGGGCATTATTAGTATCATATAATTGTTCACTATTACAATTACTATTAATTGTGGTTATATCATCGGATCTCCACAGAATCCTTTTATTCTGTTTGCTCAGCCTTGCCAAGCCACCTCCCATTGACCACACTGATACGGATTGGGTTTTCTGGAAGCAGACCTTGAGGTATTTATTAGTGCACACAATGTTTGTTGGTGATCAACACCAATGAAAGGGTGGGGAAGAAGAAGGGCTGGGCAGAGGAGAAGCTGAAATGTTATGCATGCTTCCACAAAGATCTTCACCCCAGTGGAGGGCTTAGGAACCAGTACCGCCTGTTAGAGCTTTCTCCCGTGGTACAGAATGGCCAGGCCTTTATACCCCCACCTTGTTCAGTCACTGGATATAGGCTGCTCCCAGGAGGCCATGACCTTGTGTGGAATGGCTCTCTGCATCTGAGTCAGAGCCCAAAAAGCCAAGAGCTACAGGTAGCAAATCCTTTCCTGAAGGAGGATCTGGAAAGTAGAGTTCTTGGCCTACTGGGACACATACATTTTGAATTTTTAGGTATGCATACTTTATTGATCATTTTAAGATGATTCCGTCTGAACTGTTTTCCAAGACTGGCCACAGAACAAAGAACACTCCCGAGCTGGAAGAGATCTTGCAGACCTTCTGTCAGCCCCTTCTTTACCAGTTGGGATTTTCAGGTTCACAGATGGATGAGACCGGCCTAAATAAGTCACTGAACTGGGAATAGAACAACTGAATTATGGATTTTGTTTCATTTTAAACAACTTAAATTTAGACATCTCATTGGGGCCAGTGGCTACTGTGTTGGACAGTTCCATAGCTTTAGAAGAGTGCATCCTCGATCTTACTTAAAGCCCCTAATGGCATTACCAGGCAGGCAACAGAGTTGAGGTCAGTTTTCTGCCTCTATTTAGGTGTCTTTTTAATATCCTTTGTTTGATTTCAGTCCACTTGAAGGACTTTGTTTGCAGATCTGTAAAGATTGCTTACTTCCTTTGCTCTTCTGTGCTGCTTGCAGACATCTAATTTTCTTATCTGCAGACTAGTAATCTTTTATATTTCATTCATAAGGCATTCATTTAAACCTTGCTTTTCAGCTGCTTGAATTTTCACAAGGAATTAGCAATTCAACTCCCCAGGGGTCGATACTTTGGTTCTCTTGTGCCATTCCCCATCTCACTTTTGTGACTACCCATCATAATTCTTCCTCTATGAATAATCTCTTCCTGCCTGGATGAGGTGGCTGCCTCTCTAGCCATCCACAGAGATGAAGTCTGATGCTCGCTGTTGGAGGTGACTTTGCTGTTTGTGTTATCAGTGATTAGAAAGTGTCAACCTGTTATTAATAATCAGAAAGCATCAACTTGTTTGGTTCTGTCTTAGAGCCTTACATCTCTGGTTCTGCTTGTGGAGGTCTAATTCTGGATACGAGATGGCTGGAGCATTTCCTTGTCACTGCATCTAAATAAGAGCAGGACTTCTATCTTTCACCTTTTTATATAGTGAGGGGAGAACAGGAAACCCAGGCAGGAGAGTTCATATGATTATAGTGGTTTGCTATTGCTTTTGACTGCACAGCAATTCTCCCACTTTTTTTGGCAATAGCACCTTATCTTAGGTCACGTTCCCCCAAAGCACATCCTGAGTGGAGATTTGGGTAAATATGAGCTATTAAGAGAGTGTTGCTGGAAGAAACTGGTAAGGCAGTGAGGAAGTAGGGCTGAGGCGAGGGAGATGCTGACCAAGGGTGCCATTTAAGCACAGTCCCAGCCTCAGCCCCATCCTGTGGGAGCTCTGGAGTGTGAATGACACCTGACTTGAGGCAAGAGAGCTGGGTTTTCCTATTACCCCACTATGAGTCTCCCATGTGGATGTAAACACCCAGGCACTCCCAGCTCTCTGAGCTTGCCAATGCCTCCAGCAACCCAGGACTATTCTTTGAAGAACATTGGTGTTAGTTGCTGGTAGAGACAAAGCTGTGGGAGGGGAATAGAGAAATGGTCAAAGGGATTCCAGGGAATCTGGGTGGAGTGGGAAGAAGATGTGACCACTACATACCTCAGTTTTCCATTGAGGAAATGCCTCTTCTGTGTTCCTTTTGGACTCGTCAGTCAGGATCAGGGGTTCCCAACTTTGACACTACTGACATTTGGGGTAGATTCTTTGTTGCTGGGTGATGCCCTGTGAGCTGTAGGGTATTTAGCAGCATCCTGGGTTGTGAAATCCACTGATGCCCTCTGGTTGTGACAACCAACAATGTCCTCAGACAATGCCAAGTGTCTCCTAGGGGGCAAAATGGCCCCTGATTCACAACCACTGGTTAAGATGAAATGCCAGAGAATGGACGTGTGACCCAAGCTGGAATAATCAGGCTCTCCCTCCTTGGAATTTAGCTCTTGAGCTGAGGGATATCCTAAAGTGACTGGGCAGGAGTTCATGCTATGTAGATGCTCACAGATGCTCTGGTTTCTGGATTCTTGAATCTTTCTTTTCCTTTTAGTTTTCCTTTGATTCTATTATATGTCACTCCAATACCTTTCAACAAATTCTTTCTATGCTTAACTTGAATCAATCTCTGGTTGCCTACTACAAAATATTCTTAATGAACACAATGATTAAACTGTTCCATTTTATGACTTGATAACTCTAATCTCAGAACATATAGATATCTATAGACATAGAATGGAATGGAGAAATCAGCTTGACCACAATCACTTCTCCTTGTTTCTAATCTTCCAGTTTCTATTTCTCACCTTCACATGCATTTGCTTGACATTTTTCCTGGCAGCGCAGAGTATGCAAGACAGTCAGCAATCTCCTCTTGAAGAAAGCCTCTTTCTTTGCTACTTCACCAAGCCTTAGTGATATGGTTTGTCTGTGTCCCCACCCAAATCTCATCTTGAATTGTAGCTCCCATAATTCCCACGTGTCATGGGAGGGACTCAGTGGGAGGTCATTGAATCATGGGGGCAGGTCTTTCCCATGCTATTCTCATGACAGTGAATAAGTCTCATGAGATCTGATGGTTTTATAAAGGGAAGTTCCCCTACACAAGCTCCCTTGTCTGCCACCATGTAAGATGTGACTTTGCTCCTCATTTGCCTTCCACCATGATTGTGAGGCCTCCCCAGTCATGTGGAACTGGTTCAATTAAACCTCTTTCCTTTGTAAATTACCCAGTCTTGGGTATGTCATTATTAGCATCATGAGAACAGACTAATACGCTTGGTGACAGAACAGTCTATTGCTTCAGGATACATCATCTTACTAGGAGATGTATAACTGGATTTTTTTTTTCCAGGGATTTATCTTTTCCATGTCTCAGATACAGTTCTTCCTCCCCGAAAAAGGAGTTGTTAATGGTTTTTGGATTTGGACTGGATCCATTTTATTTCCCTGGAAAGCTATCTAATACTGGAATTATTCCACTCCTGGAGGTGTATAGTATGGACTATTTTTGATGTTGATGATGGCCCTACCAGGGATGTGTGCAGCTGAACATGTGAGCCCTCCAAGTCTTTCCCATCAAGCTCCTAATATGTCATTTTCTCTTAGTTACAGCATGTAGCTTTCTGAGTTTGCATGGGGCTTTCCTACTGCAAAACATTAGGGAAAAGCATTAATGGTAGGCTGGCAGTTTTCAGAAAAACTTATCAAATCCTTATGTTTAATTCATTAGGAGTCATTTTAGCCATTTGAGAATGTTCTTTGGGAATTTGCCATTTTAAAAATGTTTTCTTTCTTAAGGATTTAAGAATCATAGTCCTAATATTAGCAATTACATAGTATCTCCTTTTATTCCCCCTGGCTGCTAGGAAGCTCATAGTCAAATTTGTTGCTACTCATAGATTCTAAGTCATCTCTACTATTATGCTTCATATTTCCTTTCTCACTTTTTCCTTTTCCTGAATTTGCTATTCCTATTAATCTTATTATACTCCTTATTGTAGGATCCTCCAAAGCTCTTTTGAGAAATAAATAGGGTATACATGAACAAAAAATTTTTAGTTAATTGTTGCTCCTGTGAGGCTGATGCTTTTCTGCCAGGCATCACAGCTGTGGCAGTCCCTGACTCTACTGTTTTGCCACTTCCACATCTTTGGGTTTAGCAGATGGACCAGGCCCAGGCACATAAGAGACACTCACTCAGTGCTTGATTATGTTTACTTTGTTTTGTTCATCTTTGCTTCTTTGGATTGGAAAAGGTCATGAACTGAGATACTTAGTTAAATTTAAAATGAAGGAAGGGGCACTTTACATAAGAATCGTAAACTGGCAGCTTGGATGAGGGCTGTCACAGCCCATGGAAGTGTTTCTTTTGCCTTTTTGTTTGGTCTGTTCAGTGTTTTAAGCGGCGACATAGCAAAGCAGAATTTATGCTTGATTGTAAAACAAGCACTGTAAGCCTATCGCCTTTCACTCCTTTGGATTTGACATTCTGTGTTACTTCCTTGCCCTTGTCGTTGTTTGCATTTGAGACACTTGCTTTGTGGTTATTAACCCATTTCACTAGGAGGTAATAAATTTATACCTCTAATTCAGAAATAGGTTCTGAATTAAAGGAAATGTCCAATATTGAAGCAATTCCAGATCCACCCTGAGTACCTATTTTGCTTTCTCTTTGTAAGCTCTGACATTAGATTTTTAAAGAAAAACTGTCTAGTGCTGAAAGTCTAACTTTGACTGCATTAACCTCTGCAAGTGCATTACACCTTGACTTCTAAAAAGAGGCAACTTTCTAAGGGTGTATTTCAAGTGTCCTTAATATCCAAGACATAAAATGGCATCATATGTGTGTATGTGTTTGCATGTGCTTACTGTGTGTTGGGGGAATGGACTGAATGTTTTCTAAGGCCCTTCCAGTGCTGGGGAGTTCCCATGAGACCTTGAAACAGCCTCTGTAGCTCTCTGGGCCTCAGTTTTCTTTTTTCTGAGAGTCTTCAACAGCATGGATGCCAAGTCTTTGCCAGTTATGAACTTTTGTAGAACTGTCATTGCCTTGGAATTTAATTAATCTTCAAAAAGGTATGGTCTATCAGGACAGTGAAAAGGCAACGGGATAAAATATTTACAAATATTTTACCTATTTAAAATACTTTATTTTAAATAGATTATTTAAAATTATTTAACTATTTATAAAAATGTGTATAAATCACATATCTGATAAGGGGTTAGTATCAGGGACATATAACTAACTTACAACTCAACAACAACAAAAAAGACAAATTACCCAATTAAAAAATGGTCAAAGTTCCTGAATAGATATTTCTCTGTAGGAGATCCACAAATGGCCAGTAAGGGTGTGAACAGATGCCCGATGTTATTAGTCACTGAGGAAATAAAAATCAAAACCGCAATGAGATGATACTTCACACTCACTGAGATGGTCATAATAAAAAAAGGAAAATCACAAGTGATGGTGAGTATGTGGAGAAACTGGAACCCTAATACATTGCTGACTAAAATGTAAAATGGTATAGCCTGCTGTGGAAAACAATTTGGCAATTCCTCAATAAGTTAAACACAAACTTATTATGTGACCTAGCAATTTCACTCCTAAGCATATACTCCCAAAGAACTGATAACAGATGTTCAAACAAAAACTTGCACACTATTGTTTATGACAGCACTATTAATAGTAGTCAAGAGGTAGAAATAACCTACATCTATCAACTGATAAGTGGATAAACGAAAGGTGATCTAGAATAAATGACTGGTTCATTTTACAACATGGATGAACCTTGAAAACATTTTGCCAAATGAAAGAAGCCATATACAAAAGGCCATATATTGTATGATTTCATTTATGTGGAATATCCAGAATAGACAAATTAATAGAGAGAAAAATCAGATTAGTGGTCACCAGAGACTGAGGGGAAGCGGGAATGGGGAGTGGCTACAATGAGTATGGAGTCTCCTTTTGGGGTGACAAACAATCCTGGGACTAGACAGTAGTGATGGTGGCACTGCATTGTGTACATATTAAATACCCACTGAATTGTCTACTTTAAAATGGTTAAAATGGTAAATTTTATGTTGCACGTATTTTACCACATTCATACACAAACCTTTTCCAGGTTACAATAAAGCATGGCCATTTTTGTTTCAATAGGATTTGTATAGATGGATACGGGTGTATTTTTAAAAATATATAGACTATTATGAGTTTAACACCACAGCTGCCCATAGTGTGATCTGCAGATCAGCAGCATTTCCATCACCTGGGAGCTTGTTAGAAATGTAAGTTCTTGGATCCCTCCCCAAACCTAGTGAGTCAGATTTTCTGGAGGTGGGCTCAGTGATCTCTGCTTTAACAAGCTCTCCAGGCACTTCCTATGCACACCAATGCCAAGTTTGAGGAGTATTTCTTTACAATTCACTAGGCCATTGGTTCTCAGCTTTCAGTGTGAGTGAGAATCAACTGGAGAGTTTGTTACACAGGCAGGTTCTTGAGTCCAGAGACTATGATTCCTTACATGTGGATGATGTTCAGAAACCTGCATTTCAACAGGCATCAAATGCAGGTGGTCCAAGGACCAGTTTCTAAAATGCAGAAATAATGAAGAGAATTGATTTTTCAAACTTTATTGCTCATGAGTAAAAACTGGAAAGTTTGCTAAAATTGCAGGTTTCTGGGACCTGCCTCAAGATGTTCTGCTTCAATAGGTCTAAGATGAAGCCTGAAAACTTACCTTTTAACCAATCACCTCAGTTAATTCTGAAGTCAAGAGACTACGTTTTAAAAACCACTGCCCCAGACATGAAGCTCTCTGAGGACAGAGGACAGCTTTCAAATGATCTTGCTAGACTAGAGCTATGGCCTCAGTCTGATAAAATGGAATTCACTGGAATGGTTTGCATGTTCAGGACTTGAGCTCAGATCAATTACATCAGTAAAAAATCCAGAAGATGTGACCTACCTGCAGTTCACGTAAAAGATACAGAGCAAAAAGAATCCCTCTGTGGTTGTATTCAATGTTATATACTGAGAAAGCTAAGACAGACTTAGGCTTACTTAATAGAAGTGTTGTATCTAAATATTTGGCATTCAAACTGTACACAGAATATCTTTAATTCTAGATGTCACACACTGGAGTGGAAAGTGAAACTAACATTTATTGAGGTGACTACACATTTATCTTATTTATTAAACTATTTTATTCCATTGAATGCTCACATCCTGTGACATAATCTTTAAACAATTATACCCATTTTAAAGATAAGCAAAATTGAGGCTGCCATGAAGGAGAAGTAATTTGCCCACTGATTTTTTACTTTTCTCCAGAGTACCTTGACATCTCTTTTGCCACCAGCACCGAGAGCCTCTGTGCTGGGAGATGCCCAGTACAGTCAAAGGGGATTGGTTCCAGGGCCATTGCAGATACCAAAAACTGCTGCTGCTCAAGTCCTTTATGTAAAATAGCATATTTGCCTGTAACCTGGGTATGTTCTCCCGTGTACTTTAGATTACTTACAATACCTAATACAATGTAAATGCTACGTAGTTTCTATTTTATTTATTTAATGTATTTTTACAATTTGTATTATTTGTACATTTTTTGGAGAATATTTTTGATGTGGTCGAATCCGCAGATGTGGAACTCGCACATATAGAGTGCTATAATCCCACTCTAGCAAAATGTCCCAATGCCCCACTGTAAGCCTTGTCGTATTGGGAGGTCACCCTTTGTAACATGGGAACCAAGCTGCACAGCTTCTGAGTTCAACGTTTCCTCGTGGAACGATTCCAGCCCAGTGCCGGGATGACATACTGTTTGCTTTGCGTCTCTGGTATGTGCCTGGTGTAATATTTACCAACTGGTCCGCTCTTGTCCACAGAGCGGCCGTGAGACTGTCTGTATTTGCTTCACTCAGTTTCCTGGCTGGGCCCGTTTCCCTGGCAATGGCCTTTCCTGTCAGCAGCCTTGAAGGAAGGTATAAAAGGGCACACTGTTAGGAATTGCTGGCTGGGGCCCAGTGGGGTTAGGTTTTCCTCCTGGATCCTTAACAAGGAAAGAGGAGTAAGTTCTTCTCTTAAGCGTTGCCATTTGCTTTTCCTGTGCCCTAAAAACTATCTTTTCAGCTTTGTGTGTTACATCAGCCAGGAAGGTTACCCTATGTGATCTGGTGGGAGTTGGGGACGTGGGGGGATGGGAAAGTAGGCATTTCCCCACAAAGGACTGTAATTGAATCCTGTGATGTTTTGTAGTGCAATCATCTGATTTTGATTTGTTAATTATTTTCTCTTCTCTTAAATACCTCTCCCACATTTTCCTTCCCTGCTTTGTTCAGACCTAAACATTCCTGACTTAGGAAGCTTAATGTCCCCCAGAGTGCCGTCCCCAACTACTGCTTTACCCCACCAGCCTGCACCCACTGCAGGTGTTCCTAAACCTGCAGTGGACTGAATTGCTCCTTTGCTCTGGAACTTCTGGCGACTCCCTGTTGCTACCAGAGGAGCCCCAAGACCCCTATGATGGAATCCGATGCTCTCATGCTTGAGTGAGCCCAGCACTGCCCAGTGGAGATGATTGTCAGCCGTATATATCATCTTAAATTTTCTAGCAGCCACACTAACAAAGCCAAAACAAATTAGTGAAATTAATTTTAATAATATATTTTATTTAGCTCAGTATAACCCAAATATTATTTCAAAAGCCAAACAATGTAAAAATATTAATGAGGTATTTTACTGTATTTGTTCCCACTGAGTCTTGAAAATCGGTGTGTGTTTTACATCCACAGCACATCTCAGTTCAGAGCAGCACATTGCAAGTGCTCAGGGTCAGGGGCCTGTGGCTCTGTGTCTAGCCCCTGCCTACCCCTCCCACCTCTTCCTGCTCCACCTTCCCAAACCCTACAAGTTTCCCAGTCCCTCACATGCATGAAAATTTTTGCCATAGTGTGACCTTCTGCTGCCCTTTTGCTCCATGCTGTGCTCTTGCACTCCTCGTTCCTGTTGCCGGGCTGCCCTCTGTACTTAAACTTTTATTCATCTTTTAAACCCATGTTTAACGTATTTTTTTCCTTCCCTGTTTTATCCATCCAGTAGAACCTTGTGTGTATCTCAGATATAACACTAAATGTGTTGTATTCTGATTATTCACTTAGAGGCCTCCTCTACCATAGGGAGCAGTTGTAAAGGCAGGGGCATGTTTTGGTCACGTTTGTGACTCCTGGTAAATGTTTGAATGAATGAACGAGGGAATGAGGGCATGGAAAACTACTTTGGTGCTGATGTTGGGATGTTCCAGTTTCTCTTCTGCTGGAACATTCATGCTTCATCCCAAACTACTGTTGTCCCTCTACTTTTGGTGTTTCACTGGCAGAGTTTGAACTTAGTTGAGCTTTCTACGTGTCTTCATGTACTGTTTTTCTTTTTTCTATCTACATTCTCACCCACTTTCTGTAGCAGACAATACATACACTCAGATCTTTATCCAATGCCAAATGACATTGAGAAGCTAAATATGTTGATTTTAAACCACACACAACACTCCCACTCCCACTCCCCCAAATGAAGTACAACCTATACAATAAATGTCAAAAGGAAAAAAACAAACCCAAACCAAAACCTTCTGCTGTTTGTGGCAATCTAGGTTACTGTTCTTCACTACTGGCTATTATAATTTGCTGTTGTAAAATCAAGAACTGATTATATTAGAATAATGGAGTTTAATGAACTAAAGAAATGCCCTGGGTGGCCGGCCACCGTGACTCACGCTTGTACCCCAGCACTTTGGGAGGCTGAGACGGGCAGATCATGGGGTCAGGAGATCGAGACCATCCTGGCTAACATGATGAAACCCCATCTCTATTAAAAATACAAAGAATTAGCCGGGCGTGGTGGCAGGTGCCTGTAGTCTCAGCTACTGGGGAGGCTGAGGCGGGAGAATGGCGTGAACCCTGGAGGCGGAGGTTGCAGTGAGCCGAGATCACGCCACTGCACTCCAGCCTGGGCGACAGAGCGAGACTCGTCTCAAAAAAAGAAAAGTAAAAAAGAAAAAAAGAAATGCCCTTGCCTGCCTTTGAGTCTGCTGCTGTGGTGTTTCTGTAATGGTGGTAGGGGGTCACATCCCTGGGATGGATGTCATGGTATAGATGAAAGAGCCCAGATGGAAAGTCAGAGAGTCCTGGCTTCAATCCTAGGTCAGCCGCTTCCTAACTGCGTGGACTTGAGTAGGTAACAACCTCTCGGGCCCTCAGTGCTCCCAACTGTGAAATGGGGATAGTGGTGGTCCTGCCCTCTGAGCATTTTCTGAGAATTAAGATGCTGTATATTTGAGATGCAGGTGCCAGAACACCAGAGATGTGGCGTCTCCTTTGGTGATAGTTATAAAAGTCAGTCCTGCTTTACCTAGAGTGATCTGCATGCTACATTCCTTAGCTTTAAGACTTTTCCAGAAGTCCAGGAATTCTTTGGGATCAAGATTCCATGGCTTCATTTCTCGGTTTCTAACAGGTTTTGTGTTTGGTGACATCTAGTGGTTGAATGAGGTTGTCGTCAAACTGAGTGCAAAGCCTCAAGTTTTCCCTCCCTTCTTCTCCACCTTCCCTAACCCTGGGGTCTCATTCCTGAAAAACTGCCTCCTTTATCTGTCTCCCTTCACTTTGCCTCTATGTGTCTGTGGCTCCATCTCTCTCTGGAGTCAGGCAGCATTCCAGCTCCAGCACTCCTCAGCAGTGCAACCTGAATGGCCCCATCCCCCATTTCTTCCCCTTTGGATGAGCACCACTTGGTGACTAGAGTAAGAAAGTGAGGCTGATGGCTCCCACTGTTATCTCCTGTCTCATCAAAGTGTTCCTTTGCCTATGTTGACTAAAGAAAAAAGAATTGAGTCTTTTATTTAATTTTTTTTTACTTGAGATGGAGTCTTGCTCTGTTGCCCAGGCTGGAGTGCAGTGGTGCCATCTCGGCTCACTGCAGCCTCCACCTCCCAGGTTCAAGTGATTCTCCTGCCCAGTCTCCTGAATAGCTGGGTCTACAGGCATGCACCACCACACCCACGCCAAGCTAATTTTTGTATCTTTCTTTTTTTTTGGAGAGACGAGGTTTTGCCATGTTGGCCAGACTGGTCTCGAACTCCTTACCTCAAGTGATCTGCCCGCCCCAGCCTCCCAAAGTGCTGGGATTACAGGCTTGCTTGAGATACCTCACCTGGCCACCTTAAACAATTAAAGTTAGTTCTATTCAGAAATCTTGCTGAGGACTATAGACTGGGAACAGCCTATAGGCTGGAACAGCACTGTCAGAGCTGCTGCGGCAATGCGGTATTTCCATTCACAGTTTATATACAGGTGGTGAAGATTCAGGAAGTTCAAAATCACATCAAAGTTTGGGTGCGAGAGTGCCTCTGATTACAGACTACAGAGGCATAATCAGGACCACCACCACCCAGGTGTTATCTTACATATAGAGCAAGGCAAGGATCACATCATTCATCTTTTAAGGAATACAATGACTCAGGCAAGAGACATAGGAGGCCGCGTGCTGTAGCCTGTTTAGTCTTGAGAGCATCTTTCTGGAGAGCTGCATGTCATCACAGAGTCAGGGGCTTTGTGAAATTCTGCTCACAAACAAAAGGGAGCAAACTTGACTTCTTAAGTTTGGTGCTTTATCTCACACCTGGAACTCCATGACCATCTTCCCCTCTGCCTGGCAAAGTCATTCCTGGAACCTTGCCACCCACAAGCCAGAGACTCTGTGAGTCCGCCCTGCCCTGATCAGACCCATTCAGGCACTTGTTCCTCTTGTGCCTCCAGACACTTCTTATTTCTCTTTAACTCCTTTTTATTCCCCTCATTTAATCAACACTGCTTACCAAAAACCCATTACGTATCAGGCACCTATTACACTGGATTTTAGAGTCATGTATTCACATGCCTGTGTTCCCCAGTGAACAGTAAAATCTTCAGCTCTCCCTTCTTCCCATGTCCTCACTTTCTCTTTTATATTTCAGGTGCCAATGCACAACTGGCACACAGTGTGTTCTAAATAATTATTGTTAATACCCTTTTTTCCAGTGTGAAACTCAAAAGAGTCATAAATGTGGAAAATGGCCGCCCCCTTGACCCTTGAGCAGATGAATGCATTTGGCCACTTAGAACTGGACTAGTACCCTTCAAATTATACCCCAGGTAGCAATGCATTTGACCAAAATTCATAAAGCATACAAATCTATGGCTAGTTCAACTTAACATGAAATAGCAAAAGAAGCAACCAGATAATTGGATGAAGTGTGCAATGAAATTTTTTGTGGGGGTTAAAACTCAGGAGAACAGAAAGTTATAGTATGGACTTTAATCATTTCATCTCCCTGTTTTAAAAAACATTAAGCTCAGCCAGGCACAGTGGCTCATGCCTGTAATCCCAGCACTTTGGACGGCCAAGGCGGGCAAATCACCTAAGGTCGGGAGTTCCAGACAAGCCTGGCTAACATGGTGAAACCCCCTCTCTATTAAAAATGTAAAAATTAGCTGGGTATGGTGGTGCATGCCAGTAATCCCAGCTACTTGGGAGGCTGAGACAGGAGAATCACTTGAACCGGGGAGGCGGAGGTTGCAGTGAGCTGAGGTAGTGCCATTGCACACCAGCCTGGGCAACAGAGTGAAACTCTGTCTCACAAAAAACAAAAACAACAACAACAACAAAAAATAAACTCCCATTTGCAAAATACAGTGATTTTTAATTTTTTGACTGTACCTCAGTTGTAAAACAAAAAACCCAAAAAGAACAACAACCAGGAATATCTCAGCTGTGTGTCGCTTACAGTCTGTGTGTCCTAAATCAGTATGTATTATTTCATTGTAAAGCACACACAAGTAGAAATTGAAGAATAATGAGAAAAAGTAAACATAAATAAGAGCTGAATGTTTTTCTCCTATACCCCAGGGGATCATCCCAGTCCTTCTCTTGGGCCATGTTGTCTCACAGCATTAAAGGTCTGTCCCCTCTTAGAAGTTGTGCATTTTACTGACAGACTTTTAATTTAAGTCCAAAGGAATGAATTTGAATGATAAAATTTCAGACACAGGAAGGGGGCTGGAAAACCTCAGACAGAAGCAGCTTTCCTTCTTCATTAATTCTACAAGGTTTATTGAATCCTTCCTATGTACTAGGCTCTGGACTAGGCACAAGAATATTGCATGAACAAACATCCAAGCCTGCTTTCCTGTTGGTAGACTGGCAAACACCAGTTTCTGATTGGCCTTGTTCTCAGGAGTCATCACAATCGGTCATGAGTTCTTCAACAAAAACCCTGGAATCACTTGTTTTTACATTTTCTCCATTCCTCACTCAGTGAAATATCTCTCGGGGGTGTCACAAATGCACTTTTCTCAAGATGCTTCTCAGAATTAAAAGAACACTGGAGACATGATGAAAGGGTGAATGGCTTGCTCAGAATTTAGTGGGGTTGCCAGACCATGACACAGATGTCCCCTAAGCCATCTGGGAGACTTCAAAAACATTCTGGGTTAGTCTTCTGGGGACTTCGTGTTCCATTTATTGTGCAGAAGGAGCAAGCTGTGGCCTCTGTCAGTGTTTCTACTGGGTCCTTGAGGAGTTCTCTGTGCTGATCTGATGTGTTGTGGTTAGGACTGCACCAAGGGGCAGGCTGAGGAATCTCCATGACTTGATGCAGAACTTGAGCCACCCGGCAAAAATCTGGCCAAAGTGCCACAGTTCGAATTTATTTTGGTAACAGAAGTTAGAAGAGCAATAGAGAGTGAAGAATTCCTTTGGGCATAGATGGTCATTCCTCTTTGGAAATGAAACTTTGTTAGTTACTCTAAATGGCCTAAAAATTAAAGAGCTGTGTGTGTGTGTGCACGCGCGCGTGTGTGTGTGTACGTGCTTGCTTGCACCTGCAAGTGTGTCTGGTTATGGGGCCATCTGGGAGGCAGTGCAGGACACTTTATTATTATTATTTTTTGAGACCAAGTCTTGCTCTGTCCCCCAGGCTGGAGTGCAGTGGCGCGATCTCAGCTCACTGCAAGCTCCGCCTCCCAGGTTCATGCCATTCTCCTGCCTCAGCCTCCTGAGTAGGCGGGACTACAGGCGCCCACCACCACGCCTGGCTAATTTTTTGTATTCTTAGTAGAGATGGGGTTTCACCATGTTAGCCAGGATGGTCTCGATCTCCTGACCTCATGATCTGCCCGCTTCAGCCTCCCAAAGTGCTGGGATTACAGGCATGAGCCAAACTGCGCCCGGCCAGGACACTTTTCAAGAACCCAGAATTGCATTCAGTCCTGGCTCTACCAATGCATAACATGATGATTACATAAGGCATTTGGTACCCCAATTTCTCCATCTGTAACGTAGGGCTAGCTTTGTCAGGTTTTGTGGGTTTGCAGATTTGTTGTAAAGATCAAACAATCTTATCTAGTGATTGTACAATTGATGTTTTAAGATCTCATAATTCAAATGCATCTTCCAAGCAACAGTGTTAAAGTAGTTTGCTAGGGCTGTTCTCTGAAGTACCAGAAACTGAGTGGCTTCAACAACAGAAATGTGTTGTCCCCCAGGTCTGGAGGCTGGAAGTCTGAGATCAAAGTGCATGCAGATCCACACTCCCTCTGAAGGTGCTAGAGAAGGGTCTCTTCCAGGCTTTTCTCTGAGCTTCTGGCAGCTGCTCAGTTTTTGGCAGCAGAACTCCCATCTTCACATCACGTTCTTCGTGTGTGTGTCTGTGTGTGCGTGTGTCTTCACTTGAAGTTCTTTTTATATGAACACAAGTCATATTGGAGTAGAGGCCCTGCTCTACTTCAGTGTGACCTCATTTTAACTAATTGCATCCAATGATTTTATTTCCAAATCCGGTCAGACTCTGAGATACTGGGGCTTAGGACTTCAATATAGGAATTTTGAGGGGACACGATTTAACCCATAACCAGTGTCTTACTATGATAACTCATAATAATTTTTTCTTTTGAATTAATGACATGTCTTATAAATTATGTCACCTCAAAGTCAGCAAAAGACAGTGGATTAATCCCTATGAAACTCTTAGCCCAACACCCGCCGTATAGTGAACACTCAATGAATGATAATAATTGTCGTTACTAACATGATAGTGAGCATGTTCTCTGTACCTCAGTTTTGTTGTCTGTAAAGTGGGAACAAGAATACCTTCTTGGTAGAATTCTTGCTGCGCTTGAAGGAGGCATTGTGTTTGCTTGTGGCCAGCACTTGCTCTCATATTTAGGCACTTAGCAATCCCTTTCCTTTCTTGTTTCACAGTGTCTGGCCCAGGATGCAGTCTAAGTCCACAATGCTTGGCATATTTTTAGCACTTAATAACTCTATGTTGGGTGAATGAATGGTGAACGAGGTGATTGTAGTGGTTGAGTTTCTTTGGTTGAAATAACAGAAATTCAAATTAAAATAGCTTAGTCAAAGAGGGGACTTCACTGGCTGATGAAACTAAACTACAGCAAGGGTGGGGATGGGACTAGCTTTGTGACAATTGGGACCAGGCACTCGGAGGCTGGCAGGGTTTCCTTGTTCTTCATCTCTCTCTTTCTCCTTGTCTGCACGATGGCTTGAATTTCTCTTCCCAGGTGCGATTCCTTCCACATGGTGTGGCCATGGCTGCCTGCAGACCTCTACCCTCATCCTGAGAGCTTACCAGACAGAGTGGAGGGCTTCTAGATTCCTCTAGAAAAGTGTCAAGGAAGGACTCTGATTGGCCTGAGGGGACTGGATAAAAGCTCCTCATCTCCTCCACCCAAATCCATGTAGACTGAGACATTACAATTAATTCTTCCAAAAACATAGTACAGTGATGGCCATTGGGAAAATATAGTGTGGACACCCACCTTAGCCAGTACTACCTACAGCAGTGAGGATTGAAAAATTGAAGCTACGAGATATCATAAGGCAATACTGGTCGCTAATAGCCATTATGTGCTTATTTGCTTATTCAACAACTTTATTAAGTGCCTGCCCCTTCCCAGGCTTTCATTCAGGGCCATTATGTGCATTATTTAATCAAACCTTACAATCCTGTCGTGTGGGTAGAGTAATAGTGAACTAGCGAGGTGACCCAGATGTAGGGAGTTAAAATACCTTGTACCAGGTGACCCTGATAGCAAATGGCAGTGCTAGGCTCTAATCCAGCTAAGTCTTTGGAAGATTTGGACTATGGCTTCACCATCCATGATCTCTGTGACCTTGATCCCTCAGTTTTCTTATTTTTCTCATTAGTAAAATGAGGATTATCATAGGACCTATATGATAAGTTGCAAAAATTGACTGAGATAATACGTGTACAGGGCTTCTCATAGAGTGTAGCCCATAGTAAGAGCCAGATTTATATATCACCTATTGTTGTTGTGTTTTGGTTGTTGTTGTTAGTACTTTACTATTATGTATTCTCCAAATCCCTGCGCTTCTCTCTATGCTTAAAAGTGTTACATGTAGCAGAGAGGCAAGTGGTATGAGACTTGCAGAGGAAAATATTATTCAAAAGGAGGTGGTCAGCGAAGACTTCCTGGGTTTCATGGTCTGAATGTTCATGTCCCCTGTAAATCCATATATGGAAACCTCCAAGGTGATGATATTAGGAGGCGAGGTCTCTGACAGGTGATTAGGTCATGAGGGCTGACTTCTAATAAGTGGTGTTAGTGCCCTTATAAAAGAGGCCTGAGAGAGACCTATCACCCTTCCATCTTGTGAGGACAGAGCAGGAAGGTGCCATCTATGAACAAGAAAGCCCTCACCAGGCACTGAATCTGCCAGTGCCTTGACCTTGGACTTGCCAACCTCTAGAACTGTGAGAAATATATTTCTGTGGTGTATAGGCCACCCAGTGTATGGCGTTTTGGTATAGCAGCCTGAATAGACTAAGACACTGAGGGAGGAGATAGTCCAGCTACTCTGTTCTGAAAAACCAGGAGATGACTTGCGTTTCCTCTCTGCTGCCAAGATTAGTGGCACTTGATTGCCTGGGCAGAAAGGGGCTATGGTTGATCTGACATTTACTTTATTCTGCTTCCAAGGAGGCTGATGCTATGGGTCTGAGGCTCTAGGATTCAGGACTCTCATGTTTTTGCTGGGAGCTCCACTTCCTTCTTCACTCTGAGGCATTGGTGGGGAAAGGGGCCCTCTACTTTGCCCCACTGAGCTACCCTTCAGTTAATGTTGGTGAATCTTAGCACCCCTGTCTGTATGTATTTAGTCATGGGCCTGAATTGTTCCTCCTGCAGCCAGTATTGTCTGGAAAACAGTGGAAGCAGCAGTGACTACAGGGCCTGCAAAAGCTACTCAACAAACAGGACACAACCTCACTTGCTGGCCAAGAATTCAAGTCACCCTGAAGCCACACAGACCCTAAGATGCCCATAGTCTCAGCTTTCTGCATCCTCAGCAGCTTTCTCAGTCGGCTCCCTTACCTCGTCCCCTTCCCATTCCATGCCCAGGCTCACTATCTGCGTTCCTTTCCCTTCTTCCCTCCCTGCCTTCTTCCTCCCTTCTATTCTCCCTTATCTCTCTCTTGCTTCTCTATCTCCATCTTTATTCACTTTCTCTCCTCTCTTCCACCTTCCCTTCCTTTCTCCCTCTCATCCCTTTTCTGGCAAAAGCTGAGTTGGGGATCAATTGTTGCATTCTTAATGGCAGGATTATTCCATTATTAGAGGCAAACGAAAGCTACCAGGTCTCCTCTCCACTGCCCCACTGCTAGGAGATTTATTATGTACCATCTGAACTCTGCTGCATGCACACTTGTGGCTCAGTAAGTGGGCACAGAAACAGCCCTCCACTCTGTCCTGTGAGCTCGTGCATCACAACCACCTCTGCTTTTAGACGCTTCGACAACCACTTTGTATGGAAGGATCAATGAGGTAGTAGCTAAAATGTCCAATCAGACAAGAAAGTCCAGCAGATAAAGTTGGGAGAGAGACACGACCCAGTGGGATTCCAGACACAAGGCACTGTCAGGATGCTGAGCTCACGAGATTCTGGTACTGAGTTGACTGGAGACGGAGGTCTGTATCATTGTATTTCCGGCCGACATCATACCCTGAACACTACTCATCTAATCAGTGAGAAACTATTTCTAACATCTCATCTGCTAATTAATGGTCCTCTAGAGCATATTTTAAATAGAGATGTTTGAAATGCTTCAGGTGGCAGCTTCTGGAGATTGAACTCCTGATTAGAGACCATCAGATGTTAAACAAACCTCCCTGGGGTGTGGATTCCTGACTAGGGAACTTCCAATGTTAATAAACTGTCCCAAGGTGTAGATTAAAGGTAAGTTGAATACTTACATATCTATATCTATAGCTAGTATTCTGTCTCTCATCTGTGTTTATAACCAGTACTTTAAAGTAATTTAAAGTATCTACCTTATCCTCATCCTCGTTGCTCACGTGGTAGAACTTTGTAAGTACAACCTCATATCTATAAGACATAGCATATTTCTGTTTTGTTTGCTTTTTTCACTATTAACTTTACTCAGATGTCACCAGTTTCTAGGTTCGTGCTTTTGTTCTGTTCTAGGATCTAATTCAGTCAACCTCAGTGCATTTAGCTAGTGTATCTCCCTAATCTCTGGTCAGTCTGTCTGTTTTCCATGACTTTGACAGTTTTAAAGAGCACTGATCAGGTGTCTTGAGGCATGTCCCTCAATTTGGTTTGGTTTGATATTTTCTCATGATTAGACCAGGGTTATGGACTTTTGGATAGAATATTGCAGAGGTGAAATCTTCTCATCATTTCAAATCAGGGGATACAAGAGAGGACTTGTTGAAAGTAGTGTTTGCCAGGTTTCTATTTCCCCCATTCCAGGCTTTTTTCTTTGGAGGAGTGTCTGAGAGTTGAGTCCACACTTGATGGGAGGAGGGCGATGTTTTACCTCTTCCTCCTGGAGGGGAAGCTATCTACTTATATGATTTGTGATTATTCTACAGAGGATGATTTATCCCTTCTTCCCATTTATTGGCTTATTTCATTGCTTATATCAGTATGGACTCATATATTTATTTTATACTTTGGATTGTAATGCAGTACCATGCTATTTATTTATGTTTTGTTCAAATTGTTCCAGGTTTGGCCATTGGAAGCTCTTTCAGATTGGCTCTAGTATTAGTTCCCTATTGCTGTTGTAACAAATTACTGTAAACTTCATTCCTTAATACAAGACAGATTTATTATCTCACAGTTCTGGAGGCTCGAAGTCCAAAGTCTCATCGGGCTAAAATCAAGGTGCTGGCTGGGCTGCAATCCCTTCTGGAGGCTCTAGTTGAGAACCCCTATATTTGCCTTTTCCAACTTCTAGAGGCCTCCCCCAACATTTCCTGGCTCATGATCCCCTTTCATCTTCAAAGCCAGAAATTCTGTCACTCAGTCCTCTGCTTCCATCTCTGACTCTGACCTCCCCGCTTTTCTCTTTTACTTATTAGGATGCTTGTGATTACATTCTCCCCGCCCCCTACCCCAGATCACCCAGGCAGTCTCCATGTTTTAGTCAGCTCAGGTTGCATGGCAGACATAACAAAATATCACAAATAGGGTGGCTTAAACAACAGAAATTTATTTCTTACAGTTCTGGAGGCTGAGAAATCCAAGATCAAGGTGCTGTTTGATTTATTCCCAGTAAGGGCTCTTCTCTTCACCTGCAGATGGCTGCCTTCTCAGTGTGTCCTCACATGGCAGAGAGAAAGTGCCAGTGAGCTGTCTGGTGTCTCTTGGTATAATAACATGAGTCCTCTCAGATTAGGGCCCCTACTCTTATGACCTTATTTAATCTTAATTATCTCCTTTATGCCCTATCTCCAAATGTAGTCCCATTGGGGATTAAGGCTTCTATGTATGCATTTGAGCTGGGGAGGCACAATTCTGTCTATAGCACTTCTCATCTCGAGATCTGTAACTTAATTGTATCTACAAATTCCCTTTGCCATGTAGGGTAACACAATCACAGGTTTTGGGGATTGCAGGGCGACCACCTTTGGGGGCTATTATTCTGCTGCTGCAGCTCCTATGTCCTTTTGATACGTTCCCATCAAATTTCATATTGTGTTTAATTAATTTAAATGAATCTTCACGCTCCCAGAACACAGGGTACTAGTACATTCCATCTCATGATTATTGCAGCTCCTCTCTCTGGGGTCTTCCTAAGGTCTTGAGTATCAGGAGAGTCTTAGACAGCTCCTCAGGACCTGCAAAGCCTTGGTCCACTGATTACTCTGAGATGGCCCAGTGTTCTAGCTCACCATGTCCATTGATGTCTGGTGTCTCTGATGTCAAGCCTGGGGCTGGGCCTAGAACTTGGGGTCCCACTGGTGTCCTACCGGCCCAACGTGCTGCTACTCTTGGGAACCTCTGCCAGTCTTCCTTCCATCTTTCTCCCTACCCTTAAGATAGAATGTTCACTTCTCCCTTCCCTGTCAGGGGCATCTAGTATAATCATGACAATTAAGTTATGTTTTACAGTGTACAGGAAAAGCTGTTGACATCAAGCTAGGTCTGGTTTCTTAAAAATTCTCCAAGTCAAGGAAATACATGTGGTCCATGGGTGGACAGAGAAAAAATAAGTGAAGAAAAAAACATAATATCTCAATAAATTGTCTTGTCACATTGCATTAGGGAAAGCTTTTGGAAAATAAACTAAATAAAGGAAAAGTCCACTTGGAGAATGGGCGTTTTTCTACCCTGACTAAGCACTATCAGCTGTGAAGGGTATTATGAAGGTCAATACCAGGTGGGTTTGTTCTAAAAATTGAACCCAGGATTATTTTAATCAGTTATGATAAGATACAAGATGCTGAAATGATCATTATGAGGGAGTAATTTATACTTACAGACCCCTAGAAGCAGGAGGCAAGTATGTCATGCAGGCCCACATGGGGATATACCAGGACCAGTCAAGAGACAGAGGGAGGGAAGGGGAGAGCATGGCCCAGAGCCTGTATTGGGGTTTTCATGGGAAGGGATGGGTGAGGCAGGGTAGGTACCCTGAGTAAATTTAGGACTGAATGATTTGAATAATTTTGGTGGTCTCTGGGCTGTAGGAGTGGTCTTTAGTTGTCCAGAACTTGGCCCTGGGGTGATTTAGGGTAGGGGAATGTTAGAAATACTGGTGTCTGAGAGTTTGATAAAGGAGATGATTGAGGGATATGGATTTGAAACTGATTGGTTTGCGTGAGAAAAATATACTCACAGAGGAGTCATTTTCTATGCCTCGTAATTAGCTGTCCCTAGAGAGGCAGCCACTCCAAGAACAGGGCCCCAAATGTCAGAATCCCAAGATAACAAAAAATGTAGTCAATACAAAGGGTCCGCCAGTTAAGGGGTCAGCGGGCTGTGGCCGTGATGAAGGAGGAGGAAGTATGAGTTTTCTCCTAAGTGGGGTGCTGGGTTTTCCCAGGAAGATACTTTCGCGCCCTCATGTTTAGATGTTGAGTACTTGGAAAACTTTTGTGTCTTCAAAGCTTTTCTTCATGAATGGGATGTTCGTCTTCTAGTACTAAGTTATCTTTGAGGTGGGATGGGGTAGGGGCACCCATCAACATGTTGACAATTCTAATAAACCAAACTCTCTCTGCTCTCGTCCTCCTGAATGTAGAGGGTGAGTGATGCATGGAACCTCCACAGGCAGAGTTTCAAAGGACACAGGTCTGTCTGTGAATGGCAATAAAGTGAACAGATGAGCTCTGTCTTGTCTATGTGTATTCCCCTGTGGCTCTCACTGCCTTAAGCTTACACCAGCCAACTGCTAAGGGAGGCTGGTTTTACTTGAGTTTTCCTAGAGTGCAAGTTTTTATTTGGGGATTAGAGGGAAGTGTAGTGGGGGGAGGTGCTGCAGGGAAGGAAAGGTGGTCAATAAGACCTGAGGGCTGAGGGATCTCAGTGTGTAAATACCCTGAGGCTCTGCAGATGAATAGCTCTAGTGACTATGGGCTAGACTAGGCAGAAGTCACAAATACACCTTGAAATGTCTGTTGCTTAACACAGAAAAAAGGGATTTCTTGCTTGCACAGTGTGAAGCAGGTTGGATGGCCTTCCTCCAGCAAGCAGCCTTGCCACTTGGAGCATGCAGCCCCCAAGGCAGATAGCCAAGGCAGAGAAAGAGATGGAGGAGGTACACTGGCTTTGTAGAGGAGCACACAGATATTGGAGCATTGGAATGTCTGTTAAGCTTGGTAGTTGGCGAGAGATGGCCAAGGAAATTAGATCCAGACATGTCAGACTTCAGAGAAAAGATTCAATAATTCCCTGCTCGGGATCATGTGGGGCACTTTGTAGAACACTGGATTTCCTAATCCCATCTCAGATTTGCTGAATTATCAGGTTGAACCATATGAAATTGCCATTTAGGAACTTAAACATGGTCTTTTATGGACCATTTCATAGGATTCAGTCTAAGCAGCCTCTCTTGGGAGTGAGAACCTTGTTAATAAGCCTCGCAGGTAATTCTTATGCTCCACGTAGATGGAGGCTCCCTGCCTTGAAGTCCAAGTTCTTATGCACTGTGTGCCACCACCTCTCTTGGGAGGGGCAATGATGAGCACAAAAAAAGGCAGGTGCCCTGTCTCTGTGTAGCCAAGGGCTATTTCTTCATTACCTCCCTGCTTCCTATACTTCTTTAACATTTTAAAAAGAAAGCCTTGGCTGGGCACGGTGGCTCACACCCGTAATTCCAGCACTTTGAGAGGCCGAGGCAGGTGAATTATTTGAGGCCAGGAGTTTGAGACTAGCTTGGCCAACATGGTGAAATCCTGTCTCTGCTAAATACACAAAAATTAGCCAGGTGGGGTGGCAGGCACCTGTAATCCCAGCTACTCAGGAGACTGAGACAAGACAATCGCTTGAACCCAGGAGGCAGAGGTTACAGTGACCCGAGATGGTGCCACTGCATTCCAGCCTGGGTGATAGAGCAAGACTCCATTTCAAAAAAGAAAAATAAATACATAAGAAGGAAGCCTTTTTCCTTTTAATCATTATTTCTTATATGTCCGCTTGGCCCTTGGAGAAACCCAGGTCATGGAATTTAGGCACTTTTGCCTTCACTGGTCCCTGCCATAAATAAATAAATAAATAAATAAATGCCCATATAAAAAAATGTGGGCAGAGAAATTCCCAGGCTCTCTGGTGGGAAAACATGCCCCATCTCCATGTAGCTGAGCCCTTGACAGAGTTAAGTCGTCTTGTGGAGTGATTGTTTGGCTAGATGCTGAGGAATTACAAACCTTCAAAGACCTTGTTTGCAGGCTGGGGTACAACTTCTCCTCAAGGCATCTTTGAAATGCAAACTTGTTCTCTCAGCAGACTCCACACATCTCAGCCTTTAAGATAAATGCTTCAAACGGGCAGCAAACCCACTTGAGTTTGGTGCCTGGCTTTCCGACAGATTATATAATTATATTGATATAGATATAATTATATTGATTGCTGGCTGTTTGTTTGCCTTCATGGCCATCTCTCCCATGTTGGATCACATTTGCTTTTTCCAACCATCAGAGCAATTGGGGATCTGCCTTGAAATAAACATTGACTCAGCACACTGGTGCGTGAGAGGTGATTGTCTGATTTTACAGGAGTGGCCCTTGTGTGGTGAGGATGGAATTCCAAACCCCTTTCCTTTCTGATGGGTTTTGGGGTTCCTGTGGGGTCAGGAGTCCTGATGCACCCTTGAAATGAGCGGATATCCAAGTTAGCAGGGCAGAGAAAGGGATGCGGCAAAACGAATCCACACCTGCTGTAATTGAATTTGCTCAGGGCAGCTGAGACCCATGGTCCTGAGTCTCCAGTCACACCCCTTATGCACCAGCAGTGTGGCTTTGCTTTGACTGCTTTCAGCAGTCCTTTGCTTCTTTCCATGTCTATATTCTCATCTGCAAAATGATCATGATAACAGTGACTGATATTTATCAAACTGTTAAGATGAGACAGGCCCTGCTCTAAACGCTTTGTGGGTGTTATCCCTTTGAATCCTCACAGCAGCCAAGGCTGAGGGTTAGTGAAGTGAGTTGACTGAGCCAAGATCAAGAACTGAGAACTGGTCTGGGCTCGCCAAGGGTCAGGGCTGACTGATTTGGAGGTGGTGCTGTCTCAGAGTGGACATCAGAAGTTGCTCAAGCTCGATGTTTTGAGATTGTGGATTCCACTATAGTCCTGATGGTGGTCACGTTTTCCCAGGTCTGGTGGAAAGTTCTATTCAGGATGTTTGCAGCATAGTGTAGTGGCTATGCACACAGACACTAGAGCCAGCCTACCTGCACCAAATCCTGTTTTGCCACTAACTGACTGTGTGACCTTGGGCAAGTAACTCCATTTTTCTATGCTTCATTTGCTTCATCTGCAAAATGTGGCTGATACTTGTCTCTTAGAGCTACTGCAAATATTCTAAGAATTAGTGCTTGTAAAGCATTCAGATCAATGGCTTGCACAGGGAAAGCACAACGTGCTTGTTTAAATACTTAATTATCCTTTGTAAATAGCCATGCAATTCCAGAGACATTGATGCCTTATGTTAGCTTATGCTGGTGGGTGTTTGTGGTCTCATCACCTTGAGTGCAAAAGCTATCACTTCAATTCCAATGGAATAATTAGGTGTTTCTAGACTGGGAAGGGGGAGGGTATGTTACCTCTTATGAGCCATTGTACCTCATTTTATTTTTTAGTTAGCAAGAACAAATTCACAACTGAGTGGAAATAAAACATAGAGAGTGCTTTTTGTTAATAAGAATGCTCTAATTTTGAAAAAAAAATGTAGCACCTTTATTTAGTTCTTGTGAAAAGCTGCTCTTGCTGGGCAGAGGGCCCTTGATGTGTTTGTGAGCATAGGTCCTTCAGGATGAGTCTTCCTCTGGGTGGTTTTTGGTCCCCGCCACTTAGGGGAGGGGCTCAAGGAGCTGATTGGTGCAGGTCTGCCAGGAAGAATCATCTCATTCTCAAGGCTGGAAAATATAAATTAGAGCTACAATAAGTGAAAATCCGCAATGGCAATCTTAAGAATATTGGCAGATGTCCTATTGGGAGCAGTGAGCAAAACAATTCTTAGACATGCCTACAAGGCCTTGAAAACGGCCACAGGCTGGCAAGATGCTTCTGGCAAAATTAAGAAGTCAAATCAGGCTGAGACTCTTTCAGAGAATGGCTATTTCCAGGTCTGTGTGTCTATTTTCTCATATTGGTGTACCCCTTTCCCACTTGCCTCCTAGTCTGGCCCGAGATGCCTACCAGTGAGTCCTGGAACTGGTCCCTGTCTGCCTATTCCTGAGACCTGGCCCCATGGGTCTCAGCACTTCCCTTCCACTCCACTCTTGCCCAAGTCTGGGCTGGACACTACCAGACTTGCAATAGATCGGGTGTGATGCTCAGTTTCTCTTTGGTGACTAAACATGGCTTGTTTTTAGAATGAAAGGGAAAAAGAAGTGAGTCAGAGAGCCACGGAGTCATTGTTGAGAGAGGAGGGCTTGCCTGTGAGTGAAAAGTAGAAATATGAAACATGTTACCTGGGATCAGTTGAAACTATTAAAAGGGTTCGTAAAGATGCCGATGGTAACTGTTTTAAGTGCTGTGCTGGGCATGCTCTATATTTTATGACTAATCCTTCCAACAATTTATTACATATATTCATTTTGCAGATAAGAAAACTGAAGCTCAAGGAACTAGGTAGAGATCAATCTTACTGCCTAGCTTTCCAGATGATAATAGACACATGACACAGCTTCTTCCATCATGCTAGTTAAAACCACCAGCCAACCTTCAGAAAGCTAAACCAGTAGCTAAACGAATAGCTGACAGCTGATGCATAAGTGAATTGAGACCAGAAGAATCTTCCAGTTGAGCCCAGCCCAAGTTGCCAATTCTTAGAACCATGCACTAAATAAATGGTTATTGTTTTCATCCATTAAGTTCAGGGGTAGTTTGTTATGCAACAAAATCTACCTGATATACTTAGCTTTGAGTTATGCCGATTCATCCCAGAATTGGGTGTTGAGTCTAGAGGTAGAAGTTAGGACAGGTAAATTAGAGACACATTTTTCCTTCATGGTTCCCAGAGAGTGCATTTTCACAGCTTTGTGCCACAGATGCATAATGCTGTGATTGTTTGTGAACACCTCAGCAAGAGCTGGAGTCTCTTCACCATCAGTGAGAGCTGGAGTTCAGTCCCAGCCCTGACACCAACTTGCCAAGTGATATTCAATGATTCCCTTAACCAATTTGGTCTGCAATTCCTTTCATATTTAAGAAGATTTCTCCTGTCCCTAATATTTTGTGACTCTGTGATGCATCACTAGAATGGTGGTCATACTGTCCACATTTGATTTCGACAATTTATTCTAGACCACTGGAGTGGCACAAAATTATGTGATAGATTTTTTTTTAAGTGTGACTTGTCAGCATAAAAGGAAACAGACCATAAACTGGCTAGTGCTGCAATAAAAAAATCTTTTTACTGGCAATATAGCCAAAAAAAAAAAAAAAAAAAAAAAAAAAGTCTTAACTATAATACTACAGGTTTAGAATACTCAAGTTTTCTGACAAATAAGATTTGCATTATAAAACAAAGGATTTTTTATGAGCTCTTTGTTGAAATTTATAAAACTACATTGCTTTTGGCTTTTCTGTCAAAGGCAGAAAAAAGTTTGGTTGGGCTGACTTCATGCGCTCTATAAAATTTACTAATTTGTTCATTCATTTATTTGGTGAGTGTTTACTGAGCCAGACATTGTTCTCATTCTGTGAGTCAGAAATTGAACATAACAGACAAATCCCAACCTTCAAAGAGCTGACATTTTAGTGGGAGAAACAAATCCATGGTTAAGCATTAGCGTCACCTAGTGATTAGAGCTATGAAGAAAAAAAAATTTTAAGTGTCAAGAGATGAACACTGGATACATGTTTTGTGAAAAGGATAAACATATGCTACTTTGATGTCTTTCCACCCTTCTCTGCAATTTTCGATTCATTCTCAAATGCAGTCATTGGCACTGAGATGACATCGGTATTCACTGGTGCTCAGCTCATAGGGATCACTAATCAGGAATAACTCAAGAATGTGAAAATAGGTAAGAAAATCACTCTTGACAGCCCACATTGGAGTATAGGGTATATGTGAGGCTGGGGTCCAGTGGTACCATACTGTGACTTCTTACAGAGGGTGATGTTCTGTAAAGAAACAGGTACTGCACAAGGATTGGAGAGCCCTGTCTTCTGGTTCCAATTTGGGACTGGCCAGATGTGTGACTTCAGACATGTCCCAGACTCTCTGTTTCTTCACTTGTATAATAGGGATAATAATTATACTTCCTACTCCTCCACATTGTTGGAAGATCAGGTGAAATGATAGAAGCAAAAACATTTAGTTAAGAAGCAAAAACATTTGGTTGAAGTTGTTTTCCACCTAGACTACTTATTCCCCGAGGGGAAGGGGCTGTGTTTTATTCATCTTATATTAACAGATCTTGCGTATATCAAGTCTTCAATAAATGATGGTTGAGTAAATGAAATTGTGAATGAATGGGCCAGAGAGCAAATTATAAAAAGAAAGAAACTCAGTGCTGTGGGCTTCAATATCCTCATTCTGCATAGCAGGGCTCCCATGTATAGTTGTACAGGCTGTGCACTGCACAAGGAAACTTGGCTGAGGGAGGTAGGAAAAAACTAAAATCCAGATTCTCCACCTGCCATGTCATGTTCCTGGCCCAGAGGGAGGAGTGCCTTTTCTAATTTTCACAAAGGCACCTTATGGGCTAGCAGTGGCCCTAGATAAAATAATGAAGCTGAACTCTATTGCCTCTGTAAATAACAATATGTAATAATCATGGGCTAGAGCCCCAGAAGCTGTATATTTTTTAAAAATCTCTAGATGACATAGAGTTTCCTCCTGCTTTGGGTACAATTGGGTTGGCAGTCTCTCAAGGCCTTCTTCATTCTTGTTTTTTTTTTTTTGAAACGGAGTTTTGCTCTTGTTTCCCAGACTGGGGTGCAATGGCACAATCTTGGCTCATGGCAACCTCCGCCTCCCAGGTTCAAGCAATTCTCCTGTCTCAGTCTCCTGAGTAGCTGGGATTACACATGCCCACCACCACGTCTGGCGAATTTTTGGTATTTTTAGTAGAGATGGGGTTTCACCATGTTGGCCAGGCTGGCCTCGAACTTCTGACCTCAGGTGATCCACCCACCTTGGCCTCCCAAACTGCTGGGATTACAGGCGTGAGCCACCGCACCTGATCAGGCCTTCTTTATTCTAATAGGAGGTGATTTTGAATTACTTTAGTATTTCTTGAATTTATTTTTCTAGTATTTCATGTTTATATTCTCTTTGTTAGTGAGCACATAAGCTGCAATCTCCTGGTGTCCTTACCCACCCTTCCTACCATCTGTTTTCAGCTGAAAATAGATGTTGGAGCACGTGAAAAATGTGTTCCCCGTTCATCGATTAGGAAAATTCATGCCAAGCTAAGGAAAACAAAAACCATAAAACGAAAGCCTCCCTGGTCTTCTCCTCTCAACCTCCAGCACTCATGTTTTTCCTGACTTGATCAGCCACATCAGGTCAAACTGATGAAAACAAGGCTGTTTAGACAAGGCAGAGTGGCTAAGACAAAACCCTCATGATAAAACTTACCGGGGAATAATTTATCTGCCTTCATTTCCTTTTCACCCTCTGCATCAGTCAGAGTCGTTAGGAGAAAGAAACCACACAGTAACTTGAACCTCACTTGAACGAGAACCATTTGCCATAGAGTTTCTTAACCTCAGCCCCATTAACATGTGGGGCTGAAAGATTCTGTATTCTGGGCACTGTCCTATGCATTTTTGGATGTTGAACAGCATCTCTGGCCTCTACCCACTAGATGCCAGTAGCAACCCACCTCCTACCCCTACTCCAGTGGTGAAAACCAACAGTGTCTCCAGTCATTACCAAAGTCCTCTGCTCTGCGAAATGCACCCCAGTTGAGAAACGCTGCTAAATCTCTGATTATTAACTAAATCAGAGATGATTTATAATGGTGTAAAGAGAATGCTGCAGAGTATCCTAGGACTGAAGAAGAATCCTACAGGAGGGATCCACTTGGAAAGAGTCTCTCCCCCAAAGCTGGAATTCAGACCTTGCTGGAGATGTGGCTACGGTCCACTGTGTGGGGTGGTTCTCTGGGTTACCCTGACTAGAGCTGGTATGCAGTTACAAGCAGAAATTAGTTTTCTGAGCATGGGTGAGCAGAAAATGGAGGAAGAGACCAGCAAGCAGGAGACATCCCTCATAAGTGCAGGTGGACTGAGGCTGGGAGCAGATTGCTAGGGGACCTGCAAGACTCACTGCAAACCCATCCTTGGGGATGTTGCTGAAACTCCATGGGGATGAGCACCAGTGTTCTCTCCCAACATGTTGCTGGCAACAGCTCTTGGTAGGAGCCAGAAGCCAACAGAAGAACACCAGAACAGAGACTCCCCTTCTTCCTGCAGTGTCTCTCCAGCATTCTCTACTGGCAAAATATAGCATGATGTTATCTTCAAAGAACTTTTCACAGAGCAGGCAATGAAACATGGATCTATAGCTAACTGGAAAGTAACACATTGGTAATTGGCACAGGTTTGTACTATATACTCCTCTGAATCATTTCTGTAGCATTCCACTTGGCACAGATCTGGCACTTAGTAGATCCAAAATTAATGTTAACCAAATGATTGAATGAATTCATGATTGCATGCATGCATACATGAATGAAAGACAGGGTTTGCTTTTTTTCTGGCAACTGTTTTGGAGAATGCAATTTTCTCTAGTTTAAATTTTATCTACAGAAAATAGCAAATGACAGTTTTTACTCAACTCACCCCAATCCCTCCCTCTCATGAAATTTAAAATTAATTGAATTATCCTGTTCTGTCTTCCCAGTTCTTACATAACTGATCAATTTGATAAAAATTCATTAGAGTAGAGCAATTCAGTGGAAAAAATTAATTAAACTAGTTTGAATCGATCAGTTGTTAAGTCCCCCAGTTGAGTATTGATATGATAGCCAAGAAAATACAGACATTTATCTGTTTTTAAGACCAAAATATTTCCTGCTGATAAAATCATACAACAAAATTGTTGCACAGAAGGCTAAGAGCATAAATAATATGAACATTATATTTATTTTTAACTTAAATACCAAATGGTTAGTTGCCAATTGCAGTGTGGTAAGTTAGCAGTAACCAGGGGCTAAATTACATTGTGAGGAAGACCGGTGGACAGATAATTAGATTGGGATGGAATGAAGGTTTACTTGGACCACATACTAATGCACGAATGTGGACAAATTACCCAGGCTTTCTGTGGTGCCTCTTTCTGGCATGCGAGAATAAGCATACACCTCACCTAGCCCATGTGGCTTACGGGAGAGAGTCAAAATAAGGCGAATGGAAAAGTACTTTGGAAAGTCAAAGTACCACACATACTTGAGGCTCTTTTTAATAGTTCATTGTCACAAAGTGGGCGTTTAGGGGTTGTTCCGACTTTTTACATTCCTGGAAGATTCGGAGTGCATTGGAGCAGCAGCTGAAGTGCTGAGAATGTATTTCCATTTTCTGATGTAAGGCAGAAGCCCCGGGAAAGGATTTTAGTTTTAGGATCATACACATATCATCTCCCACAAGCGTCTCAGGGCCTTTGCACCTCAGATCCCTCTACCTGGAATTCTCTCCTTCCCCCTTTTCCTTCATAACTCCTACTTATCCTATTGACCCATCATCACTTCCTCAGGGGAGTGTGCGTTGACCTCCTGAACTGGTCAACTCTCCCAATCACATGCTTTTGGGTGGGACATAAGAGCATTTAATTAGGAGAGTTTTATTGTGTTGACCATATGGGAATTTTGCATTTTATTGTGATTATTCCATTAATGTCTTTCTCCTCGACCAGGGTATAAGTTCCATGATGCCAGGAACTACCTCTGCTTTTGACCACAGTAGCCTTTTTTCCAGGTTTTTAATGACTATTGAATGAATGAGTGAATGAATGAACACATCATCCAGAATTTCCTAGAGCCTACTGGATTTTGATGTGTGGGCCAAACTTTGAAAGAAATGGGTGATACTTGGTTTTCTAAGGCTATAGAAAGAACATAATGATAGACATAGTTTGCTGGCATATCCTTGGTATCCAGCACAGTCTCTGCATGCAGTAGGAGCTTGTATCAGTCCACTCTTGCATTGCTATAAATAAATGCCAGAGACTGGGTAATTTATAAAGAAAAGAGGTTTAATTGGCTCGTGGTTCTGCAGGTTGTACAGGAAGCACGATGCTGGCATCTGCTTGGCTTCTGGGGATGCCTCAGGAAACTTACAATCATAGTGGAAGGCAAAGGGGAAGCAGGCACATTACATGGCTGGAGAAGGAGCAAAAGAGGGGGGAGGTGCCACACACTTTTAAATAAAAAGATCTTGCAAGAACTCACTAACATGAGTACAGTTCCGAGGGGGTGGTGCTAAACCATTCATGTGAATTTCACCAACACTACCCAGTTACCTCACACCAGGCCCCACCTTCTCATTAGGTTTGAGATGATATTTTGTGGGAACACGGATCCAAACCATATCAGGGCTCAATAAGTGTTTGTTGAATGAATGAATATTAGAGCCAAAAGTCTGGGGTTTGAGTTTTGTCTCTCCAATTGACAGGCTTGTCAAACTTGGTGAAGAAGTTTAACTTTGTTGGAGAGGTGATGCTATACCATAGATTGAAAACAGCTCCAGAGGTCAGTATTCCTGGGACCAGTCTTCATTTACTAGATGTATGACAAAACATGTAACATAATTATGCACAAATGTGCTTATGTGCAAAAAGGAGGATAGTATCAAAATCCCAGTATAATTTCAAGTATTAAGAGACAGAAGCTGTTCAAAAGGCCTTGTATAATACAGCAGACATTGGGTATCAGTATTTGTCATAGTCCTTTTCTCTCTCCTAGTCTCCATAACGGGGGTGACATTACCTACCTCAGAATCACTATATCTCCAATAAGATCATGCACACCAAACACTTTATATAACCTGGTGTGGAAGATACACTTTCTTCATTCCCAATTGGTTTTAAAAGAAAAATATGTTGCTGGGTGCAGTGGCTCATGCCTATAATCCAAGCACGTTGGGAGACAGAGGCAAGAGGATTGCTTGAGGCCAGGAGTTTGAGACCCTGATCTATAAAAAAAGAAAACAAGGCTGAGCGCGGTGGCTCATGCCTGTAATCCCAGCACTTTGGGAGGCCGAGGCAGGTGGATCATCTGAGGTTGGGAGTCGAGACCAACCTGATCAACATGGAGAAACCTCGTCTCTATTTAAAAAAAAAAAAAGAAATTAGACAGGCTACTCGGGAGGCTGAGGCAGGAGAATTGCTTGAACTTGGGAGGCGGAGGTTGCGGTGAGCGGAGATCGTGCCATTGCGCTTCAGCCTGGGTAACAAGAGCAAAACTCCGTTTCAAAAAAAAAGAAAGAAAAAGAAAATTATCCAGGTGTGGTGTGTGTGCCTGTAGTCCCAGCTACTCAGGAGGCTGAGGTGAGAGGATTGCTTGAACCCAGAGTTCAAGGATGCAATGAGCTATGATTGAGCCACTGCACTCCAGTCTGGATGACAAAGTGAGATCCTCTCTCAAAAAAAATAAAAAATAAAAAATAAAAAAGTGCAGAATCAGCATTAGCCACAAGGTGGCACTGTGGTAGCAGCTTTGATTTCAGGATTTTGCCTTAACAAATTAGCACCTTAGTATACCTTTTAAATTTGACTCTTGAGGTGAAAAAAATGGGTTGCATTTAAGCGAGAAGCATTACTGTATAATAGAGTAATGTCTGTTGTAAATGATATTTTAATGTCTGGGGTCTTTACTCCGGAGAATCAGGAAGGAAAATTTTAAAATATTCCTTTAGATTCTTATTTTGGAAACTTAAGAACCTCAAGAACCAGGTAAATGAGGGATAAAAGCTTTTATTTGCTTTATTACAATATAATCTTATCAAAATTTATAACTTTTTCCTCTCGGAGATTGCTATAGTTTGAATGTTTTTCCTCTTACCCCTCATGATGAAATTTGATCCCCAGCATTGGAGGTGGGGCTTGGTGGGAGGTGTTTGGTCATGGGGGCGGATCCCTCATGGATGGCTAGGAGCTGTCCTCATGATAGTGAGTTCTTGTTCTATGCGTTCCCTGAAAAGCAGATTGTTAAAAAGAGCCTAGTGCCTCCCTTCTCTTCTGTTCTCCCTTGGCCATGTGATCTCCGCACACACCAGCTTCCCTTCCCCTTCTGCCATGAGTGGAGGCAGTCTGAGGCTCTCACCAGATACATATTCCCAATCTTGAACTTTACAGCCATCAGAATCATAAGCCAAATAAACCTTTTTTCTCCACATTACCCAGCCTCATATATTCCTTTATAGCAACACAAATGGACTGAGACAGAGATCTATTTTGTTTCCTCAAATATTCTGGCAACTTATGCTTATATTTCCTTTTTTTTCCTTGTGTTTGATAAATACATTATTTATCTATGAATTTGGCCAACAAATATTTCCTGAATATCTTGTGTGTGCCATGCAGCGTTCTGGGTGATTGAAATAAGGCCACACACAAAGAAGGCAAAGCTGCATTTCCTTTCATTATCAACTAGTGAACACATGAACAAGTAAGGAAATTTCCAAAGGGTGGCTTAAGTGCATGTGTTCACATGCACCCGCTTTACATAGGGTGGTCAAAGAACGCCTTTCCAAGCTAGAAGGGTTTGATCCTCAACCTGAATGGTTAGAAGGATCTAGGCAGGCAAACACCTAGGAGAAGAGCATCCCAGCAAAAAGCATGTGGAAAGGCCCTGATGTGGGATCAAACTTGTCATGTGCAAGAAAAGAACCTCTCATAGGTCAATCATATTCCAATCATCTAGAGCTTCATGACAGATGATTCTCAAACTCAACAGTTTGAAACAGCCTGTCTATATTGCTGACAATTTTGTTGGCATTAGGAATTTGGGAAGGGCTCAGCTGAGTGGTTTGTTTTGGTTCCCCTGGCATTCATGAGGGCAACTGAGGCTGGAGGATTTGCTTTCAAAATGGGTCTTCCTTTACATGTTGGACACCTTGATGCTTCTTGGTCACTTTCTTTTCTACATGATGTCACATCCCCAGAGTTTTCTCTCATGGCTTGAACTTTTCGCAGCAGGACAGTCTTGGAGTTTTTCAGTTCTTACTTGGGTGTTGGCTTCCAAGAGACCAAGATAGAAGCTGTCGGTCTTCTAAAAACCCAGGCCCAGGGCTGGTGTATCATCACTTCTACCTTATTTACTGGTCAAAGATGCCAGTCCTCTTACTTCAAGGGCTGAATAAATAAATCTCCTCTCTTGAGGTAACAAGTGTTAAAATAAATGTATGGCCATCTTCAATTTGCAAAAGATCCTTAAAACATTAATAAAAATTTCCCATAAGAGACTGGGGCTTGACTTTCACAACCCAGTGTCTTGGATCTGGTCTCCCCGCTGCAAGAATATCAGCCAACAGTTTTGGAGGGTTTTCCTTGGGATTCACACCCATAACTAAGAAAGTCTGCCCTGAATAAAATCCACTGTATCCATTGCTTGCCATGAGCATTAGCATGGATGCTAAAGTAAATGTAGAGGAGATTGGATTGCTTAAGTCCTCATTGTGAATCTGTGACTTGGGACTGGAATGGAAAACACAAAGCAGATGTCAGCTTCTGTGCATGAATTTCCTGATACAGAGTAGTGCTAGGATAATTTTAGAAGAGTAGCAAAAAGGCAACAGATGATTACAGTTCAGATACTGAGAGTGTTTGAGCTAGAAATAGGCCAAAAAACAATTATAATTTTATATTGGTCAACACATGACCTAGCTCAAAGAGCACTTGATTTGTTAAATGTGTCCTCTAAGGAAAGATAATTGAACCAATTGGAGTTGGAGTCCTTCTCTTCTGACTGAACCTTAAAGGAAAAGAAGAAAAGAGAAGCAAGTTCCCCCATTTCTGTCATAACGGGCATTGGGGAGAAGGAGAGAAACCAGTGGGAATGGAAAATTTTCTCTGATCTACAGTAAGAGCTTTGGAGTTGAAGAGGGGAAGTGGTAAGTTGAAGATAAAACAAGCTGACTCTGATATACTCAAGCTGGCCCACAATTTGTTCTACGTCAGTGTGACAATCAATACAGCAAATCATTTTTGTATTGACACATGTCCCAAACCTAATGTTTGCCTAATGATGGTAGCTGATTTCACTCAAGTGGCAATTGAACTTAAAAATGTTTGCTTAATGATAGTGGCTGCTAAGTCAAGATAAAATTAAACCTGAAAAAACATAAACAGAGTTTACATCCACGGTGCTCATGTATTTCCCTAGGTGACTTGTTTATTTTCTTTTGATGCCCTTTTGATGTTGAGGCTCCTGATTCTATTAAATAAGCAGCTCTTTATGTCCGTAATTGATATGTTACCACAGGCAGAATTTTCAGTCTGCTTGTCACTTTTGGATGTCAGGAGAGACACAAATGAACCTCTCATTGTTCTATTGCTTCGTCTAGAGCAGCATTTTTATTATTCATTATTAGGGGTTACAATCTTAAAATGGATAGATTTACCTGAATGAAGACTTTCATAGAAACACTAGGAATTAACTAAAGAAGTCAACTTGTGGTGATATTGTAATTAAAATAGTACTTGGCACTTCAAATTCCATGCTCAGAGGCTATCTCTACATCTAAACCAATCACCTAGATAATAAGGCATGTTTCTGGAAAGCCTGACTTTGCAAAAAAACAACAATTGAATTAATCACCTTTCTCTGGGCTCTAAATTTTATATAAATAAAAAGAGAATGCACCAAAAGTTGCTCTTCTGAAATCAAATCTAGGGTTGGATTTTAGCCATCAACTGGTGGGTTCCAGTGGAGTCGTAAGTGTCATTCCTGCTGGCGTTGGTCTCTTCTTGCTCATACTGCCCCTGATCCTTAAAAATCACCCCACACATTTTGCTGTCTTGGCAGGGAATTTTCATGAGCTCATGAACAAACAATCTATCACTTGAGTGGCCGGTGTGTCACAGAATTTTCTCTTTCATTCTTTATTTTATTTATTTATTTATTTATTTATTTTTTGAGATGGAGTCTCACTCTTTAGCCCAGGCTGGAGTGCAGTGGTGTGATCTCAGCTCACTGCAAACTCTGCCTCCTTGGTTCAAGCGATTCTCCTGTCTCAGCCTCCCGAGTAGCTGGGACTATAGGCACGTGCTACCACGCCTGGCTAATTTTTTGTATTTTTAGTAGAGACAGGGTTTCACCGTGTTAGCCAGGATGGTTTCAATCTGCTGACCTCGTGATCTGCCCGCCTTGGCCTCCGAAAGTGCTGGAATTACAGGTGTGAGCCACCACACCTGGCCTTTCTCTTTCTTTTATCTTCTGCTGTGGTTACCAATATGTCCATAAAAGACTGAATCCCCTGATGGGCCCAGTTGCCGTTTCTGGCACCAACTCTTTCTCTTCCTCTGCAGCCAGGCCTGAGTGCTTCCTCAGTTGCCAAACTGGGTGGCAGCCATGCTTTTGCGAAGTGTGGAGAAAGCTGCACAAACACAAGATGTAGCATAGGATCTTTTTACACCGAACTTGGCACCCAAGGGGGGTCCAGTCTCATAACACTTATGCTCCAAAGAGTGAATCAGATCTTTCAGTTTTCTCCCTCTCCAGGGTGCTAAGCTGTGAGTTCATGGGGCTAAACTTTGGACATGTCAGAGTGAGAGACAGCCTTCTTCATTTGGGCACAACCTGCCACTCTGACCGCTAGACTCTGAGGCTGGGTCAAACCATATGCCTGATTCCTGTTGGAATGTTCTCCTCCCAGGAGGTTTCTCAGCCTGTCATTCCCTTGGACTTCTGGCTGTCCCACCTCAACATCTGGCAGCAGTTGGCCAGACATACCAGAGGTGGACAAAGTTTGGATTCAAGCTGGGATATCCCTTTCCCCTCTCCCACATACATGGTTGGTTACAACATTTCCTTGATAAGATCTCTTCCTCACTCCTACTCCCACTTCCTTCTTCCCTTTCCTTCCCTCCTTTCTTCCTTTTTTTATCAACAAATATTTATTAAGTGCCTCTACAAGACAGACACTGATCTGATCACAAAGGATAAAGCAGAGACTCCAACCATTCTTATTTATTTGAACTTTACATTAAACAGTAAACAAATAAGAATATATGCTAGATGGCTATAAGTCTGATGAGCAGAATAATCCAGAGAAGGGGGGTTAGGGAGTGCTGGGATGGGGTGGGGACAGGGTGGAAAGTGTTACTATTTGTAATGGGTGGTCAGAGAACTAAAGGAGGTGGGGAGGAAGCCACAGGAATAGCTGGGGAAGAGCCTTCCAAGCAGAGGAACGGAGGATGCAGGGGTCTCAAGGCAAGTGTGGCCTGGTGTGTTTTAGGGCGCTCAGGGAGGGCGGTGTTATGCAGAAGTGTGAACAGGGCTGTGGGATGAGATGAGATGAGCAGAGGGGAATCATGAGGTCATTGGCTTTGACCCCAAGTGAGATAGGGGCCGCTGAGAGGGAGTTCTGCCCCATGCTTTCACTAGATTGCTCTGGCTGCTGTGCTGTGAAAAGAGTGATGGAGACAACGGGTAGATGCAGGGAGGCCATTTAGGGGGCTGTTGCAAAGATTCAGTTGGGAGACGATGAGGAATGGACCACCCTGGTAGTGGTAGGGAGAGGGGAGTAATTGCCTTTCTATATCTTCAATACTGTTTTGTTTTCGTTTGAGACAGGGTCTCACTCTGTCACCCAGGCTGGAGAGTAGTGGCACAATCATAGCTCACTGCAGCCTCTATCTCCTGGGTGCAAGCAATCCTCTCACTTCAACCTCCCAAATAGCTGGGACCACAGGCATGCACTGCCATGCCAGGCTATCTTTTTTTTTTTTAGTAGAGAGGAGATTTTGCTGTGTTGTCTAGGCTGGTCTGAAATTCCTGAGTTCAAGCCATCTTCCTGTCTTGGCCTCCCAAAGTTCTGGGATTACAGGCATGAGCTACTATGTCTCGCCAATGGCTCTCTATATCTAAAAAGTAGAGCCATTGGGAGCACTGATGAATTGGTAATATGACAGAAAGAGAAAGAAAGACTTAAAGACTTCTGGGCTGCACCAAGTAGGAAAATGTAGCCCTTGACTTAGGTGGGGAAGACTGTGTGCCAAGCAGGTTTTTGAAGTGGAGAGGCTTTTGAGGTTTGAGGATTCTTTCAAGTTGGTGAACACATCCATGTGCTGGGAAGGTAGCTCATCCCAACTCCATGGGAACAAAAGTGCCTGCATCTGGAACACTCTGACCTCACTATCTGGCTCTTCATTCGTATCCTTTATCATACACTGTAACAGTAAACATGGCACCGTCCTGAGTTCTGTGAGTTGTTCTAGCAAGTTATCAAACCCAAAGAGTGATTCTGGGAACCCTTGAATTTGTCGTCTCCTGGGCCAAAGTGAAGGTGGTCTGGGAACCCCATTTCCGGCCAGCATCTGCAGTGGGCGCAGTTTTGCAGGACAGAGTCCTTAACCCATGGGGTCTGTGCTAACTTGGAATAGTGTCAGAATTGAATTGAATTGTTAGACACCTTACTGGTGTCACAGAATATGAGAATTTGTGTTGGAACGATGTATTTGGTATTAGAAAAACACAGAGAGCCTAGTGAAGTACTTAACTCACAGTAAAGTAAATAGGAGCTTCTATTATTTTAATGCTGTTGCTTCCTGCCAAGGTGAAATGTGGAAGTGTGGGCACCTGTCCGCTGTCGGATATATGGGTGTGCTTGGGCTTCATTTACTTCTCTTGAGAAGGTTCCATCCCTTGAGAGCAACGTGTCTATGCTGAGCCTGTCACACGCCTGAAAACCTCACTCTATGGCCAGTGCCTTGGATGCAGAGCAAATGATAAACGGGCCTTGTGCTGCCACCTTCCTGGCTGGGTTCAAAGGGAAAGCTGCCACTCTGTGGTAGGGCCACTGGGTGAGAGGGAGGACTGTGTCTGTGTAAATGCACACCCGTTTATCATACCAGACATGGCAAGCCGCCAGACCTGCATATATTTGTAAACAAAAGGATTTTGAAAGCAAGGCCCAATGGAGTAGACAGGCATCACCGACAAGGGCTATGACTTTTTGCTTTTTAGCCTGGTATAAATTATATAGGGTTACCTCTTAATCACACCCTGTGGACCCATTATGTTACTTAATCTTCACAAACACCCTTAAGAAAGTGGGGTGTTAGGATCACCAGGCATCCTGGTTTTCATGTGCCAATCCCAGCCTATGCTTACTGTCCTAATGCAAGTATAGTCATGTGTCACATAATAACGGGGATACCTTCTGAGAAATGCATCCTCATTAGGCGATTTCATTGTTGTGTGAACATCATAGAGTGTACTTACACAAACCTAGGTGGTGTAGCCTACTACGCCACACCTAGGCTAGATGGTATAGCCTATTGCTCCTAAGCTATAAACCTGTACAGCATGTGATTGTACTGGAGCATGTACCGTGAATGGAGCTTGCAGGGCTGGAAGTTGCCCTGGGTGAGTCAGTGAGTGAGTGGTGAGTGAACGTGAAGGCCTAGGACACTACTGTGCACTACTTGAGGTTTTACGGCCACTGTACACTTAGGCTACACTAAGTATATAAAAAGTATTTTTCTTTCTTCCATAATAAACTAATCTCAATTTATTGCAACTTTTTGACTTGATAAACTCTTTAACTTTTTCAACTTTCAGACTTTTTTTTTTTTTTTTTTTTGAGACAGAGTCTCGCTCTGTCGCCCAGGCTGGAGTACAGTGGCCGGATCTCAGCTCACTGCAAGCTCTGCCTCCCGGGTTTACGCCATTCTCCTGCCTCAGCCTCCCGAGTAGCTGGGACTACAGGCGCCCGCCACCTCACCCGGCTAGTTTTTTGTATTTTTTAGTAGAGACGGGGTTTTACCGTGTTAGCCAGGATGGTCTTGATCTCCTGACCTCGTGATCCGCCCGTCTCGGCCTCCCAAAGTGCTGGGATTACAGGCTTGAGCCACTGCGCCCGGCAAAAATATTTTCTTTATATCCTCATTCTATAAGCTTTTTTCTGTTTCTAAATTAAAAATGTTTTTCTCCTTTTAAAATTTTGTTTAAAAGTAAGACACAAGGACACACATTTATCTAGGCCTGCAGAGTCAGAATCATCAATATCACTGTCTTTCACCTCTACCTCTTACCCACTGAGAGGTCTCCCGGGCAGTAAGACGCATAGAGCCATCATCTCCTAGGATCACAATGCATTCTTCTGGAATGCCATCTGAAGGACCTGCCTGAGGCAGCTTTACAGTTAACTTTTTTTTTTTTTTTAAATAAATAGAAGGAGTATACTCTAAAGTAACAATAAAAAGTAAGGGTAGTAAGTTTGTTTACAGCACTTTCACAAACATGTGAGTAATGTGTTTCACTACAACGTCGCAAAGGCTACTGTGTCACTAGGTGATAGGAATTTTTTAGCTTCATTATAATCTTATGGGATCACCATTGTATGTTCTCTCCATAGTTAATTGAAATGTAATTATGTGGTACTTAACTGTCTTAGTAGAAGACACCTTTTTTCTTTCCAAAGTGCACTGAGTTGGACAATACATAATATGGTCCCCTGAGATAATATCTTTATTTTGTGGAGGACGAAACAGAAATATAGAGAAGGTAAATCATTTGCCCAAGGTCACCTAGCAGGTGAGTGATGGAGCTGGATTTTAACCCAGGTCAGTCTCTGACACTGAAGTCCTTCCTGCCAGAGTCTTCTGCTTGTTTGTACAGGGCAATGAGCACATCTCCCCACAGTTAGTCCCTCAGGGAACTAGAAACTCACTGGAATGATGTGCTATTGTTTGGAACACTCTTATTTGGAACCCTCTTAACTGTTATTATTATTTTTAAGAACAATTTTGATATTAGCAAGTCTTGTTTCTTTGAGAATAGATTTCATTTTTGAAAAGACCCTAAACACTTTGAGAACCAAGTCTTGTGAATAAGGTGGGAAATTATGCTGGGAGACGCCAGTTTGGAGCCAAATCAAAGACTTGAGTTTGAATTGCTAGTGAATTGTTGTTTGTTTGCGTGGCTATGAAATTGACTTTGAAAAAGAATTCTCATAGAAGCATTCTGCAAATGTTTGGAACAGTGATGGTGTCATTTCAATGGGTTTCATTTCCAAAGTAACTTACTTTTCTTTAAGTCTCATTTTATCATGCCTGTTAGATGTGACATACTATGTCTAGTCTTTTGTAAATAAGCACATTTAGCTTAGAATGAGCCAAATGGGCTTGCCTAGGTGGTTGAAATTCTTGGTTTTGAATGAAGAAAATCAATCAGTCCTTTCTATAAAACTCAGGTTTCTATTAGCTGAATTCTCAAGCTCCATGTTCTACCAAATGAATTCTGTGGGTTTGATTGTTCTATATTTTTAAAATAAAAAGTCCAGGTAACCTGTATTTGTAGTACTTAATAATTTAGTGATAAAGTTTTGGATGGTTTATCTATTAAAAATAACCATTATACCTTTTATTTGCACTTTTAAATTTATAAAACACTAATAATGCTATTTTTTTCTATTTAAATTCAAAACAACCAAGGGAATAAAGTGAGTCAGGTATTATCATCCCATTTTACAGGTAAGAGAAGGAGCCTCTGACATTGTGTCTTGTTCAAGGTCACGTAATTATCATAATTATGAGAGGCAATGTCTGGACTTGAGGATGCCTGGGGCGTTTAATTCCTGATTTAACTCCCTTTCCATTGTAGTATATGCCTTTCTTCTTCATTGTTTTGTTCTCACAGGTTATTGACCCTTTTAGTTCTTTATTAGTTTTCTATGGCAACTGTAACAAATTGCAACAAACTTAGAGGCTCAAAAAATGTATTCTTTCATAAGTAATAATTTTGGCCTCCTTTCTTATGGAGGCGGTGGATTCAAACTAACTCTTATGGTGCCCAATCAAGGCTTTGGCAGGGCTGTACTCCCTCTGAAGCCCCTAGAGAAGAATTCATTCTTTACTTTTCTAGTTCCTAGAGCTGCATTCATTGCATTCTTTGGTTCATGGCTTCCTTCTCCACTTTCAAGACCAGCAGTTGTAGCATCTTCAAATCTCTCTTTTTGTTTCATCTTCACATTGACTTCTCCATGGTAAATCTCTCACTAACTCCTTTTTAAACTAATACGTGTGATTGCATTTAGAGCCCATTTGGATAATTCAGGATAATCTCTCCACCTCAAGGTCCTTAATCAACTATATCTGCAAACTCCTCCCTTTTTACCATATGAGAAAACATTTACAAGTTGCAAGGATTTGAATGAGGATATCATTTGGGTTTTATTTGGCAGGGGGAATTATTCAGTTTACTACGGTCTACCCTTTGAGATTCACATCCTCAAAGATTCACATCCATTCCATACACAAAATGCATTCAACCAACATTCCCAGGTCTCATCCCATTACAGCATCAACTCCAGTCCAAAACCTCATCTAAATATCATCAGTTCAAAAGTCCCAAATCCCATCATCTAAATCAGAGATAGGAAGCACTCTCTATATGCTACATCATGAATAAAATTTCCTCTCCATCTGTGGACCTGTGAAACTAGAGGATATGTTCTCTGCTTCCAAAACACAATAGTGGGACAGGCGTAGTGTAACAGCTATAGGCATTTCCATTGCAAAAAGGAGAATAGAAAGGGGAAAAAGAGTAGTTGATTATGAACAATGGAAAATCCAGCAGAACAAGTTCCACAGAGGCTTAGAAATAATCTGTCTTTGTCTTGTGACTCTGCCTTCTCAGCCTGAGGCTCCACCCTGGGAGTCATTCTTCCTTTTGCTTGAGGTAGAACTGGTTGATAATATTGTGAACTTGTTTCCTACCTGTAGAACTTTGGGAGTCTTATAGCCTCCTTTCATTTTGTTCTCTCTGTCCCTTTCGGTTCAACCTGGCTGTGTTTCTGCTGATATAACACTCTAAAAAGTCTGTGGGTCTCCCATATATGTTACAGGGATTCATGCCTTTAGATAAGGGAATCCTCCACAAATATTTTCTGGAGAATCCCATCTCTTTTCCTGGCTTCTACTGAGATAGCTAAGGGGATCTGTGAGTCACATGTCTAATCTCTAACACAACCAAAATTGTCCAGTCATACCCTTGACTGTCTAGAACATGATTTCTCAACAGTGAATCTCCTAATTTTAGCATCTTTTGGAAGCTGGATAGGTTGAGAACTTCCCAAGTAATCAAGTCCTGGTACCTTTTTGCTTAACAGTTATTCTCTCATTTTATCTATTTCCTTACATATTTTGCTATAAATGGCAAGAAGAAACCAGGCTGCATTTTTAACACCTTATTTGAAAATCTTCTGGGTTAAATATCCACATTCACCACTTACAATCCATGCTTTCCACATAACTGCAGGGTACAATTCAGTCTGGCAGTCGGCCACTACTTAACAAGGGCCATCTTACCTCCAGTTTCCAATAACATGTTTCCCACTTCTGTCTGAGGCCTCAGCAACTGTGCCGTTAATGCTCATATTACTACCAACAGTCTACTGAAATAAATCTAGGCTATTTTTTTTTTATCATGGGTCTCTAAATTCTTTCAACCTCTACTCATTAGTCAAGTCTAAAGCTATTTCTACATTTTCAGAAATGTATTGAGGCAGTTACCAAAATCTGTATTTATTTTCAATAGTTGCTATAACAAATTACCACACACTTGGTGCCTTAAACCAAATACATATACAATATATATAATTATGTAACTATATTTTTATAAATTATATTTTTATTATAATTTATATTAATTATATTATATATAAATATAAATATATAATTTATAAATATGTTTAAAATATATAATTGATATTATTAATAATATTAATAAGATAATATAATCATATATCAATATTAATAAGATAATATGTTATTATATACTATATACTATAATAATATATCATATATTATTAAAATAATATTTATAAATACAATTATAATCGATATTATTAATATTAACAAGATAATATTAATCACATATCAATATTAATAATATAATATGTTATTATATACTATATACTATATAATAGATAATATATTATTAAAATAATATTTAAAATGCAATTATATTTACAAATATGTAGTAATTATATAATTTTATTATATAAATACATAATTTATTTATATAGTCTATAAATATAAAATATATATTTTATTAATATATAATAATATTTTAGTAATATTTAATTTATATGTTATATATATATATATAAGTTTCACTGGACCAAAGTCTAGGGCTGCACTCCCCGTGGAGGTTCAAGGGGTAAATTTGTTCCTCAACTATTCCAGCATCTGGTGACTTTCAGTAGTTCCTGGCCTGTAGCTACATCACTCCAATCTCTCCTGTCATTGTCACATTGCTTCTCTTCTCCTGTGCATGTGTGTGTCAGATATTTTTCTACCTCCCTTTTATAAGAATACATTTGCTTGCATTTAGGGCCCAGCCAGCTAATTCAGGATAACTTCCCATCTCAGAATCCCTAACTTAATCACATCTGCACAGTTCATTTTTTTGTCGTATAAGGTGACATTCATAGTTCTAGGGATTCAGGTGTGGACGTCTCTTACGGGGAATTATTCAGTTCACCACAAGTTTATTTTCCATGTGTTCATCTTGCCATGGTCACATGATATTCAAGAAGATCCATCATGTAGCATTGGAGTACCCACATATTTATAGGTTGCTGTTACCTATGTGGTATGTCTTGCTCCATTCTCTCAATCCCTTGTGGCATCAGACCCATGCTCTAGTCACAGAGTAACGTAGGCTAGACTAGTCACCTATCCTTATCTGCCCTGACCATGGTGGTGGGTGCATGATCCAAGCCAGCCAATCAGAATTTTTCCCTGAGATTTTCACATTGAATCTAGAGAGAGAAATTTTGTAAAGATAGGAGACTGGAGCTGCCTTTCTCCATCATGTTGTTAAAACAGAGAGGTATTCACCTTGCAAATTTCTCCTTTTTTAACTCCTGAAATACATAAAATTCTCAGAGAGGAAAGTCTATTCTTCAGAGACACACAAGCCTGGCTACATGCCTAGGTGCAAGATGATCAGGGGGTAAAGGTGGCAGTATTGATGAGTCTGAGCCCACTGAGAAATTTTAATTTGTTCAACAGGCTATTTTGGCACATTCAATAAACAATTAATCACCCCTAAACCTGTATTCTCCTTCATAGCTACACAAAAGATACTTCCTATTCTAGTCATAGCGAGCATTGATTTTTGCCTCCTGCTGAACCCCACTAAAATGATAGAAAAGGAATTAAAATGTTATGAACCTACACAAGCAGTATAAGGAAATAATAGCAAATTAAATATCTCAACAAATGTTTGGAAGATGGAAAGCAGATGGATGAATGTTACTGGGTTGGCAGAGCAAGAAAGCTGGAACAAAGTGCCTGGAGAGGGGAATCTCAGAGAGAAGCAAGCCAACTTTTGCCACAGAATCCTAGAGAGACAAGAAAATTGGAGCCCAGAGACACCTCTAAAGACAGATATGAAGAATCAGCTCAGTAGTGGATAGATCTCATATTATGGTTGTCCACTTTTTAGTAGCTTTTCTATATTTAGGTTTATCTCAATTTATGAGTATTGCTTCCTTAATCCAAACTCGAATTCTCAGCTTCCCATATAGCTAGGCTACGGTCAAGCATTCTGGCTGTGCCATCCACACACACACATACTTTTAATTCAGGTGTGAGCTGAGGAAAGAAGATCTACTTGTGTTTCTATTTTTGAAGGAGAGAGCTCTCAGGATTTTAGTGGAAGCAATTGGCAAGTGCTTCTAAGGTTACATTTCTCATACAGAATTGTCATTGGTGATGGTGCTGGTCAGCACAGTGATAATCTACTTTAGTGCTCAGTAGGGCAGCAGAGTCTGTGTGAAGTTTTCTTCATCAGGCTTTTTTGGCGGGATAAGTTTTGGGCATAGCTCTAGAAGCTTAGCCTGGAGCCTAGCTTTTTTGTGTTTGAGACAGAGTTTTGCTCTTGTTGCCCAGGCTGGAGTGTAATGGTGCAATCTCAGCTAAGTGCAATCTCTGCCTCCCATGTTCAAGCGATTCTCCTGCCTCAGCCTCCTGAGTAGCTGGGATTACAAGCTCCTGTCACCAAGCCCAGCTAATTTTTTGTATGTTTAGTAGAGATGGCGTTTCACCATGTTGGCCGGACTGGTCTTGAACTCCTGACCTCAGGTGATCCACCCACCTTGGCCTCCCAACTGGAGCCTAGTTTTTAAACCCTCCACAAAATTCAATGAACTACTCACCATTTAATAAACTGATTTCCCAGAGTCATTTCTACTGACTGCAATTTAAAATGGACAAACAAAAACCGCCAAGCCTCAAAACAACTCTATTATTACTGCATGTATAATAGATAGTTTTATACGATGTTCTTTCCCATACAACCAGATAATGGAATACCTCCTGCCCCACTAGAATCTATAGAAAGGAAATTTGTCTATGGAGAAACTCAACCAGAGGGGAACCAGATGGAGACATCAGGAGTAGAGAGCAGGCTTCAGATATTAAAATAAAGAGACTTCTTAATCCCCTTCCCCTTCCGAATTCTTAGAGTTGAGAAGGCAGAGTTAAAGAGATTTTTCTTAGCAGAAATCAGCCACTCTAAGAAGAAAAATCCTCCAGTGGATTAGATAAATATCTATCTTATCACCTTCCAGTACAGCCATGCCTACTCATAGATAACTGCGAATCAGCTTTTTATTGCCTCTTTCTTCATTAACAATGGATATGTCAGGATCACCAGACTTTTGAGGAAAGCTTCTATTCTCAAATGAGAAAGACCAAAGCAAATACCAGAATAAATTGAAATTGATGAATCTAGTGACAGTGAAGTGAGCAGAAGGCAACTTAATTAAAAACACTATAATATTTTCAGAAAGAATGAGAAGACATTTCGTCGATGAATCAAAATAGGATGCTATTTTTTAAAAAAGCTGGAGAACAAAGACCTCTTGGAAATTAAAAATATGACAGCAGATAGTCAAATAAATAAGCAGAAGTTTGGAATTTGATGTTGAGGAATCTCCTAGAAAGTAGGACAAAATAACCAGACACAGAGAAGAGGAGAGAAATGATAAGAAAATCAGATAATCAATCCACTGGGTCCAACATCCAATCAAGAGAGACACAAAAGAGGAGGAATTTTTAAAATTATATATACAGATACTGAGAACTGATGAACTTGAATCTTCAGATTGAAAATATTTCATGTGTATTCAACGCATATGTAGCCTGCAGCAAGGCACATTGCTGTGGAATTTTGGGACACCAGAGAAGATGCTGAAAGTTTCCAGAGAAGAGCAAACAAGGTTACATAGGAAAGGATTAGGAATCACAATGAGATTCAACTTCTTAGCAGCAAGCTTCAAAGCAAGAAGTCAATGGAGCAATGTCTTCCAAGCTGAGGCACTTGTGTCTAACCTAGACATCAATCTGCCTCCAAACGGTCAATCAAATGTAAAGGTAGGAGGCAAACGTGGAATATAGGTGTCTCAAAACATTTACTTCTGGGAAGGAATGGGACGCTTTGCTCCAGCAAGCAGGGGAAAACATCAAGAAAGAAAGTGTGAGATCCTGGAGACAGCGGATCCATCCCTGAAAAAAAAAAAAATGCACAAAAGAATTCTTAGGATAATAATGGAGGGATTTCCTAGAATAACAACTGTTCCAAAGGCTCAGTGAATAGGAAGAAAGAGCACGTTAGCTAAAATAAAAAAAGAAGGAAAAGAGCCTCAATGAGCAAATGAAGCATTAACAGATTTCTTAAGGAGTTGAACATTTTTGAGAGGTGTTTTCTAATCCCATCAGAGAGTCTGAGAGAAGCCAGTGACACTTAGAAAAATAATTAGATGAAAAATAAAGGCAATCACTAACTTTAGGGAAAACAAACATTTGTATAAGAAAGGAAATGTAGTCATAGTATTCTATTGGTTTCATCTGTGAATAATAGCAGTTTAAACAGTAACTCTTGATATAACCAACATTATGACAAAGCTGTATTATAAATAAGGTAGAAGTGAAATGCAGGTGGAAAGGGTAAAGGTATAGGCTGTAACAGTGCTAAAATTTTATTTTTCTAAAGAAGGAAATTCATAGATAATTCTTAAAAAATCAAGTACAAAGTAAAAAATAAGTATATAGAAGCAAAAACATAAATACTGGAAGAAGGAGCTAAAAGAATTGAAAATTCTTGGCTCTGCAGAGCAGGATTTAAAGGCAAAGTAGAGTACTGCTCCTTTGCATAATAAGCCTTATGAGATTGTTTGGGTGAGATTTTTTTTTCAACTATGAACATGCATTACTTGATAAAAATTCAAAACTATCAAAACCTTGAAAATTTTCTTAGATAAACAGGAACTCTCATACTCTGTCAGTGGGAGTATAATTAGTGCAATTGCTTCAGAAAACTGGCAGTATCTACTGAAGCTGACTGCACACACACTATATGGACCAGCAAGCTTGGTTCCAACAGAAGTATGTACAGTTGTGTGCCAAAAGATGTACAAGTATGTCTGTAGCAGTACTATGCATGGCAGCTGGGGACTGGAGAAAACAAAACGTGCATCTGCAGTCCAGTGGGTATTTCATATTCATGCAACGGACCATGATATAGCAATGAAAATGAATCACTGCTACCTGCCGCAATGTGGGTGAGTCTTGCAAACATTATGCTGAGCAAAAGAAATCAAGCACAAAAGAGTGCATGCTACACGATCCTTTTGATATAAAGTTCAAAGCCAGGGAAAACTAACGTATGGTGATAGAAGTTAGGATGTTGATTACCTTGGTGAAGAGATTCGGGAGGATAGAGACTCAGGGGCCTGAAGGGTGCTGCTGGGTCCTGGACAGTACTCAAATTCTTGATCTGGCTGCTGATACATGAGAATATTCACTTTGGAAGTTTCATCAAGCTGTACTCCATCAATTACACTCTTCTATATGTAAAATATATTAAAGTTCATTTAATAAGCTTTTATTACTCTTTAAAAGTTTATTAAATAAAACACACATAGTCCTACAAGAGCAGCTCAGCCCAAGGAGAAATGGCCATCTGGACCAGAAAGCCCACTGTGCTGGGAAAATTAGAGAATTATTCATGCATTTATGAAAATACATGTGAAAAATAACAGCCAGTTGAATGTGGTTATTTCTCAGTTCTTGTCTTTTTACTTCGATTTAAGGATTTTGCAAATTTGTCATTTCTGTGTACATTCTAATTTAAGCTGCCTCAAGGCTTTTTTGGACATAATTAATAGTGACTTCAAAACAATTTGAATCATTGTAATGGTTGCAAAGGTCTTTCTTCTGTTTCCTGGATGGCTGCTCAGGATTTTAGGTGCAGTTCTGTTCAAAAGGTAACAAAACCGGAACACGGGATGAGTAAATACAGTCTAGTTAAAAAAACAAAACAAAACAAAAAACAGCACAAAATTACTGGGTTTCATTGTGGGAGGAGGTGGGGCCAGAATTCTATTTCGCCCTTTCATGTTGTGGAAAGAATCTCAGTCCTTGAAATGGTATAATGCATCGGTGACCTTGGTTTTTTTCAAAAGTGTTTAAGAAGAGGGGACCTTCTTCTTGGCTTTGACATTTTACATTATTAGTATTAGAAATCTTCTTTGTGCAAGGCTTGGAAGGAGATGAGAGAACAAGTTTCCTTCTTCTGACCTTCACATCACCACACTACAAAAGCTCTTCAGTTGCAGGCATTTGCCTTGCTATGTTGTTCCCAATCGAGGGAAAGCCAAAGGAGACACTCTTGAAAGTTCAGCCACTTACAACAAATTTCAATGGATACAGTCGCAGAATACCTTTAAACAACCAAAGTTGGCTGGTAATTAGGCTCTCATACACCACAGATCTGTGCCTGCAGTCAGCAAGTCAGCAACCTGCAAGAGAAGCCCTTCTCATGAAACAGCCAAGAGGGAGGTATCCTAGGGGCGGACCAAGGGAGCATTGATGGGCATTGCCAGAGATTCTTCAGAACACAGAACAGAACTCGGCTACCATTAGCTGCATTTGAGTTCCTCCTTTTCCCGCAAAGGCTGATGATTATATTGGGGGCAAGTGCAGCTGTTTAATAGGATGAGGGATTATGTAAAATGGTAGCAATTGTCCATTTAAATGCCTGTGATTATCATTGGCTTTACAATAGATATAGTATCTTGTAACATATATACTATGTATAAGTACTACAATTATATACAGTAAAAACATATGTAATACATAATTATAATGCTATAATACTTCAAAAGAAGTAATTTGTGGAATAAAAGAGACTTGGATTCACACCCCTGGTTTTATTAGGTTGGTGCAAAAGGAATCATGGTTTTTGCCATGAAAAGTGACTTTTGCACCAACCTAATAACAATCTGTGTGAATTTGAACCCTTTTCTTGCTTCCTCTTTGCCCTCATTGCTGTCTCTGCTACATAAAGGTAATTTGTGTCTGCACTGAAAGTATTGTTAGGGCCAGCTCATAGTAGGTACTTACTAGATACAAGGGATTTTCCCTCTTCTTGCCCTGTAAAGTTATCTTTTGAACAAATCATAAAAGAGCTGCTCTCTGACCAAATTCATGTATTGGAAAAGCTGGAATGGGGATTTATACCTCTGTGCTTCCAACTCTAGCAAAGAGAGCCGCTAGAGTCGTCTCTTAAAACCGCACATCCGATCTTGTCACTCGCAGGCTTACAACCCTTCCTTTCACTCCCTTAGCACTGGGATAAAATCCTTGATTTTGTTGTGATCCACACAGCCCTCCTTCTCTAATGCCATCTCCAAACGTTTAGATTTGTTCTTTATGGTGAGACCCCATCAGTTGCCTCTCTGTTCCTTAGAGAGGCCAACTTGCTCATGCCTCAGTGATGTGAACTTGATGTTCCTCCTGTCTGTATGGCTTCTTTGCCTCTTGGCATGGCTGGCTCCTGGTCAGCCTCCAAGTGTCCACTTGTCCTGCATTTCCCAGAAAAAGGATCCTGAGGTAGAGTTTCATATGAAGGATGTCCATTGTGGAGGGCTGTTGGACTCAATCCTTGTGGAAGGAAGGGGAATGGAGCAGGAGTGGGCAGAGGAAGAAGTGGAACAATGGATCCTATTGCTGCATTGGCCCTACAGGGACCCCTGGAGCTAGAAGGGTCTTTCAGAGTTGCTGCCAACTGGCTGTTATGGCCAGGTCTTTGTACTCTTTTACTGATCAGTCTTAAATGGGGACCCCTCTCCTGCCAAGAAGAATGTGACTTTGGGGAGGTGATTCTCGTCAAGGCAATCCCTAGTAGGACTGATAACTGAAGGCCAAGTGTTGACAGTACTTCCAGGGGCTAGGGCACAAAAAGGCCAAGTGTTGACAGTTCTCCCAGGGGCTAGGACACAAATACTTCTTGAAGAGGATCTGGGGAAGCATGGCAGCATCCACCACACAGCCTTCTCTGACCATCTGGTGTCTGTCCCAAAGTTTTCTATCTGAATATCCTGATTATTTCTTTATTTTCTTTTTGTTTGGTTTGAGACAGAGTCTCTCTCTGTCGCTCAGGCTGGAGTACAGTGGTGCAATCTCAACTCACTGCAAGCTCAGCCTCCCAGGTTCACGCCATTCTCCTGCCTCAGTCTCCCAAGTATCTGGGACTACAGGCGCCTGCCACCATGCCCAGCTAATTTTTTTTATTTTTAGTAGAGATGGGGTTTCACTGTGTTAGCCAGGATGGTCTCGATCTCCTGACCTCTGATCCACCCACCTCGGCCTCCCAATATTTCTTTATTTTCTTATTGTTTTCCCCACTGGGCTGTGAGCTCCACAAGGATAAAGATTATGTTTATCATTTTCCCTGTTGTACCACCAGTTCATTGCATAGGGCTTAGTATGGTAGGCACTTAATATATATTTCCTGAATGAATGAATGAATAAGAAATGTTTAATGATAACCAACCTTGCAGGTTGCTGACTGCAGATACAAACCCATGGCATGCAGGAGTTCAGTTCCAGCCAACTTTGTCTGTTTCACATATTTTGCAATTCTACCCATTGGCTGAGCTTTCTAGATAGTTATCAAGACACACACATTTGTCTGTGTCTTAAAGTAATGCTGAGCTTGTAAAAGAAGCATCATGTCTCCCCAGTCTCTCTGCCATTTATTCTTGTATAAGATTATGATCAAAATGAACTCTGTGTTCTTTTCTTCAACTTTTAAGTTCAGAGGTACATGTACAAGTTTGTTACATGGGTAAACTTGTGTCATGGGGGTTCTTAATACTTAGATATTTATGAATGAGAGAAGAATGCCTGATGAAATGGCCATAAGGGTGATAACTCTGTAGACAACCTGCTCCTTGCCTCCAGGAGGCAGCAAGATGTAACAGAGACAGCCCTGAGCAGGATAGAGGACTCAAGGACACTTGCAGTTCCAAAGCAGTGTGTCTTCAGTGAGCTCAGGACAATTAAGCCTCATTCCCAGATACTGTCTTCTCTTCCCTGCTGCCTCATTCAATATGAACACTTAGAACCAAAGTATGGTCACGTGTCTCTTAATGACATGGATATGTTCTGGGGCGATTTTGTTGCTGTGCAAACATCATAGAGCACACTTACACAAATGTAGGTGATATAACCTACCACACACCTACGCTTTATGGTGTACACTATTGCTCCTAGTCTACAAACCTGTACAGCATGTTATTGTACTGAATACTGTAGGCAATTGGAACACAATGCTAAGTATTTGCATATCGAAACATAGAAAAGGCACAGTCAAAATACAATATAAAAGATTATAAATATCGTATCTGTATAGGGCAGTTACCAATGGAGTTCACAGAACTGGAAGTTGCTCTGGGTGAGGCGTGAGTGGTGAGTGAATGGGAGGGCCTAGGACATTAATGTGCACAGCTGTAGGCTTTATAAACATGGCACACTTAGGCTACACTAAATTTATTTAAAAAATCTTTCTTTCTTCAATGATAAATTAGCCTTCGCTTGCTGTAACTTTTTAACTTCAAAAGCTTTTAAATTTTTAAACTTTTTGACTCTTTTGTAATAACACATAGCTTAAAACACAAACACATCGCACAGTCATACAAAATATTTCCTTTCGTTATATTCTTATTCTATAAGCTTTTTCTATTTTCATTCAATATATATATATATTTATCAATTTTAAACTTTAAAAAGTATTCATAAATTAAAGTTTAACAGCTACGTAATGTTTGATTACAGGGATGAACCAATTTATTTCCACATTTCTTTGTTGACAGATATTTAGGTTGTAACTCCAATGCATTTGTTATACATAGAGCCTTTGCTGCAGTTTAAGTTATTACCTTAGAGTTGTTACAAGTTGAATAATGGGGAAAAGAAGTGAACATAGTAATTTATTTTATGTATTTCTTTTTACTTATTTCTTCTTACTTAATATGCTAAATTACTTTACAAAATAGGGCTTCCAATTTTCTCATTCACAGTGGTGATGGAAATGCCTGTCTCACTGCACTATTTTAAGTATTCTTATTTCTAAAAGTGAATTTAATAAAAATGTTAACATTTTATTGTTTTAAGTTCCATTTATTTTATTACTGCCAAGCTTGCCAATTGTTTTTTGTGTTTTGTGAGTTTTCTATTCATCTCCTTTGCCTATTTATTTTAGGGATGCTGATTAAAAAATTTTTTTTTCTTTCCATATAGTCTTTCTTAAAATTTTTTTATTTCAATAGCTTTAGAGGTCCAAGAGGTTTTTGGTCATGTGGATGAATTGAATAGCGGTGAAGTCTAGAACTGCAGTGCACCCATCACCCAAGTACTATGCATAGTACCCAATAGGTAGTTTTTCATCCCTCACACCCCCCACTCTCCCCACTTCTGAGTCTCCAGTGTTATTATGCCACTCTGTATGCCGTTGCTCTATACCCATAGCTTAGCTCCCTCTTGTAAGTGAGAACATATGATATTTGGTTTTTGATTCCCTACTTACTTCATTTAGAATGATGGCCTTCAGTTCCATCCAAGTTGTTACAAAAGACATTATTTCATTCTTTTTTTATGGCTGAGTAGTATTCTGTGGTATATGTACCATATTTTCTTTATTCACTCATTGGTTGATGGTCACAGAAACACACACATTACCCTAGGTCTACCTACCCAGAGTCAAGATCATCGAAATGCCATTAAGTGTTAGGAATATTTCAGCTCCATTAAAATCCTATGGAGCCACAGTAATATATGTGCTCATCGTTGACTGAAATGTCTTATGTGGTGACTGACCATAGACTAAAACACATCAGGAAAAAGAAAAAGAAAGCACCATAAGGAGTGAATTGTGTTCATGAAGCTGGACTGTAAACAGTAGTTCTGCTGCTCCTGTGGCAAGATAGAGAGCACCTCAGGGCATCACTCCCTTGTGTTGCATCTCTCTGGTTTATTATGGGTCAGAAAGTAGCTTTGCAGATGGCCTCATACACTTTGCTCCAGGCCAGGAAACATTTACTCTGCATACATTTATTTATTCAGACTTATTTTTTTATTTCAATAGCTTTTGGAATGTAGGTGGTTTTTTGTTACATGGATGAATTATATAGCAGTGCATTCTGAGATTTTAGTGCACCCATCACCCGAATAGTGTACATGGTACCTAATGTGTAGTTTTTTATCTCTAACCCCACTCCCAGCCTTTACTTTCTGAGCTTTAAAGTCCACTGTATCATTCTTATGCCTTTATGTCCTCATAGCTTATAAGCGAGAACATAGAGTTTTTGGTTTTCCACTCCTAGTTACCTCACTTAGAATTATGACCTCCAGCTCCATCCAAGTTGCTACAGAAGACATTATTTTGTTCCTTTTAATGGCTGAATGTATTCCCTGTTGTATGTGTACCATATTTTCTTTATTTACTCATTAGTCAATGGGTACTTAGATTGCGTTGACGTTTTGCCATTGTGAATTGTGCTGCTATAAACACACACAGGCAAGTCTTTTTCATAAAATGACTTCTTTTCTTTTGGGTGGATACTCAGTGGTGGGATTGCTGGATTGAATGGTAGATCTACTTTTGTCTCTTTCAGGAATCTTCATACTAATTAGTATATTAGAGATTGCATTAATTTACATTTCCACCAGCCATGAATAAGCATTTCCTTTTCCCCAATCCATGCCAACATGACTCTTTAATAATGGCTGTTCTTCCAGGAGTAAGGTGCTATCTCATTGTGGTTTTAATTTGCATTTCCCCGATGATTAGTGATGTTGAGCATTTTTTCATATGTTTATTGGCCATTTGTATGTCTTCTTGTGAGAAGAGTCTACTCATATCTTCTGCCCACTTTTAAACAAGATTATTATTATTTTTTCTTCTTAGTGATTTGTTTGAGTTCCTCGTAGATTCTGTATGCTAGTCCTTTTTGGGATGTGTAGTTTGCAAATATTTTCTCCCATTTTGGTTGGCTTTTTATTCTGCTGATTATTATTATTATTATTTGCCATGCAGAAGGTTTTCAGTTTAATTAGGTTTCATTTATTTATTTTTGGTTTTGTTTAAACTTTTATATTTATTAATTAACTCATTCATTGGGAAAAAAGAGTTACCTTGATGATGCTCGGGGCAGGGAGGGCTGGTCAATAGTTTTGCTGGAGCTAGATGTGGTATACTGTGCCTTTAGTTCCAGCTAATTGGGAGGCCGAGGTGGAAGGATCCCTTGAGTCCAGGAATTCAAGGCTACAGTGAGCTACTTCACTGCACTGCAGCCTGGGTGACAGAGTGTGGCTCTGTCTATAAAAACAAAAAAGAAAGAAAGAAAAAGAAAAAGAGAAAAAAAAAGAAAAGAAGAAGAAAAGTTTGGTGGGTTGGTAGTATTTTTTTTTTTAATTTTAATTCATATTCAACCAACAAAGGAAAGAAGGGGATACAGGTAAAATTTGCTTGTAAGGTTAAGGAGTATTTTGTTTTTCATTCATACAGTTAACTACAGAATATTAAGACTTGGTCAAGAGTGACTGTATATTGGGATAAAAACGGGAGGGTCTGGAGAAGAATGTTGAGTGGCCACCTTGAGGGCACAGGCTAGGTTGGGTAAATAAGAATTTATGAATGATTTTATTTTCTTTTGTTTTTCTATTTTGTCAAGTTTTCTGCTTTGTGTATATATTACAATTGTGATCACTAATGAAGTTATTACTAAAATAGATGCAGTTTTGTTGAACTACTTTGAAGACAGAGGTCAAAGAAAGAATTTTTTGGTGATTCCAAGTTCTTTTATTTAAAAAAGAAAGTTCTCATGTGTCTGTTGGCTGTATGAATGTCTTCTTTTGAGAAATGTCTGTTCATATCCTTTCCCCACTTTTTGATGGGGTTGTTTGTTTTTTTCTTGTAAATTTGTTTGAGTTCTTTGTAGGTTCTGGGTATTAGTCCTTTGTCAGATGAGTAGATTGCAAAAATTTTCTCCCATTCTGTAGGTTGCCTGTTCACTCTGATGGTAGTTTCTTTTGCTGTGCAGAAGCTCTTTAGTTTAATTAGATCCCATTTGTCAATTTTGGCTTTTGCTGCCATTGCTTTTGGTGTTTTAGACATGAAGTCCTTGCCCATGCCTATGTCCTGAATGGTACTACCTAGGTTTTCTTCTAGGGTTTTTATGGTATTAGGTCTAACATTTAAGTCTCTAATCCATCTTGAATTAATTTTCTTATAAGGAGTAAGGAAAGGATCCAGTTTCAGCTTTCTACTTATGGCTAGCCAATTTTCTCAGCACCATTTATTAAATAGGGAATCCTTTCCCCATTTCTTGTTTCTCTCAGATTTGTCAAAGATCAGATGTCTGTAGATGTGTGGTATTATTTCTGAGGACTGTGTTCTGTTCCATTGGTCTATATCTCTGTTTTGGTACCAGTACCATGCTGTTTTGGTTACTGTAGCCTTGTAGTATAGTTTGAAGTCAGGTAGCGTGATGCCTCCAGCTTTGTTCTTTTGACTTAGGATTGTCTTGGCAATGCAGGCTCTTTTTTGGTTCCATATGAACTTTAAAGCAGATTTTTCCAATTCTGTGAAGAAACTCATTGGTAGCTTGATGGGGATGGCATTGAATCTATAAATAACCTTGGGCAGTATGGCCGTTTTCACAATATTGATTCTTCCTATCCATGAGCATGGTATGTTCTTCCATTTGTTTGTGTCCTCTTTTATTTCACTGAGCAGTGGTTTGTAGTTCTCCTTGAAGAGGTCCTTTACATCCCTTGTAAGTTGGATTCCTAGGTATTTTATTCTCTGAAAAAATGCTCATCATCACTGGCCACCAGAGAAATGCAAATCAAAACCATAATGAGATACCAGCTCACACCAGTTAGAATGGCAATCATTAAAAAGTCAGGAAACAACAGGTGCTGGAGAGGATGTGGAGAAATAGGAACACTTTTACACTGTTGGTGGGATTGTAAACTAGTTCAACCATTATAGAAAACAGTATGGCGATTCCTCAAGGATCTAGAACTAGATGTACCATATGAGCCAGCCATCCCATTACTGGGTATATACCCAAAGGATCATAAATCATGCTGCTATAATGACACATGCACACGTATGTTTCTTGCGGCACTATTCACAATAGCAAAGACTTGGAATCAACCCAAATGTCCATCAGTGACAGACTGGATTAAGAAAATGTGGCACATATACACCATGGAATACTATGCAGCCATAAAAAAGGATGAGTTTGAGTCCTTTGTAGGGACATGGATGCAGCTGGAAACCATCATTCTTAGCAAACTATCACAAGAACAGAAAACCAAACACCGCATGTTCTCACTCATAGGTGGGAACTGAACAATGAGATCACTTGGACTTGGGAAGGGGAACATCACACACCGGGGCCTATCATGGGGAGGGGGGAAGGGGGAGGGATTGCATTGGGAGTTATACCTGATGTAAATGACGAGTTGATGGGTGCTGACGAGTTGATGGGTGCAGCACACCAACATGGCACAAGTATACATATGTAACAAACCTGCACGTTAATACACATGTATGCTAGAACTTAAAGTATAATAATAATAATAATAAATAAAAAATAAAAATTAAAAAAAAATAAAAGAGAAAGTTCTCCCAGTACACATTTACTTAGTGCCTGCTTTTTGCACTGCAAGAAGCAGTCATTTTTTTCTTGAAATCATCATTATTTAATACTTTTCCTGGTGGATAAAAAGATGCAGAACCAAAGAGCACACCTAGTTTAAGTCTCATACTTGTATAGCTCTCTAGGTGTGTGTTAGTCCTTTTGCATTGCTGTACAGAAATACCTGAAACTGGGGCAATTTGTAAAGAGAAGGGGTTTATTTGGCTTGTGATTCTTCAGGCTGTACAGGAATCATTGTACCAGCATCTGATTCTGGTGAGGGCCTCACGAAGCTTTCACTCATGGCGAAAGGCAAAGGGGGAGCAAATACATCACATGGCGAGAGAGGGAGCAAGAGGGAGTGTAGGTGATCTCAGGCTCCTTTAAACAATCAGAACTCACAGTAACTCATTACCACAGCGAGGGGACCAAGCCATTCATGAGGGATCCACCCTCATGACACAAACATCTCCCACTAAGCCCCACTTCCAACATTGGGAATCACATTTCACCATGAGATTTGGAGGGGACAAACATCCAAGCCACACCAGGGAGGGAGGCTGTGTTTGGGTGAAGCACACTCAGCCATCCAGGGAGAAGTTGGTAGAAGGGAAATGCCTCCAGATGCTTGAGTTTAAGTCATCATCTACTGTGTCCTCTTCCATAAGAAGCTTGACCACTCTGAGCCTCACTTTCCTCATCTACAAAATTAGTGCCATGACATTGGCCTTCCAGGTTACTATGGAGCTCAGTAATGACCTATGACAGGCCAGCAATTGTGCCAGGGACTTTCACAGCTCTTTCCATTTAAATGTGGGAATGAATGTGGGATAATCTATAGGAAATTATGTAAGTGAAAGAGTTTGGTAAACTGTAAGGGGTTGTATAAGTAGAAGTTCCTTTTATGACCTGAGTCTCAAGGGTGTTCTTGCCTCATGGAAACTGTTGTTGCAGCTTTTGAGACCAGCTGACAGTAAATGGTATCACTTAATAAGAATGAGGAGGCATGCATTTTAAAAGAGACATTCACTTTGGGACTTATTGTTTAGAGTAACTAAAGCTTGACTTTAAATCACCACATTAAGAAATAATAGATCATTGACTTGTAATTTTTATTAGTTTTTAGAACCTCATGTTTCCCATCCAGAGAAGAGGGCTATGGTAGCATTTCCTGTTCCCTTCTCTGATGGTGGTTCTCTGATATGACTTAAGGGCCTTAGGAAATTGCACACAATTTTCATCTGAAATTTAAAACCTTGATTTCCCTGTTGATTTGAGGCATACTAATGCCTGGTGTTTATTTTCCTTTCCTCTCTTTCCTGTTCCCTCAGTTGACAGAGTTAAGAATCACCTACAATCCTGCTACCCAGAAGTAGTCACTGCTAGTATTTTGGTGTACCTCACTGTTGATTTAATTCAGATGTATTCCCAGGTGCACATGCACAATATGTTGGCATTGGGTTTCACAGTATATATTTGAGAACTCAAAGTTTGCCATAAAGTTTATATCTTGAACATTTTATTATATCTTTAAATACTCTTCAACAATATGATTTTTTGTGATTATGGGGTTTTCTATCCTTATGAACATACTGTAATTTTTTAAACTAAGGTCTTATTGTTAGACATTTAACTTTCCAACTTTTCACTATCATAAATAATGTTACAGTGAATATTCTAATATAGAAATATCTGTAGATACATCAATGAAAATATTGAGTCAAAGGGCAAGGATATTAGAACACTTCTTGCTACTTATTCCAAATGGCCTTCTAGAAACAATGAATACCTTTGTCTCAATCAGCTGTAATGAGTATGTCTGTTTCATCAAATTTGCCTTTAAAAATAGTTCTCTCCCATTTGTTATGAAAAATACTACCTTAAAAATCCCCTCCAACCCCACAATCCCAGTGAGGCTCCACATTTTTCATGTGTTTTGTAGCTGCATTATATCACATGCCTCCCATCTTCTCTCTTCTCCTGGCCCTGGGGGGTAACCTATGAGAAGCACATCAAGGGGGTCCCAGGCCTGTGGTTTCTGGTTGGCTTCACCCAGTGGGGAGCCCCAGCAGAAGATGGGGTTAGGGAAGGGAGGAGAGAGAGATCAGGGTGCTTATTCCTTTGGTTCCTTCCCTCCCTGTGTGGCCAGCTGTGACACAGAGCCCTGGTCCTCCCAAGGTAGCTCTCTCTATGCAACTCTTTCTCCTTCTGTGTTCTGGGACCTACTGTCTCCTTCGTCCATTTGTGCCTAGATATCCAGACAGCTCCACTATTGTTAGTCCAGGTTCCTGCAATAGTCCTTGAAGTTTGGAATGAATCTATTTGTGAAGAAACCCTTCTTGAATTGATTTTGTTGTTGCCTCTGATTCCTGTTGGGACACTGACTGATAAACATGGTCTTATTAGTACTTGCAGCGGACTGCTCACATCGATGGGTCATCGCCTCTAGCTTACAAGTCATGAAGTTTATGCCCAGGGAGATGAGTGTCTAACCTCTACTGATTTCTCCGGGATATCCTGACAGAAGGATGAAGGTCAGAGAGGTTTTATTACCAGGGAATTTTCAGGAAAGGTGATTTCTAGCAATGAAATATAATCCACTGCCCAAGAAGCATCATTAATGCTTCGCTTGGTCATCGATAATAGGGTCTTCCAGATGCCTCCTATCTTTTGTGTAGCTCGAGCACATAGGAGAACATGGACTTGGTTATCAGGCAGACTGGGCTCACATCTCAGCTCTGCTGCTTTCTGGTTGTATGACCCTCTGCAAATTATTTAATCTTAGTAAGCCTCAGTGTGAAAGTGAATTTTATGTGTCAACCTGACTGCTCTCAGATGTGGGGTGCCTGGATTAAAGAGTATTTCTGGATGTAGCTTTGAGGATGTTTATGGAAAAAAATGAGCAACAGTGGGCTCAGTGTAGTGGATGGCCCTCCCCAGTGGGGGTGAGCATTATCCAATTTATTGAGGGCCTGGGAAGAACAAAATGGTGAAGAAAGGAGAAAGGCATCTTTTGCTTCCTGCCTGCTTGCCTGAGTTGGGACATTGGTCTTCTTCTGCAGTTGGATGGGGATTTACACTATCATCTTCCCTGGTTCTCAGGTCTTTGGTCTCAGACTGGAATTACAGCTTGCAGACAGCAGATGAATGGGAGACTTCTCAGTTTCCATAATCACATAAGCTAATTCAGCCAATTCTTTATAATAAAGCTCTCTCTGTGTGTATACATACGTACGTGTATATATGTGTGTGTGTGTATACACACACACACACTATTTGTTATGTTTCTCTGGGGAACCCTGTCTATACACTTAGTGTTCTCATCCGAGAAATGGGAGCAATAATAGTAGCTGCCTCAGCAGTTGTCATGAATTCCTTCTTTGTGCTGTCCACTCTTGTTTGAGAAGACTAAATGCAATAATACATGTAGGGAGATTAGTAAAAAGGGTTCAAAATAGCACATGTAATAATAATAAATAATGATCACATTACTTTATTACTTAAGATTCAGTTAAGTTATTGTATCTGCCAAAAGAGAAAGATTAAAGATGTATTTTCTCAGTTGCTATGCAAGATTCCATAGCTGTGTGTTTTAATTGTGATTCTGCTCTTAGAGGACCACAGAATTGCATCTGAGTCGTGTGGCTTCTGATGTTTCTTCATTCTTGAACTGGATAAAGATTCATGAACCTTTCCTTGGGGCTTCCTGTACATGTTCAAGAATCACTTATAGTTCAGGGCTTGGGTATCCTCTATAGTATCCCTGACAACTCATTGTGTAATTGCTAACTGAAAATGTCCTGCAACACGAGACTTATTCCTGTGGAGTAATTGGTTCTATGTGTGCATAGTTCTCAAACCATCTTATGCACTTGGTTAGGTAGGTAGATCTTTGCCTTCTCAGCTTCAGCTCTACTGTCATTTTAAGCCGGATCATTCTTTATTGCGGGGGCTGCCCTGTGCATTATATGATGCTTAGTAGCATCCCTGGCTTCTACCCACTAGATGTTAGGGGCACACTCCCAGTTGTAACCACCAAAAATGTCTCCAGACGTTGAAAAATGTCCTCTATGGACAAAACCATTATCAATTGAGAACCACCATTCTTATTAAATATCTGCAGGTTTTCCCACTGTTACCAATGGACCATGGTTTCAGCCAACTTCACCAATCTGAGCTTTCTCACCTGGTTGCATTTTAGTTTGTCAGTGGTTTGCTAATGGTGCACAAAGACCACTATAACTGACTGCAGTTGGGCACATTTCAGGCATGATCTGAGGAGCAGGGTGAAACAAGGCGTCTCCTATTGCAGCACATGATCAACTGGGATTTTATTTTAGTTACATATTTATTTTTGATCATCTCAACACATCTTTAATTCTCGTTTTACCTGTGGTCAAAGCTGACTCTTGAGGACTCTTCTAGCAAATTAATGTGAAAACTGTAATAACTCCACACACAGTTCCCACAGTCATAATGAAGATCATGAGGGCCAGGAGGGAAGGAGAATCTGTCTCTTTTTGCTTTCCCATAAATCCCAAGTGTTTAAGGTAGTTTTGGCACATAGTGGATGCTCTGTAAACATTGTTGACTGTGTCAGGGATTCTGAGACTACTTCCAGGTCTGATAATTTGCTGAAAGAAGTCACAGAATTCAGGTAAGCTATTATGCCCATGGTCATGGTTTCTTTCAGAGAAAGGACACAGATTAAAATAAGCAAAGGAAAAACGTTTGTGGAGTGGAATCCAGGAGAGACTAGACACAAGCTTCCAGTTGTCTTCTCCCAGTAAGGGCATACGGACAACGCTTAATTCTCCCAGCACCAGCGTATGATGATGTGTGCAAAGTGTTCCCAACCACGGAAGCTCAACCATGACTTGACGTTCAGGGTTTTTATTAAGGGTCGATCAGGTAGGCATGAAGTACCCAAGTGAGCAGATTTAGATACTCAGTCTCCATCTCCTCCTCCCTGTCCAGAGGTAAAATTGATACAATATTACCCAGGGCTCCAGGCAAGCAAAAGCAGGCCTTTATCATGAATCACACTGTTAGCATAAAGTGTCTAGTATGGTTCAATTCCCCAGTGATAGAAAGACACACTTATTAGGCAGGGTTTCCAAGGGATTAGACGTGATACTCTCCCAGGGGCAATTGGGGCCACTTCTTTCTTTGGAATATGTAGAGTTTGGGCACCTCAAACCTGCTGAGTTTACTGCACAGGCCAAGGTCATAAGCTCTAAGAAGGCAGGGATCTTTGCCTCATTTTCTCCTTAATAAATCTCAAGTGTTTAGGGTGATCCCAGGCACAAACTAGTTGCTTGTATTGAAGTTCTCCACCAGAAAGACAGAACTAATACATGTGTATATATGTACATGTATGTGCATATGTATGTATGTATGTATGCATGTGTCTTAGTCTGTTTTGAGTTGCTACAGCAGAATACCAACCACAGACTGGGTAATATATAAAGAAAAAAGATTTATTTATTAAGGTCTGGTGGTTGAGAAGTTCAAGACTGAGAGCCACACAGATGGCAGTAACTTTCTTGCTGCATCATCCCATAGCAGAAGGCGGGAGGGCAAAAGAGCCCATATGCATGAGAGCATGAGGGGGCTGAACTTGCTTTTATAACAGACCCACTCTCACAGTAACAAATCCACTCTCAATAATGACATTAATCTGTTAACCTAATCGCCTCTCTGAGTTACTACCTCTCAACACTTTTGTATTAGGAATTAAGTTTCAACATACAACTCTGGGGAACACATTCAAATAATAGCAGTATGTATGTGTGCCTTTGTTTTTTGGCTTATGCCATTGAGAAGGCTCATAAGTCCAAAATCTGTAGGACAGGCTGGCAGGCTGGAAACCCAGTAAAGAGTTGCAGTTCAGTCCAAAGGGCAGCCAAGTGGCAGAATTTCCTCTTTTGAGAGACATCAATCTTTTCCTTAAAGCCTTTACTTGATTAGATAAATTCATATTATAGACAGCAATGTGCTTTACTCAAATTCTATTGATTTAAATGTTAATCTCATCCAAAAAAACTTTCACAGAAATATCTAGATTAGTGTTTGACCACATATCTGGGGAGCATGGCCTAGCCAAATTGACACATAAAATTAACCATTACAATGCTACATAAGCATGGTCAACAAAGTATGGACCAAGCTTGTCCAACCCGCGGTCAGCAGGTTGCATGTGGCCCAGGACAGTTTTGAATGTGACCAATACAAATTTGTAAACTTTCTTAAAGCATTATGAAATTTTCTTGTGATTTTTGTTTTTTAGCTCATCAGCTGTAGTTACTGTTAGTGTATTTTATGTGTGGCCCAAGACAATTCTTCCAATGTGGCCCAGGGCAGACACAAGCTGGACACCCCTCCCACAGACCATTAAGACTGGCAGAGACCAAACCAAATTCATTTTACTGATAAAGCAATTGAGACCCACAATAGTAATTACCTACTAAGTTTCACTTGGAAATGGAATCAGCCCCAGAATCCAGTTTCCTGACTCCATTTACCTCTCTCCCTCTCAACTCTTCCCAACCCTTCTTGCTCTGTAGGGACCTTTGAAAGTCAAAGCTTCTGTTCCCTTTGTCCCCAGGGTTGAGGTAACAACAGGAACTACTCGATTCTTCTCTTTTGTTTTAGCATCACATTCTCCTTCCTACTTATTTCATCTCCAGGAGCTTTTCCCCAGGCCCACTCAGGAGTAACCTCATTTATTGGACTGTGTGATAGATTTTTAGTGAAATAGCACCTTCTTCTTTCCTTAGAAACAAGTTGATAACAGTGAGAATGCTTTTCTTGTCCCCTTGGAAAAAAAATAGGCATCAAATAAAAACAGTGATTTTCTCTATAACCAAATCAGACAGTTTATCCCCCAGGCTATTGACACAGGAGAATCTCTAGGAGAAAAAAAATAGCAAATATTTTCAGCCAGGGTAATTCACAGTGAATAAGACAGCAACATATTCCAATTGATAACAGAAATTAATTCAATATTTCATGTAAGGGCAGAAGAGTTCATATGAAATGTGGTCCCCAGATCCCGAATTGAAATTGTTACAATTTCCTCTTTCCCTACTAGAGGAAACACTTCACAGTGATGTTGTTGCCATTACCCTTTATTTATTTTTTCATAAAGAAAAACTTAGCAATTTGTGTGTTGTTGCTCTCCTAAAATCCTCAGATCAAGATTTTAAGGGATGCTCAAGCCATTAGAAGTTTTACCAGTTAAAAAAAAATTCAAAACATTTAATGTTTTGCTGCTTGAAGCAGATGATTCCAGGTGGCATTCTGGAATTAGGCTTGTTGCTGTAGCTGCTGAAAAAAATTATTTCAATGATCAGTTCTCACCAGGGGCAGCCACAGCCACAGTGTGGAGCACTGGGAAGCGCGTAAGGCTCTGGGACTGCAGGATGGCAGTGTTTGGCCTTGAAACAGTGTTCAGAAGGCCATGAGGAGGGTGATCGCACCTCCTGGTTCTGTAGGTGCTTCTGCATTGTCTCAGTTTATTCCTGTGGTCCTGCTCTAGCTTGCACAGCACACACATCTTTGCTTGGTTCCGGGAATATGCCTACTGATTTTCTTACTTGAGGCCTTTGTATTTTCTGATGCTTCAGCTTGTAGTGCTTTAACCTGAAATACGTACACGGTTGGCTCTTTCATAGCCTTCAGGTCTTAGGCCAAATTGTCAACTCCTCACAGATGTTTCTCAATTATTCTCCAACACAGCAGTGCTTGTTTTTTCCTTCACAGCATTATTCAGTTTGAATACCTTGTGTATTTTTATTTCCTGTCACTCCACTCCCCCTGCCTTGGTGTCCCTAATGCCTAGAACTATGCCTAACCAACAGGAGGCTCTCAATAAGTGTGTCAAATAAATAAAATGAATGAATGAACTGGAAGATGCTAAATGAGTAGTTAATAGAACAAATGTTCTAACAGTGACAATAGATACGTTTTCCAATCTTTTAATAAAATAAAAGCTAATTTTTTATGAATGTCGGTCTAATCATTGATGGCAGGGTGGCCATGCAGGGTATGAGGGCTTACTCTCTGCTCCATAGAGCCACTCAGGGACTCAGGCTGACAAGAGGTTTTGCCACCTTCATTATGTGGCTCCTAAAGACATTGACATCCAGTCAACAGAGGTGGGAAGAAAGAGATGACTGTGAATTGCACAGAAAATGTTACGGTCCTTATGGACCACTTCTGTCTCTTTCTCTGCCTCTTTTGGGGGGAGGATTGGGGGATGGTGAGCATGACCTCACCTATATGCAAAGGAGGCTAGAAATGTAGCGGGCAACTGCTTCTCAGCAACTACCTTATGAATGGGAGCACTAATTTGTAGCAGATAGCTAGACCCCACTACCTCTCCTGCTACAGCATTCAGTGCCCAGTGCCACCACGATTACATCGGAGTTCTTTGAGGGCAGAGGTTGTCTCTTTCATTAACTGAGCTGAGGGTCTAGCACAATGAATATTTTTGTGAATAACCAACCACCTCTTGATCACCAACTGTATTTATGGCACTGGGTCAGACATGAAACTTAACATGGTGTGAGAATGTAGGAAGAGCCCCATATAACTTTGTTCTTTGAAGAAAAGACAGTCCAACCCTTGACTCCATTACAGTTTCCACTAAAAGCAGAAGATAACTGGGCAAGTTCTGAAGTGACTTTCCCCGCCCAGAAAGAGCAGAATACAGTACAACATTCCAAGAATAAAATGCATCAGCTCAAGCGCTGTGCAAGGAAATGGCCTCTAACCCTACTTTTTGAGTCTTTCATTGTATTTTGCTCCTTAGAAAGCAGTAAAAATCATTTCAGAACATGATCTGTCATCTTCTCATCTATTTCCAGAGAAAGAAAATGTATTTCCATTCTACATTTTTCTTGACCTCATGTTCTGTTTCACTGTGTACAATGCAATGGGGAAAAATCAGATCAAGTCACCCAGCACATTTTAAACTCCTATAGGTTAGAAAAGCAGTAAGTCCTTGAATTGAGACCATTGACTGAAGTCACAATGACTCTTTTGTCGGGGGGTGGATTTTTCTGAGGGTCCTACAATCATGTCCTATTGCAGAGATTCAGCTCACAAAGTAGAACACCATATTGGCCTTCATACTATGCTGATAGTTTTCACTGTTTTTCTCCTGCATGTGATATGGAATAGTTTTGCTGAGTTCTTATCTGAAAGAACAAAGTTGGGAGAAAAATTTTTCCTATAAGATTGCATAGTTTTTGCCAATTCTGAGATCTTGAAAATTTCAGTGACTAGCTTGAAAGGGAACATCCAGATACAGTTCTGGTGAATTGACACTATTTTATGTATCTGATGCCAATAATACAGAGAAGGATAACTCCATTTCCATGTCATGCCCCATCCTTCTTTTATTCCCTTTTATCCCCCATTTTGGGTCATCACCATAGTAGATTAACACTCTCTGGCTTTTATTGTCTCCGTATATGTCAATAATAATGCAGTCTGTCATTGTGCCTTACAATTTACTGAGGGCTTTTACCCAAGGTGTGTTGTGGAAACCCTTTGAAACCAACAAAGTGCTATGCAAATGGGTGTGAGAATTTCACATTCTTAAAATCAGTCAATTGGCCAAGAAGCAACGTGTCTGATAGCATCATCATTACTTTTAATGATTCCCTCATTTCTATTCTTATAAAAATCCTCAAAGGTAGCCCAAAGTGGGTATTATCCCATGATATGTCCCAGTGTCTTCGGCAGTAGTTTACAGGTGAGAAAATGGGGCTGGGCAGATAGCCTGTGTCACGGAGCTGTTACATGACAGAGCCTCCCTTAAACCCTCTTAGTCCTATGAAAATTTTGGTGGTCTGGCTCTGTTCTGCATCCAGTGTAACATCGAGGAAACTCTCTTATTGCTGTTACACACATTTCTGAGGTATTTCATTGTGGTGATGAACCCCTCCCTGAAAGAAAGGCAGTGTGGTCTACATCTTATTCAGCTCACACCGCTATAACAAATTACCAATTTTACCAGGACACAAACATTCAGTTCATAGCATTCTTCCCCTGGACAATTCCAAATACATACCACAAATACACTTATCCCACCCCAACAGCCCCAGATAAGTTTAACTCATTCCAGCATCAACTCTAAAATCTGAAGTCCAAAGTTTATCTCAGTATCAACTATGTCAGTTATGGGTGAGACTTGAGATGTGATTCATCCTTAGGCAAAATTATACTCAATCTGTGAACCTATAAAATCAAACTCTTCCAGCCTTTGTCCATCACCCAGTTCAAAAGCCACTTCCACGTTTTCAGGTGTTTGTTACAGCAGCATCTCACTTCTCAGCACCAATTTCTTGCCTTAGTCAGCTTGGGCTTCTATAACAAATAAATATAGTCTGAGTGGCTTAAACAGCAAACATTTATTTCTCACAGTTCTGGAGGCTGGAAGTCCAAGACTAAGGTACCAGCAGAGTCAGTGTCTGGAGAGGGCTCTTATCTTGATTTGCAGATGGGTGCCTTCTTTCTTTGTCCTCTCATGGTAAAGAGAGAGATCACCTTTCTAGCTTGTCTCTTCGTATAAGGGCACTAATCCCATCACGAGGGCTCTACCTCCATGACCTAATTATCTCCCAAAGTTCTTACCTCCTAATACCATCGCATTGAGGGTTAGGGCTTCAATATATGAATTTCGGAAGAATTCAGACATTCAGTCCATAACACATGCAGGCAGTACACAGGCTTTCAGCACAGACATATTCAGGTTTAAATCCAGGCTCCACTATACAACACGAGGGAATTTACTTCATGCTCTGAGCCTCACCTATGCCCTACAGAAAATGCAAATAAAATGCCTATCTTCATGAAGTCCTTACAACAACTAGAAGTAATGGAGTTATGGTGTCTTGTTCCAGTTGTTACTGTTGTGAAATAGACACTAGTAACTTGATGTCCCCACACAATAGCCATTTCATTGTGCTTGTGATTTCTGTGGGTTGGGAACTTCTATGGGCATGGACTGGGGGTAGGATGGTAGCTTGTCTCTGCTCCAGGATGTCTGGGGAAGCAGCTGGGAAGACTTCAATGGCTGGGGATGGAGATCTATTGCAGGTTTGTTCACTCATGTGGCTGGTTCCTGGTTGGGATGATGACAAATTTGGGCTCAGCTGGGGCTCTCAACTGAAGGACCTATTGGCCTCGCTGTGGCCGGAGCCTCTCACAGCATGGTGGCTGTGTTCCAACAGGGAGCATCCTGAGGATGAGCATGTCAAAGGAGCCATACAGAAGCTGGGAGGCCTTTTATGACCTAGCCTTGAAAGTCATGTTATGTATGCCACTTTCACCATAACTGATCTGACATGTCCTTTATAATGCAGTGGCATCAATGAAAAAAAAAAGGAGTTCTACTAAAGCTGATATTTTTATTTAAGTTTCTCATTTCACAGTGGCAGGTCCCTGTGGCAGGCTCTAGATAACATAAAGCCTTTTCAAAATTATGAAATATCACCAAATACAGAAAAGTGCACACATGTAAATATACAGCTGATTAAATTTCAATTAAGCAAATCCCTATGTAGTCACAGGTCAAGAAACAAATGTCCAGAACTGCAGAGCCAAAACATGACTGCCTCAGTCATAATCTCTCTCCACTCCCTCAAATTGACCATGGGGCCAACTTCTCTGATAACCGTTGTCTATGTTTTACCTGTTTTTGAACTTTATGTACATTGAATAATAATGCCTGTATTCATTTGTGTCTGTGTTTTAAATTTTTTTTCCTGTCAATATTAGGTTTTTGAACTCTATATATATTGTGAGTGCAGCTGTGGTTTGTTTGTCATAGCTGGAGAAAGTTTCATTGTATGAATATTTATTCATTCCACTGCTGATGAACGTGGGCTGCTTCCAGTTGTTTCCAGAAACTAATGCTGTATGCACATTTGAAAATATGGGCCGGGCGCAGTGGCTCACGCCTGTAATCCAAGCACTTTGGGAGGCCGAGGCGGGCGGATCACAAGGTCAGGAGATCGAGACCATGGTGAAACCCCGCCTCTACTAAATATACAAAAAATTAGCCAGGCACGGTGGCGGGCACCTGCAGTGAGCCGAGATCGCGCCACTGCACTCCAGCCAGGGGGACAGAGCAAGACTCCATCTCAAAAAAAAAAAAAAAAAAAAAAAAAAGAAAATATGTATTTGTTGCATTTGGACATGCATTTTTCTTAGGTATCACCTAGGAGACTGTATTCAGCATGAATAGAGAGTGATAAACTATTTTCCAACCACCCTATTTTCCAAAGGTGGTTCTCTTTCCTAGAAGAGCGCAACAGAGTTCTGTTAGTTGACATCTTCACCAATACTTGCTATTATTAGTCTTTAAGTTTTGTCATTCTGTTGGGTATGCAGTGGTACATCATTGTGATTTTTATTTGTATTTTTCTGATTACTAATGAAGTTAGTCATATTTTCACATTTATCAGCCATTTGGACATAACTTTTGGGTGAAATGTTTGTTCTTATCATTTTCTATTTTTCTTTTGGACTTGTCTTTTCCTTATTGTCTTTCCTTATTGATATATAGTATAGGGTTTTAAAAATATGTATTATAGGTAGAGGTCTTTGCTTGTTATATAAGTGACAAATTCCTTTTCCACCCTATGGCTTGTCTTTTTATTTTCTTGATTTGTGTATGTGTGTGTGTGTTTACATTTGTGTGCTGCCTCTTTTGTTCACTTTTTTTTTTTTTTTTTTTTTTTTTTTGAGACAGAGTATCGCTCTGCCCCCAGGCTGGAGTGCAGTGGCCGGATCTCAGCTCACTGCAAGCTCCGCCTCCCAGGTTCACGCCATTCTCCTGTCTCAGCCTCCCAGTAGCTGGGACTACAGGCGCCCGCCACCTCGCCCAGCTAATTTTTTTTTTTGTATTTTTAGTAGAGACGGGGTTTCACCGTGTTAGCCAGGATGGTTTCGATCTCCTGACCTCGTAATCCGCCCATCTCGGCCTCCCAAAGTGCTGGGATTACAGGCTTGAGCCACCGCGCCCGGCCTTGTTCACTTTTGTGCTATAACCACATTAAGCTTATTCATATTGTATCAGTAGCTAGTTTGCTCATTTCATGGCTACTCAGTATGCTAGTGTTCTTAATTCTAATATAGTCCACTAACAAATTATTTTCCTGAATGGCAACTGCTTTTTGTATCTTATTTAAGACACTCCTTCTTTATGCCAAGATTATACATGAACTTTATAATCTTCTAAAAGCCTTTGCCTTTTTTATTTATATCAGGAGTCAGAAAATTATGGCTGGCAAGAAAATCTAGCCAATGACTTCATTTTTGTAAAGTTCTGTTGGAACGTAGTCAGTCATTCAGTTACCTATTATCTATGGAAGATCTCATGCTTGTATTAGTCAGTGTTCTCCAGAGGGACAGAACTAATGGAATGCATATATATACATATATGAGTTTACTAAGTATTAACTCACACAATCACAAGGTCACACAATAGGCTGTCTGCAGGCTGAGGAGCAAGGAGAATCAGTCTGAGTTCCAAAACTGAAGAACTTGGAGTCTGATGTTCGAGGGCAGGAAGCATGCAGCATGGGAGCAAGATGTAGGCTGGGAGGCTAGGCCTGTCTCTCTTTTCACATTTTTCTACCTGCTTATATTCTGCCACACTGGCAGCTGATTAGATTGTACCCACCCAGATTAAGGGTGGGTCTGCCTTTCCCAGTCCCTGACTCAAATGTTAATCTCTTTTGGTAACACCCTCACATACAACCAGGATCAATATTTGGTATCCTTCAATCCAATCAAGCTGACACTCAGTATTAACTGTCACAGTGCCACAACCACAAAAGTGAGCAATTCCAACAGACACCATATAGCCCATGAACTTAAAATATTTTCTCTGTTTTTAAAATTATACTTTAAGTTCTGGGGTACATGTGCAGAATCAGAATGTGCAGTTTTGTTACATAGGTATACATGTGCCATGGTAGTTTGCTGCACACATCAACCCATCACCTACATTAGGTATTTATCCTAATGCTCTCCCTCTCTGTGCCCCCCAGCCCCTGACAGGCCCCAGTATGTGATGTTCCCCTCCCTGTGTCCATGCGTTCTCATCGTTTAACTCCCACTTATGAGTGAGAACATGCAGTGTTTGATTTTCTGTTCTTGTGTTAGTTTGCTGAGAATGTTGGTTTCTAGCTATATCCATGTCCCTGCAAAGGACATGAACTCATCCTTTTTTACAGCTGCATAGTATTCTGTGGCATATATGTGTCACATTTTCTTTATCCAGTCTATCATTGATGGACATTTGGGTTGGTTCCAAGTCTTTGCTATTGTGAATAGTGCCACAATAAACGTACATGTGCATGTGTCTTTATAGTAGAATGATTTATAATCCTTTGGGTATATACCTAGTTATGGGATTGCTGGGTCAAACGGTATTTCTAGTTCTAGATCCTTGAGGAATTGCCCACTGTCTTCTACAATGGTTGAACTAATTTACACTCCCACCAACAGTTCCTATTTCTCCACATCCTCTCCAGCATCTGTTGTTTCCTGACTTTTTAATGATCACCATTCTAACCAACATGCGATGGTATCTCATTGTGGTTTTGATTTGCATTTATCTAATGACCAGTGATGATCAGCATTTTCTTACATTGTTTCTTCACTGCAAAAATGCCTTCTTTTGAGAAGTATCTGTTCATATCCTTTGCCCACGTTTTGATGGGGTTGTTTGTTTTTTTCTTGTAAAATGTTTTTTAGTTCTTTGTAGATTCTGGGTATTAGCCCTTTGCCAGACGGATAGATTGCAAAAATTTTCTCCCTTTCTCTAGGTTGCCTGTTCACTCTGATGATTAGTTTCTTTTGCTGTACAGAAGATCTTTAGTTTAATTAGATCCCATTTTTTGTCAATTTTGATTTTTGTTGCCATTGCTTTTGGTGTTTTGGACATGAAGTCTTTGCCCATGCCTATGTCCTGAATGGTATTGCCTAGGTTTTCTTCTAGGACTTTTATGGTTTTAGGTCTTATGTTTAAGTCTTTAATACATCTTGAGTTAATTTTTGTATAAGGTGTGAGGAACACTTTCAGTTTTCTGCATGTGGCTAGCCAGTTTCCCCAGCACCATTTATTGAATAGGAAATCCTTTCCCCATTGCTTGTTTGTGTCAGGTTTCTCAAAGATCAGATGGTTGCAGATGTGTGGTGTTATTTCTGAGGCCTCTGTTCTGTTCTGTTGGTCTATATATCTGTTTTGGTACCAGTACCATGCTGTTTTGGTTACTGTATCCTTGTAATATAGTTTGAAGTCAGGTAACATGATGACTCCAGCTTTGTTTTTTATGCTTAGGATTGTCTTGGCTATGTGGGCTCTTTTTTGGTTTGATATGAAGCTTAAAGTAGTTTTCTCCAATTCTGTGAAAAGAGTCAATGGTGGCTTGATGGGGATAACTTTGAATCTATAAATTACTTTGGGCATTATGGCCATTTTCACGATATTGATTCTTCCTATCCATGAGCACGGAACATTTTTCCATTTGTGTCCTTTGTTATTTCCTTGAGTGATGGTTTGTAGTTTTCCTTGAAGAGGTCCTTCCCATCCCTTGTAAGTTGTATTCCTAGGTATTTTATTCTCTTAGTAGCAATTTCGAATGGGAGTTCACTCATGATTTGGCTCTCTGTTTGTCTGTTATTGGTATACAGGAATGCTTGTGATTTTTGCACATTTATTTTGTATCCTGAGACTTTGCTGAAGTTGCTTATCAGCTTAAGAAGATTTGGGGCTGAGACGATGTGATTTCTTAAATCCATGATCATGTCATCTGCAAACACAGACAATTTGACTTCCTCTCTTCCTATTTGAATACCCTTTATTTCTTTCTCTTGTCTGATTGCCCTGGCCAGAACTTCCAATACTATGTTGAATAGGAGTGGTGAGAGAGGGCATCCTTGTTGTATGCTGGTTTTCAAAGGGAATGCATCTATTTTTTTTGCCCATTCAGTGTTATATTGGCTGTGGATTTGTCATAAATAGCTCTTATTATTTTGAGATATGTTCCATTGATATCTAGTTTATTGAGAGTTTTCAGCATGAAGTGGTTTTAAATTTTGTCAAAGCCCTTTTCTGTATCTATTGAGATAATCATGTGGTTTTAGTCATTGGTTCTGTTTATGTGATGGATTATGTTTATTGATTTGCATATGTTGAACCAGCCTTGCATCCCAGGGGTGAAGCTGACTTGATCATGGTGGATAAGCTCTTTGATGTGCTGCTGGATTCAGTTTGCCAGTATTTTATTGAGGATTTTTGCATCAATGTTCATCAGGGATATTGGCCTGAAATTTTCTTTTTTTGTTGTGTCTCTGACAGGTTTTGGTATCAGGATGATGCTGGCCTCATAAAATGAGTTAGGGAGGATTCCTTCTTTTTCTATTGCTTGGAATAGTTTCAGAAGAAATGGTACAAACTCCTCTTTGTACCTCTGGTAGAATTCGGCTGTGAATTTGTCTGGTCCTGGACTTTTTTTGGTTGATAGGCTATTAATTACTGCCTCAATTTCAGAACTCGTTGCTGGTCTTTTCAAGGATTCGACTTCTTCCTAGTTTAGACTTGGGAGGATGTATTTTTCCAGGAATTATCCATTTCTTCTAGATTTTCTAGTTTATTTGCTTAGAGGTGTTTATAGTATTCTCTGATGGTAGTTTGTATTTCTGTGGAATCAGTAGTGATATCCCCTATATTATTTTTTATTGTGTCTATTTGATTCTTCTCTCTTTTCTTCTTTATTAGTCTGGCTAGCAGTCTTTGCATTTTGTTGACCTTTTCAAAAAAACAGCTCCTGTATTCATTGAGTTTTTGAAGGGTTTTTTTGTGTCTCTATCTCCTTCAGTTCTGTTCTGATCTTAGTTATTTTTTGTCTTCTGCTGGCTTTTGAATTTGTTTGCTCTTGCTTCTCTAGTTCTTTTAATTTTGATGTTAAAATGTCGATTTTAGATCTTTCCTGCTTTCTCTTGTGGGCATTTAGTGTGATAAATATCCCTCTACACACTGCTTAAAATGTGTCCCAGAGATTCTGGTACATTGTGCCTTTGTTCTCATTGGTTTCAAAGAACATCTTTATTTCTGCCTTCATTTTGTTATTTACCAGTAGTCATTCAGGAGCAGGTTGTTCAGTTTCCATGCAGTTGTGTGGTTTTGAGTGAGTTTCTTAATCTTGAGTTCTAATTTAATTGTACTGTGATCTGAGAGACTGTTTGTTATGATTTCCATTCTTTTGCATTTGCTGAGGAGTGTTTTACTTCCATTTATGTGGTCAATTTTAGAATAAGTGTGATGAAGTGCTGAGAAGAATGTATATTCTGCTGATTTGGGTGGAGAGTTCTGTAGATGTCTATTAGTTCTGCCTGGTCTAGAACTGAGTTCACGTCGTGAATATCCTTGTTAATTTTCTGTCTCGTTGATCTGTCTAATATTGACAGTGCAGTGTTAAACTCTCCCACTATTATTGTGTGGGAGTCTAAGTCTCTTTGTAGGTCTCTAAGAACTTGCTTTATGAATCTGGGTGCTCCTGTATTGTGTGCATATATATTTAGTATAGTTAGCCCGTCCTGTTGCATTGATCCCTCTCCCATTATGTAATGACCTTGTCTATTTTGAGCTTTGTTGGCTTAAAGTCTGTTTTATCAGAGATTAGGATTGCAACTCCTGCTTTTTTTTGCTTTCCATTTGCTTGGTAAACATTCCTCCATCCCTGTATTTTGAGCCTATGTGGGTCTTTGCATGTGAGTTGGGTCTCCTGAATACAGCACACTGATGGATCTTGACTCTTTATCCAATTTGCCAGTCTGTGTCTTTCAATTGGGGCATTTAGCCCATTTACATTTAAGATTAATATTGTTGTGTGTGAATCTGATCCTGCCATTATGATGCTAGCTGGTTATTTTGCCCATTAGTTGATGCAGTTTCTTCATAGTGTCAGCGGTCATTACAATTTGGTATGTTTTTGCAGTGGCTGGTACTCATTGTTTCTTTCCATGTTTAGTGCTTCCTTCAGGAGCTCTTGTAAGACGGGCCTGGTGGGTCTGGTGGTGACAAAATCTCTCAGCATTTGCTTGTCTGTAAAGGATTTTATTTCTCCTTTCCTTATGAAGCTTAGTTTGGCTGGATATGAAATTCTGGGTTGAAAATTCTCTTCTTTAAGAATGTTGAATATTAGCCCCCACTCTCTTCTGGCTTGTAGGGTTTCTGCAGAGAGATCCACTGTTAGCCTGTTGGGCTTCCCTTTGTGGGTAACTCAACCTTTTTCTCTGGCTGCCCTTAACATTTTTTCCTTCATTTCACCCTTGGTGAATCTGATGATTGTGTGTCTTGGCGTTGCTCTTCTCGAGGAGTATCTTTGAGGTGTTCTCTGTATTTCCTGAATTTGAATGTTGGCCTGCCTTGCTAGGTTGGGGAAGTTCTCCTGGATAATATCCTGAAGAGTGTTTTCCAACTTAGTTCCATTCTCCCCATCATTTTCAGGTACACCAATCAAATGTAGATTTGGTCTTTTCACATAGTCCCATATTTCTTGGAGGCTTTGTTTGTTCCTTCTTGTTCTTTTTTCTCTAATCTTATGTTTTCACTTTATTTCATTAAGTTGATCTTCAATCTCTGATATCCTTTTTTCCATTTGATCGATTAAGATATTGATACTTGTGTATGCTTCACGAAGTTCTCATGCTGTGTTTTTCAGCTTCATTGGGTCATTTATATTCTTCTCTAAACTGGTTATTCTAGTTAGCAATTCGTCTAACCTCTTTTCAAGGTTCTCACCTTCCTTGCATTGGGTTAGAACATGCTCCTTTAGCTTGGAGGAGTTTGTTGCTACCCACCTTCTGAACCCTACTTCTGTCAATTCATCAAACTCATTCTCCGTGCAGTTTTGTTCCCTTGCTGGTGAGGAGTTGTGATCCTTTGGAGGGCAAGAGGCCTTTTGGTTTTTGGAATTTTCAGTCTTTTTGAGCTGGTTTCTCTCCATCTTTGTGGATTTATCTACCTTTGGTCTTTGATATTGGTGACCTTTGGATGGGGGTTTCTGAGTGGATGTGCTCTTCCTTTCTGTTTGTTAGTTTTCCTTCTAACTGTCAGGCCCCTCTGCTGCAGGTCTGCTGGAGTTTGCTGGAGGTCTACTCCAGACCCTGTTTGCCTGGGTATCACCAGCACAGGCTGCAGAATAGCAAAGGTTGCTGCCTGTTCTTTCTTCTGGAAGCTTCCTCCCAGAGGGGCACCTGTCAGATACCAGTCAGAGCTCTCCTGTATGATGTATCTGTTGGCCCCTACTGGGAGATGTCTCCCAGTCAGGATACACCGGTGTCAGGGGCCCACTTGAGGAGGCAGTCTGACCCTTAGCAGAGCTTGAACACTATGCTGGGAGGTCTGCTGCTCTCTTCAGAGTCATCAGGCAAGGATGTTTAAGTGTGCTGAAGCTGCACCCACAGCTACCCCTTCCCCCTGGTGCTCTGTCCCAGGGAGATGGGAGTTTTATCTATAAGTTTCTGACTGGGACTGCTGCCTTTTTTTCAGAGGTGCCCTGCCCAGAGAAGAGAAATCTGTCAGTCTGGCCACAGCAGCCTTTCTGAGCTGCTGTGGGCTCTGCCCAGTTCGAACTTCCCTGTTGCTTTGTTTACACTGTGAGGGGAAAACTGCCTAATAAAGCCTCAGCAATTGTGGACATCCTTCCCCCAACCAAGCTCGACCATCCCAGGTCGATCTCAGACTGCTGCTGTGCTGGCGGTGAGAATTTCAAGCCAGTGGATCTTTGCTGGGATCCACGAGACAGACCACTTGGCTCCCTTGCTTCACCAGAGGAGTGAACGGTTCTGTCTCGCTGGCATTCCAGGTGCCACCAGAGTGTGGAAAAAAAACTCCTGCAGCTAGTTTGGTGTCTGCCCAAAAGGCTGCCCAGTTTTGTGCTGGAAACCCAGGGCCCTGGTGGTGAAGGCACTGGAGGGGATCTTCTGGTCTGCAGGTTGAGAAAACCATGGGAAAAGCACAGTTATCTTGGCTGGAGTGCGCAGTACGGTCCCTAATGGCTTCCCTTGGCTGGGAGAGGGAGTTCCCGACCCTTTGTGCTTCCTGGGTGAGGCAACGCCCCACCTTGCTTTAACTCCCCCTCCTTGGGCTGCACTCACTGTTCAACCAGTCCCAAAGAGATGAACTGCATACCTCAGTTGGAAATGCAGATATCACCCGCCTTTTGCGTCAGTCTTGCTGGGAGCTGCAGATGGGAGCTGTTCCTATTCGGCCATTTGCCAGCAATCCTTAAAATACTTTCTAAATGGACCTTGACAGTAAAAGCTTGTCGGCTCTTAATTTAGATCCACAACATATTTGGTTGAAGTTAGATTTTTATATTATCAAATGGACTTTTCACTTCCTAGTGAAAATCTTTCCTTCTTTCCACAAACATTCATTTAGCAGCTACTATGTGCTAGGCATTGGTGATACATAGAAGAGAAATATGGCTTGCATCCTTCAGGATTTCACAGTTTGGTAACATTGCCCTCAACTTGCATGGGCTTCCCCATACCAGCAGAGCCATGTGTAAGTTAACTCAACACACACTTCCTGAATAGAACCTAGAATGTGCCAGATGTTATGTTAGGGATAAGAGACTTATCCATAAGCAAGGCTTTGTCTCAGTTCTCAAGGGGTTCCTATTCTTAAAGAGTGGCCATACAGAGAGGTGAGTCACTGACACCATGATCAGCCAACACCATGACATACAGTGAGTACTCACAGACATGGCTGGATGACAGAAGTGCTGTGAGAGCCCAGAGGGGTCAGAAAAATACCATTTTTATTTAGGCTCATGAAATATGACTAAGATAGAAGTAGCAAAAGAATCTTGATCTTCATGTTATCTGCAAGGAGGCTGTGAAACCACCCCTTTCTTTTTCTTGGCAAGCCTCGCCACATACCCAGCTATGAGGAATGTGAACACTGGTCGTAGTGCTCATTACATTAGTCATCTTGATAATTACAGGTTCTCAGAAATAACTGCTAATCAGCCTGAATAGAGAGCTTCTCTCAGGATTCACTGAAAATGCATCTAAGATAGGGTTGTTAACTCTGCGTATATGTTTAAAGAAAGTTATATATGTTTTTTAAAAGATATATTTCCTTAAGGGCTCTTACTAACCTAATATCATATCAGAATGGAAGTTCAGTATTCCTCCCCTACTGTTTTAAAGCTCTATGTCTTGGGAGCAGATGGTAAGGTATTTGAAGTCTCTATCCATAGATGAATTTTTTCCCTCTCTCAGTAGACTGCTGTAAAACAGCAGGTATGAGAGGGCACTTGTCAGGTGTCTGCAGTGACAAAAGAAAAATACTAATAAAGTCAGCTTATTAGAAAAAAGATGGCTGGGCATGAAATAGTTTATGATAATCCAGTAATTAACCAGTGGCCAAAGCCTGTGCTTTTCACATTGGAGTGATGAATAAGAACCTTCCACATGCAGTAGTAAATCCCAAGTTGAAATAGAAATATTACTTGCTTTATTAAAAGGTTTGATCTCCCAGGTTGTTGATATTGCTGATATTTTATTTTGGTTTTCTATCTTGGTGTTGTCACAGATTTGATTTCAAATAACCAAACTGGTTATTTTATTTGGTTTTAATTGACTAAATGACCCCCTTACACTGGTTTTCTCTTGGTATACTCTCCCATTTCTTCTTTTTGTTTTTTCTTTTTTAAATCTAGAAATCTAGAATTAACTAAGAGTTTAGGAGAAATGTTCTGCATTTTCCTGACTGGAATAACTGAAGCAGTGGGTAGTTTGGAACATGAGTTATTTGAGATTTCTACTTGGAATTTCTTTTTCTGAAGGTCTCTGAGTTGGGACCATGCTCACTTTGATAGAAAGGAAGTGATACTGTAACTTTGTGTATCAGTTGCACGATAGGAATGATGACTGACTTACATTATTTAAAATTCTATTAACATGTTCTAGTCTCTTTGTCCATGTAGTGTTTTTAGATTGGCTTCCTACTGGGAAAGTGTTCCAAACAGTAACTTGGAATCTTGCTTTTTTAAAAAGTATAAAATGATGGTAAAGTTGCAAGCATTGGTGAAATGCCAAGTGTGTGCTAAGTACTGAGCTAAAAGTACTTTTTAGCACAGCAGTTGGCAAATTTTTCTATGGAAGAAGAGAAAGTAAATACTTTAGGCTGTGTCACAATTACCCAGTTCTGTAGTATAGCATGAAAACTGGCATAGATAATACTTAAACAAAGGTGTGGGTCTTGCTTGTGTTTCAATGAAACCAAAATCAGGCAGTGAGCTGGATTTGGCTCATGGGCTGTATCTTGCAGATCCCTGATTTAGAGTGTTGGGAAAGGTTGTGAGAAGTTATCTACTCATCTCCTGTATCCCAGGCTATTGCAAACCATGGCCCTTAGATCTCAGGGTTTCCCAGTGATGGCTGGGCCTCTGTCCCACCTCTTCCCTTCAACCAGAGTAGCACAATTGAAAATCCATTTATATTATGGGACTTTGCAGAAGATTCACTTGAGCAAAGCATTTCTCAACTAGTTTTAAAAGATTTGAAGACCCTCAATTTTCATCCAATTTTACAGTTGAAGCACTGAGGCCAACAGAAGCTGATTTCCCCCTAAATAATGCATTTAGTTATTTCCAGAGCTGGGACTTCTACTCAGCACTAGAGATTCCCAGACTCTCAGTTCTAACTACACTGTGTGGGCTCCATACTGTCAAAATTCCTACCAAAGGAAAGACTTGTGTCTGCTTTTTGTTTGTTTGTTTTAAATAACAGCTACTTGCCAGCATGAGCAATTTGTGAACAGAAATCACAGTATCAAGAGACTGTATGACATTTCTCTGGAGTTGAGAGCCTCAACAATTCTACGTACAGTCTTAAAGCAGATTTTGAACACATACTCTATGACCTTGTCCTTGTGAGGGTTCATACGATCACATCCATACCTGAGATGGTGGAGGAAAAAAAAAAAAGGTCTGTGATGTAATTTTCTGGAAGCTGGTGATAGCCAGTGTTTATTTTACATCATTCTCCTGCTTCATATAGATCCACCCAGCCATTATGTTTCCCTAGTCTCTGCCTCAAATACAAAATTGAATTGTGAATTAAATTTAAAAATCTATGACGCTTTTGACCTTGATGGAAGAAGTGGTACTAGACGCTCCCCGTAGCACAGTGGGGAAAACCTAAGAACTGAAGAACAAAGATTTGTCTGGTTCTGCATGCCCAGATCTGCTACTCAGGTCTGGTGTCCCAGGCCAGTGGTGGTCCGATCAGGTGAAGGCCATCAGTTACCTAGCCTGTGTGCTGACTTTCACAGGACTTCAGCCTGGCCACCACCCTGGAGACCATTATGGAAATTTTGTGAAACTTTCTAAAGAAGGCAAAAGCCCAAATCAATTTTCAATTTGTATCTCTTCCTCTGAATATAGCACACTGAAACCTCAAACAAAGGTTATTTCAGAAAGGAAACAGAAATGTCTTACTCAGTTAAAGCAAATATTCTTCCAGAACTTTGGCTAATTCCTATACATTCTGTTTATTTTGAAGAGAAGAGGGGAGATAAATAACACAACAGAAAATTCTATTTCAGATAACCAATTATAAATATGCCCTCTTCTGTAAAAATCACGTTGTTTTATATGTGTAAATTTAGAATATTTTCTACTGCCTTATTCTCTGGCACAAAATATGGTGTTTCACGTCATCTAATTAATGCATTTTGTTGTTTTTGGTGTGAAGCATCACTTTGCATTATTCACTTAGAAGACTATATATTAAAACTCTCTTGATGGAATTCCATTTTGTGCATATGTCTGCAGTGTATATGCAGTTTGTGCATGCATGCATGCAGTGTTTATGTAGTATTTGTATATGTATTTTCTCAAGAAAGTAGCATTCAGTAATACAGTTTTATTTTGTTCCATTATTTTTATAATTCATTTGTTTTAAGAACACAGTATCATTTATGTGAGAATTAATAACAGGGTTTGTGGAAGAAATTGTAAATGTTTTCCTGATGGCTTTTTATATGGCTTATTGTTATTTTTAAATTGTCTTTTAGTTATAGAAGAATTATGGCAACATTATAGCAAGTACTGAAAGTAGAGGGGAAAATATCACCTAGATGTGTAGAGGCCTTATAGAACGGTTTGGATAATTTCAGTTTTCACCTGGATTTAAATCTTGTAGCCAGACTTCTCTGCTCAGAATTCCAGAGAACTTGATGAACTAGGAGTATCCCCAGCCCCCAACCTGCCTAGATGACCAAGGCACCTCAAGGATCTCTGGGTGGATAAATAAGAATTTAGAGAGCTGAGAAGAGCAGAAGGTGATCTACCTGGGAGGATAAGAAAGCAAATGGACCAGTCTGGAGACAGGACACAGCACATCATGTTTGGCAAACCAAGGAAGGCACCATAGACTTGGAATATAGGGTCCCTGGAGTGGAGCAGAGTGGGGAAGGAGTTGAGGTGAAAGGGAGTTTTGAATCAGATTGTAAAAAGGCTTAAATTTCGGATTCTGGCGTTGAGGCTTTACTGGTTGGGCAAGGAGTGGAGTGAAGCCCTATCAGCAGCACCTGCCAGAGTCCTTGCTCAAATTCCTCCATCCCAGAGACAAAGAAATAGATGAGGGGTTACAACTAGCCAAGGAGAAGGCTCAGCCCAGCCATGGGGTGGGGATGGGGTCACAAAAGGAGTGTCCACTTTTCTCTCTTCTTCACCTCACCTCGTTTCGCAAAGAAACTGCAGGTGCTGCCCACCTCTCTGTCTCCAGGGTCTGGGTCGTCATTGTAGCCTGTATTCAGGAGGATAGGAAAAGAAGCCAGCCTGGAATTTAATATGCAATTGATGCTTTGACAGCAACATGGCTGTGCCTGAAGGACCAACCTGAGATGGTTTTAATAGCCGAGAATGACCAGCAAGTTACACAATCAGACTGAGATGTCGTTAAGAACATGTCTACCCAGCAAACCACAGGAATTCTACAAGGGATAATTGGTGACAATTCTTAAAAAAGATAAAAACAGTTCATATTGAGACTTGAACAAATTGAGACCAACTTCTAAATAAGTTATAGCACACAGTGATAGGAAATTAAAGTAATGCACATGAGAAATGATTTATAGAAATGGGTAAGTGTTGGGATTTCTGTATTATCTATATATTACTGTTTCTAGGGACTGAAGGAAATTTAAAAAAAAATCAAGATAATATGGTTTTTTTATTATTATGCAGAAGATCCTTCAGTATTTTGCTCAATTTTATGGTGCAATAATATGATTTGGTTGTCTTAAGAACTTAATAATTAAAAAAACCTCTTTCCCCATTGAGTTGAAATTCGTGTTTTTAGTCTTATTAGTTTTTCCTATTATAACTGTTAAGGACTCCCCCACTGGCCCCCTCTCCCCTCAACCTGATGAACATTTGAAGTACATTTCTCTGTGGAGAAACTCCTTTAATGGTTTCAATCTATCAAGATGTTCTTTTGAGATTATTACAAAAAGCATTGTTGGTTAATCAAAAAAGAAAGGAAAATAAAGGGAACAAAGAAGACACTGTAAAGGAAGCCTGTGCTTGCTGGGCTCTAGATTAAATAGTCACATTTAAACCCATGCTCAGAGAGAAGCTGCAATGAGGGCAGCCCCCACACTCATTTTACTCAGCATTCCTGGAGGGCAAGAGGGCAAATCCTAAGGGCCTGTCTATGGGTAATCTGCATTAAGGGAGGGAATGGATTGGAGAGGTAGAAGAGATAGGAGAAAGATGACTCAATACATTGTTTTGATTTTTGGCAGAAGAAGGAATGGATAGAAGATTATTTATTCAACACACACACACATCTGGAGATAACTCATCTTTTTCACTTTTATAAGAAAAGAAATTTTTATCATGGCCACTAATGAAAAAATACTATCAATCATCATAAATAGAAGATTCACATTAATGCATGTTAAAACATATGTAGTTATTAGAATTAAAATTCAGGATCTGCCAAAAATAACCTCTAGTACCACCAATGTGGTGCTATTGTGGTGAGAGAACTACTTTTACTCACTGCCATAACGCAGCTTAAAAAAAAAAAGGTATTAATCTCTTTTCTATTGTCATCTAATTTTGAACAAAGGCATTAAGTCCAAAGTTAGATTCATCAATCATAACACAGGAAATGTTACTGACATCCATTAAGAACTCCGCAGTTGATTAGCTCACTTGATTAAGTAGTGGTGCAGCTGATGGGAAAACAGGAGAGAAGCCTGCTACTCTAGCAAAGAGAATTTCCAGCTCTGTGTCTCCAGGGAGTAAGAAAAGAGAAATGGAAAATAGAAGACAAAGCTGGCTGCTTCAACAGTAACTCAGTGCTCTCCATAACAGCAATCCCACGCTTGGTCTCCAGAGGTACATCTCAGTTCCCTTTTCAATACCCAAAGGGAGGGATTTGGCAGATTTTTTTTTTTTTTTTTGTGAGGATGGGTAGGTAGGGGATAACCATAGCTGTCATTAGTAAAGTAAAGCCCCCAAGTTAAAAACAAACAAACAAACACATCACATTGTCTGATGTGAAGGATACCTGAATGCTGACATTAACCAATTGTCACTTTTTGGGCAACTGCATAGAAATAATGTCGAAATGTTCCTCTATTTTTTTTAACAGCAATTTTCCTGAGAGGTTGGAAAATCAGGAGGAGGCAAGCCAATGACATTTTGATTGCAGGTCCCACTTGGAAAGGCATTGTGGAACTTTCTGGTTGACAAAGTCAAAACAAAAACAAAGTAAATGACAAATCCACCACCTCAATCTGCATTGTATTTTTTGTTTTTAAAGAAAATGGTAAAACTTTTGCTGCTGCTTTTAGTGACTGAGATTTTCAAGAGAGGATTGAAGAAATTATTATTATTATTATTATTATTATTTTTTTTTGAGACGGAGTCTCGCTCTGCCGCCCAGGCTGGAGTGCAATGGCCGGATCTCAGCTCACTGCAAGCCCCGCCTCCTGGGTTTATGCCATTCTCCTGCCTCAGCCTCCCAAGTAGCTGGGACTACAGGCGCCCGCCAAGTCGCCCGGCTAGTTTTTTTGTATTTTTTAGTAGAGACGGGGTTTCACCGTGTTAGCCAGGATGGTCTCGATCTCCTGACCTCGTGATCCGCCCGTCTCGGCCTCCCAAAGTGCTGGGATTACAGGCTTGAGCCACCGCGCCCGGCCAGATTGAAGAAATTATTATCAGTCTCATTGGCAGCTAAGAAACCTGCTTTGAGATGGGTAGTTGCTTATTAATAATACTGCTTTCCACTTCAGCCTCATCTGTAAGGCACTGAACTAGCTGCTACTGGGTCTTCAACCTACCTTCAGACTTCTACTTCATGAAGTCTTTCCACATCTACCGTGAGATGGATCACTTCTCCATCCCAGCACTTTTTGGGCATCTCCCCTATGACATAGGAGAGATGGTACATCTATGTAATAGATGTAATGATGTTGCGCAAGGCTGAGCAACCTCAGCCTTGCTCTAAAATTATTTACATCATAGTTTACCATTCTTTGAGGGTGGGACTTTGCATTTCATAGAATAATTGAACACTTAGAGAATGAATTGAATGAATGCGTGGATGGGGAATTGGATGGAGGAATAGATACATAATGGTAGATGAATGAATGGATGGATGAAGGGATGGATGGTCAAGGAGGAAATAGAAAAATAATTGCAACTATTCTTTTCTTGGAGGTGCACTGGTGTCCAATGAGCATGTAATGCAGGCAGTACTGCTAATGCCTACATAACACGCCAACATCAACTAGAGCTTGGCTTTACCTCCATTTGAAAAAAAATTATTTTCCAAAAATAATTTTTAAAATTTAAAAATTTGAAAAAAGAGAAAAAGAATTGTGACTTTTACAATAATGGTTTACTGTGTGATGGTGTTGTTTAAAATATTTTTTGCTCTGATTTTTTGTCATTTTCCTTTGAGTCTACCCTCTAGTTTCCTTCATAATTTAGAAATAACATTTGCCATAGCTTCACATGTAGACTTATTAGGAGGGAACTACAGGGAGAGTTTTATTTTAAACTTATGACTTCTTTTTTCATCACATCTTGAGACAGTCACATAAAAACTTTATGGAACAGTATTGATAAATTGTAAGAACATAATAGCTAAAGCTTTTTCTTTTTCTTTCTTTTTTTCTTTCTTTGTGTTCATGGCTGTTCTTAATATTTATGCTAGAGGCTTGAAAAAATTAAGTTTAAAAAATTTTTTTTCTATCTTTTTTAATAGAAAAAAAAATGGCAGGGTAGTTAAAATTTACCCCTAAAGCTATGGAAATAAAAATGATCTATCTTCCAAGCCACCTCTATAAATGTTCCTTGAAATTAAATGGACTGTCTTGAAAACAAGATACTAAACTTTATGCCAGTTTCCTATTCATACATAGATGTAATATCAATTGTGTCTCCTATTATTGCCTTTCTAAGTGTTTTGTTTGTACAAAAACTATGTTTAAAACATATCATCATCCAATACAGTGTCTGTAAGAAAAACAATGATTGATTTGGATAGATATGAATGTTAATATCTTTTTCTTTGAATTTCTGGCTTGCATTTTTGTTAAAAGTATGATATTAAATATATATATGCGGCCGGGCGCAGTGGCTCAAGCCTGTAATCCAAGCACTTTGGGAGGCCGAGACAGGCAGATCTTGAGGTCAGGAGATCGAGACCATCCTGGCTAACACGGTGAAACCCCATCTTTACTAAAAAATACAAAAAAACTAGCTGGGTGAGGTGGTGGGTGCCTGTAGTCCCAGCTACTCGGGAGGCTGAGGCAAGAGAATGGCGTAAACCCGGGAGGCGGAACTTGCAGTGAGCCGAGATCCGGCCACTGCATTCCAGCGTGGGCGACAGAGCGAGACTCTGTCTCAAACAAACAAACAAACAAACAAACAAACAAACAAATATATATATGCACATCTGATCATAAAACAGGGTATGAGTGCTGATATATTTTAGAGGCAAGAGATGATGAAAGATTGGGAGGTAAAGGATTGGTGAAAAATTGGGAGGTGAAGCAGTATAAAAATGAGTATGAGACCGTCTTAAAATATTTAGCATTACTATAATAACTGTAATGAATTTGTGACCCAAGTAATTTATGGTCAGAGTGGTGTTAAATGTTGGTAATAATAATGCTAGGCTATGCTGCAAGAACAAATAAACCCTGGTATTACCTTGGTGTAACACATCAAAGGTAGATTTCTCACTCTGGCAGCCTCTTCCATCTTGATTATGACATCTAGTATTTCTAGATAATTTCTAGATCACCAGGGCAGGAAGAGAGACCTCGAGAAGGCTCACCAACTCTTATTTGCATCAGCCTTGAAGGGACATGTACCATGTCCATTTACAGTTCATTGACGAGAACTAGTTACAGGTTCTGAACCCTGAGTCCAAGGAAAGCTAGTGATAATCATGGAGACATAATCCAAGCTATGATTCTGATTTCAACCTGGACCTTATGTACAACTTGAGAGCACATTGCTGGTCCTGTCATTTCCTAGCCTATGAGTCCAGTAACATTCTGGGACTACTAACTCATACCTAGAAAGAGCTCTTTTCCTCATTCTAGATATCCTACTCCTAGCACACACCACCCACATAGAGCAGAGGTTAGGAGTAGGAGTGGTATAGTTCATTAACTCTCAGTATTTTTCTTCACAGCAATCAGTGTGTATGTGGGGAATTAAAAAACAAATTGTCTTTTAATCTTTCTTCCAATCCCTCAAAGATTGGGAAGAAGACTTGTGACAGTTGAAGCATCTTTTTGCAGGATATAGAAAGGAAAGGGACTAAACCAGTATCTCTTTTAGCTAGCAGGGGAAAGATAGTAACTCCAATATGTTAACAATTATTCTACATCACTGTCATCAACAAATGTATGCTCCATCCATCCATCCATCCATCCATTCTCCATCCTTCTATCTAAATTTTAGTGGTCCCAGGCCAAGTACAGGACCCTTGAAAGTCAAAGAAAAATCTCTTAGACCTGGTTAGTCTTTTCTTATTACCCTTCTCCTTCAACAGACACATTGTTTATCAACTGTGCTAAATTACAACCTCCTTAAAGCTTTGAAAGGTTTGAGTTTCACTCACTTCTGTATTCCCAGCATCAAGTAAAAACCTGACTCAGAAGGGGTGCCATAGAAACATTTGGGGTACATGAGTGAATGCTTCTCTCCACTCAGCCCTGCAAGGCTAGTTTGGCTGGGAGTTGAATTTGTTGCTCTAACAGCCTCTTCACAGCTTTGTCCCAGGAAGTTCTTTCCACCCTGATGTCCCTGGCTTTAGGAAATGAGTGATTCTGATGGTGGCCTCTAGATGACCACACCAACAGTCAGGACCGAAGTTGTTGTAAGGGTTTGCTTCAGAAAAAGAAAAATCCTATTTGATTCAAAATTTTCTATAGCCCTGTATAGGAATTAGCTTAGAAAAAAAAAATGCACCTCCTTTCTGCTTTCTTTGTGTGCCTGTCTTCCTTCAGGCTACTTCCAGGTTGTCCCTTGGCCATCATCCCTCTCATCTATACTGAGATCCTACTTTTTTGTGACTGGAGCTCTCACCTCCAAGGCTTCTCTTTCTATTTTCCCCCAAATATTAGGCCCATATTTTCAACTTCTATCTAGACACATTGACAGGGTATTCCACCCACACCTGATGCTCAGATGCTCAGTGTGTTCCAAATAGAACCAGACTTATCTGTCTTAGTTAAGGATATGGTTTGGCTGTGTTTCCACCCAAATCTCATCTTGAATTATAGTTCCTATAATCCCCACGTGTTATGAGAGGGACCCTGTGAGAGGTAATTGAATCATGGGGGCTGTTACCCTCATGCTGTTCTTGTGATAGATAGATTTCTCACGAAATCTGATGGTTTTATAAGGGGCTTTCCTTGCCATTCACTGTCATTCTTTCTCCTGCTGCTTTGTGAAGAAGGACATATTTGCTTCCCCTTCCACCATGATTGTAAGTTTCCTGAGGCCTCCCCAGCCATGCAGAACTCTGAGTCAATTAAACGTCTTCCCTTTATAAATTAGCCGATCTCAGGTATGTCCTTATAGCAGCATGAGAGTGGTCTAATACGGTTAAACATACCACATTCTCTCTTCACTGACACTCAACACCCCAGAGTCATGTTCAGCTGTGCTTATTTGCCATCCTTCCACTCCCAGGACTGGTCCATTGTCAATGCTGTCTCTTCTCCAGGGTGACTCGCCCATCATTTGCTTTCACTGTTAGACCTTCATACCCGCTTCATGCTATGTTTTGACTATACAACTTCTATCTCTTATTTTAATTTATTTTTAACTCTTCCTGTTCTTCCTACAGAGTCCAGCTAATGACATTTACAAAATCACTTCTATGATATAACACCGTGAATGGTTCTATTTGCACTCCAAGTAACTTCCAAATACTAGTGTAGCATTCAAGCCTTTGGTCATCTGTCTCCAGCCTTACCTCCACTCCTATAGTCTTCAGCCAGACCACACTACTCTTTCTTTGGCACCTCAGACATGGCTCATGTCACTTCTTCCATATGCAGAGAAAGTTACTCAAATCCTTATGTGAAGACATTCTAGTTACTCTTCAAGTGCCAGTTCAGCTGACTTTCCTAATCTCTACAATGGGATTCAGTCTTGACTTCCTATAACTCCAACTCAGGTGTAGCAAGAAGATTTCATCTCAGGAACAAAATCTGGTTAGTTAATAAAAACTGGAGACTTGTTTTGAGAGGGATTCTCAGACTGTATCTAGGCTCAGTGGGAAAGATTGTCGTGTTCATTAGCAGTGTCTGTCTAGAGCACGAAAGAGGGATTGAGACATTAATGTTGCCTAGATGCCTTCTGTGGTCTCCCTTTGTCTTCTCTTATGTATGCAACGTCACTTACACTAATTGCTAAGTTCTTTAAAGGCATAAATTGTATCCTGCTGAATTATTTACCCGATTCTTGAGTTTACCTGCACCATGTCCTAAGATCATTAGACATTTCAAAATATTTGTTAAATAAATCCCCTAATGCTTGATATGCTGTTCAGTTACAAAAGATTGAAGAGCTGTGAGCCCAGCTGTGACTGCATTGATCAGGCAGCTGTATTACATTACAGTGTCTACTCCTTCAAGTATCAGTTTGCTAAGGAATCTGACTGTGCTGACTTGAGAACTCCTTCTGCACTGTTACCTCTGGTGATTAATGAGACCAGGCACCACTGGATGAATGGATGACATCCAATACTCTATTATCACCTGTAATAGAATTAACTTTCAAGTAGCATTGATAAATTCTAGTTTTAGGCTTACTTTCCATAGGCCAGCAAAGCAAGTCGTCAGATATTAAGTCCCTTAGCCAAAGTAAAAAGCCAAGAGCTGGCTTGAAACACATCTTAAAGGAAGGCAATATTGATTTTGTGATCCTTAAAATGCCCCAACCGTAAGATAATTTAAAAATTGTGCAAATAACTATAGAATTATAACTTCTGGGTTTTCTTCTCCCAGATATATATCTCAAATATTTCAATTTGTCTTATAACATGGTTTTCAGAAGCAACTTCATTCTGTTCCCTCTCCTCTGAATATCTTCTATCTGATGATGTACCCAGAATTGGTAAATATTCTAGATGAAGCCTGACCAGTCAAGATCAAGGTCAAGATCAACAATAATATCTCTGTGGTCCTGTACTCTATATTTCTGTCATTACAACCGAAGGACACATTTATCTCTCAGTGGCTGCATTACATGTATCATGAAATTGATGGACACCTGAAATTCCTCATCAGTAAAAAACATCTTATTTCACCTCGAGTTGGATAGACCTTTTTCTCTTTGACAGAAAATCTAGTGCTATCTGGCCTAGTCCTTAAAGGGAAACTATTGGGAAATGTCAAGAGAGAGGTGAATGTCTGGGCCACAGTACAATGTCATTGAGATTCTATTTCCATCTCTTCGTCCTTCAACTCCACATTGTCTGTACTGGCTACACTCTCAGACAGCCTCTCCTGTCATGGAAACAAGATGACTGCAGCATCTCCAGCTTAAATTGTTCTTGGTTCAAGTTTAACTGAAGAAGAAAAAAGCACCACTTCCTGAAAGTCCCAAATAAGCCCTGGAATTCATTTTGATAGAAAAAACTTGATTGTGTGGTCATTTTTGAATAAATCACTGTGTCTTAGAGGATTCGGTGAGCTGACAGACCAGCCTGGGTCATGTGCCTCAGCATTGGAATTGTGCTGAGGACCATATGTTTTCAGTAGGGGAGAGGATAGTTCTCTTCAAAGAAGTGAGGGCACCGTCACCAAAAAGGTGGGAAAGATGCTGCACAGACCCCAAATAGCCAATGCTCTCTGCAACACAATTATTCTTTAAACCTCCTAAAGGCCGAAATTATGGCTTACTAATTTTTTTAACACCCCAATCCTACCTTTAACAAACGACACAATAAATATTCCAGAACTAGTTGTTAATTGAATGAGTGCATGAACCAATGGCAGCAAAATGAGTAAATTTGAAATGGCTTAACATTAAAAATATCTTTGTCTCTGACTTGATGCATTGTAAAATATAAACCAAACCAACTTAAAAGTGTCAACCGTGTTGACATGAAGGAAAACAAAAGTGTGAAAAACTTGATATGGCATTACAAGGACAGTTTTCTCTGTAGTACTAGTGAGGAGAAATGATATGTCTTAAGTGCAAAGAAAGCAGAATATTTTCTTCTAGGACAAAAGAAATGAAAACAGAGCTTGATTGACAGCCTAGTAACATTAATAATACTTTGAAGGTAGAGAGCTGCTCTTACTTTAAACATCCCAGAGCAATTCTATCAGAAGAATAAACACTCTCTATTCCAAATTCAAACACTTGCAGTTGCCTTTGGTTGAGGCAATTGTATTCTAACAGCAACATGGCAACTTTAACAAGCTATTTACATTTCTATGTAAAATCTCAGTATCCCCTAACTCTGATTCTATCCCCTCTTTCCTTTGAGGGTGCTTTATTTGACACAATGTGGTATTGGATCCTGTAGGTACCCATATCCCCTGGCCTCTTTACCATTTGAGTGCACTCTGGACATTCCTGCATCTCTCTTGCCTGGGTTCTCTCTTGACTGCTGGAGCAAGATGCCTGATGATGGAAAAAGGCCAGATAATGAACACCTTTGTGAGCTTTCCTCCAACCAACGATGGACTGGAATTGGTGGATAGAGCCTCCAGAGGGCTCTTCTTCACCTCCAGTTGGGATGACTTGGAGATATGATCTACACTGACTTCCAAAGATTCATCAGAAATAAACTCTGATTTCACATCCTTCCAACTTGCTCAATCACACACCTATTGGTTTTCTTCCATTCTCTGCTTTACCTCCCCCTCACCTTCCAGAATCTTCCGAGATTACTCCCAAATAAAGTACTTACATTTCAGTCATTCCAATCTTATCTCAGAGACTGCTTCTTGGGGAATCCAAAGTACAGCAGTTGTTTTCAAGGAAAAAAAGTTATTTTCTTTCCTTAGAGTGGGGTAATCAAATGTCCTCAAATCATGAAGGCAACTGTCCCAGCGAGGACAGGGAAATACACAGGCATAGGTTGGGTGGGTAGTCTGCAGCTGCTGTGAGGATATGCTGCCCCTGAGGCCTCAACAATGGCTTTTATGGTGTGTTTGATGCCAGCCAGTGAGGGGAGATTCCTAGACAGCAGCAGGACCTCAACTCTAGGGAATGTTCAGGCTCTTGACACCATTGGAAGAATTTAAGGATGAGTCAGAGAGTAGCGAGAATATAAGAATTTTTATTGCAAAGCAAAAGTACACACTCAAGAGAAGAGTGCCTCACAGGGTATGAACTTTCCTTTATTATGGGTTTTCTTTAATTGGAGGGTGGTATTCATTAGATTCTATAGAAGAGGCAGGGATTTCCCTGAAATGAAGTGTCATGTATTGTTATACCAAAAATGGGCATATTCAGAACTGTCATGGTACCCGGAGGTATGGATTTAGCATGCTAATGAGCATATAATTAGGACCTAGGTGAAAGCTGGGTCAAATCTAATGCCATGTTGGATTCTGCCTTTTTTAACCAACTTTTGCCCACATCCCGTTTGTCAGGGACTTAGCCCCTTGCTACTGCAGCTACAGTTGGTTCTAACAGTTCCTTCCTCACCAGTCATGTGAGTATTTCTTTTTCTTTTTTTTTTTTTTTGAGACAGAGTCTTGCTCTGTCACCCAGGCTGGAGTGCAGTGGTGCAATCTCAGCTCACTGCAACCTATGCCTCTTTGGGGGTTCAAACGATTCTCCTGCCTCAGCCTCCTGAGTGGCTGGGATTACAGGCGCCTGCCACCATGCCCAGATAATTTTTGTATTTTTAGTAGAAGTGGGGTTATACCATGTTGGCCAGGCCGGTCATGAACTCCTGACCTCAAGTGATCCACCCGTCTCGGCCTCCCAAAGTGCTGGGATTACAGGCGTGAGCCACTGTGCCGGCCTCATGTGAGTCTTTATTGGCTGCCTTGCATTAATTGTTCCCTCATGACTGTCCTGTGACCACCCCGTTATTCCTATCTCAGGTTGAGATGAGAAAAGCACTGATGGTCTCCAAAGCATGAGAACTGGGAGCAACTGCAGTCAATTGACACCCTTGGATGGATGTTCCAGGGAGGAGAGTCCATACCAGAGAGTAATGTAGTCCACAGTATCTCAAAACTGGCTGTGAACCCAGGCATGCCAGCTCTGGAGATCTGGCTTTGACCCAGGGATGGGCATAATTTTTCTGAAAGGGCTAAATAATAAATGTTTTAGGACTTGCAGGCTGTATTAGGGTTTTCTAGAGGTACAGGACTAATAGGATAGATGTATTATGAAAGGGAGTTTATTAAGGAGTATTGACTCCCACGATCACAAGGTAAAGTCCCACAGTAGGCCGCCTGCAAGCTGGGAAGCAAGAAAGTCAGTCCCAAAACCTAGAAAGTAGGGAAGCCGACAGTGGTATAGTTCAGTCTGTGGTCAAAGGTCCAAGAGTCCAAAAGCTGAAGAGCTTAGAGTCCAATGTTTGAGGGTAGGAAGCATCCAGCATGTGAGAAAGACGTAGGCTGGAAGACTCAGCCAGTCTAGTTCTTCCATGTTCTTCTGCCTGCTTTTATTCTGGTGGAGCTGCCAGCTGATTAGATTGTGCCCACCCAGATTGCGGGTGGGTCTGCCTCTCCCACTCCACTGACTCAAATGTTAATCTCCTTTGGCAACACCCTCACAGAAACACCCAGGAACAACACTTTGCATCCTTTAATCCAATCAGTTTGATCACAGGCCATAAAGTCTCCCTTACAACTACTCAACTCTGCCTTTGTAGCAGGAATGCAGCATTTGCCAGCACCCAAACAAATGAGCATGGTTGTGTTCCAGTAAAATTTTATTTATAAAAACAGAGGAGGGTCAGCTTCGTTCTTTGTAGTTTGCTGATCCCTGCTCTAACTCCACTACTTAACATTTTTATATAAAAGGCTGTTTTTGGATAGGGGAGCCCAATTGTGAGGTATTGGTGTGGGTTTTCTGACAAGTCACACCTAGTATGTACTTCTTTGTGGTGGGATGTCGGGGGATAGAGTGCGAAGAATAGGGGAATTACGGTATAGTGTGGGAGGTAAGATGGAAGAAAAAGGAAAAAGCAGAAATGGGAACTGCAAGTTCAAGCATAGTAATTCAAGGCAAATGTGGGAGAGAGAAGCACTAAATTCTGACTAATATTGTAGGGCAGCTATAAGTAGAAGGAACAGGTTTAAGAAATGGATTCAGGCTTTATGCATATGTTGTAGCAGCCACATTTAATAAATGTATGTTTTTCATTATATTTTTATTACACATTTAAAGCACATTAAGGCCCAAACAGCTATTGAAGAAGAAAAAAATGGAGAAACATTGGCTTCACAAGTAATCACATCAATTTTCAGGAAGGCTGTATTTTAGGAAGACAGAGAAAGATGCATGGCTATTGTCCTTCCCAGTTTTATACTAACTCATTCTTCTTCAGGGAACAATATTAATAGATGTTTTGCTACATTTGTCTGCTGTTGAGAGAGTAATCCTCCTTGCAACATTTTCTTTTCTTTTTTTAAATCATGGATGTTTATTCACTTGCCTTTGAGTTGCAGGCAATTGTTTGGCATTTTTAGTCTGTAAAAAATCTGCTTTGTTGGAGTTTAAAAAAAAAAAAAGCCGTTTCAAGAAATTGTAGCTTGAAATTATTTCGGGCTCTGAGAAGCTATGTGAAATCCAGTAATATTTGACTGCATTTTAATTCTTAGTCTCTGGGGCCAGACAGAGTTAGAGACAGCAGGGATGCCATGCACAGTTGTGAGGTTGTGCATCACACAAATGCACCGGGGGCTGAAATGTAGCCTGTGCTCTGCCTCTAATCCTTGTGCCCTCTGTCTTCTTGGAGGAAAAAGCATTTTAAAAAAATTCCAAATGTGCTGACCACTTACAAAATGATGGCCTTTGGGACCACCACCAGTCAGAGGTGGTGATTTTTTCTTATTTGTATTTTCCAGTAGCAGAGATGGGGATGTGGAGCTTTGCAGATTGTGTATCATCGCATTTAGGATTCTGTTGATCATAAGTTGCACCACTATTTTACAAACAACTAGGAAACACAAGACACTGCCAACTAAATCCTGAGGTGCCATTTGTTGATTGTAAGACACATCCCAATTTCGAAGATGCCAAAAAGTGAAAAAGATACAGTGCAGTAATTCATCTGCTGGAGAGTGTGCACCTTTCTTCAATAACCACGAAGGTGCCAGTGAGGATGAAGATGAGGATAAGGTTGGCAAGCCTGGGAGGGTGAGGTTGGCAAGCCCCAGGGAAACTTTCTACAAGGTTTTGTCTGTTTCCTGGCATAAACAGTATCACAAAACTCTCTGTTCTGCTGTAGGATGTCAACTGGTTGAAGTTCTAATAGAAGGAGAAATATGGACTGTTAGAGCTCAAGGGACCTCTGGGAGCATCTCATGCAGTGCTTCTGAAAAATTTGCCCCCTTGGGGACATTTATCAATATCTGAAGAAATTGTTGGTTGTCACAATGGGGTAGGGGTGCTACTGGTAGCTTGTGGGTTGAACCCAGGGATCCTATCAAACTCCTTCAATGCACAGGACAGCCCCCACAAGGAATTACCTGGCCCCAAATATCAATAGTGTTAAGGATTGAGAATCCCTGATGCAGTGGGAGGATGTGTAGCAGAGATATAAGAACCCAGACATCGGAGCCAGGCAGACCTGAGTTCAAATCCCAGCTGTATACTTAATTGTCTCTGTGGTCTTGTGCAAGTTAATTAGTCTTGTTAAGTGTCAGTTTCCTCTTCTGTAAAATGAATATCATAGCCTCTATTTTAGAGGGTTGCTGAGAGTGTTAAATAAGATAATTAAGGCAAAGGTTATAAAGACAGCACAGCAACTAAATCTAAATTCAAATGCAGTTGTAAGTGCTTTTATCCATATTAACTAAATTGGCAGGGAAAGTTTGAAGTAGGGGTTATTGTTATCTCCATTTTGCAGATAAAGAAATTGAGAAAAATAACTTGCTGCAGGTCATTCATGAGTAAGTGGTGGAGCCAGGATATGAATCTAGAGCACATGTTTCCAAGCAGCCCAATCCACCCTACGATGCCTAAGGACTTAGGAAAAAGAGGCTGCTGGTAATATTGTTATTAATATTATCCAACCTGAAGCCCCTACTTACAGATGGGGACTTGGCAGATTTCTTCTTGAGAAGACAGTTGACTTGGCTTGTTCCTGAGTCTCCTGCCATACCGGATGATAAGTTTCTTTCTCTTTACCATGTTGCCTTTGTCAAGGAGCCAATATGGAAACCAACTTGGGGCAACAAGAGAAAGGCCAGACAACGGCCCATGCTGAGTGACTTTGAGTATGTTTTGTGACTTTAGCTCTCTCATTGGGATACTGGGGAGGTAATCACATCTACCTCACAGGGTTGCTGGGGCAATGAAATCAGGTTTCAGCTAACAACAGATAACCTGGGCACTGGGCATGTGGGCTGAGCACCAGAGTCTGGAGTCACGGAGAGCAGCCCGCCATGATGGGCATCTGGAGGTAGAAGAAGCTGGAGAGTGGCTCTTGAGATGGCCTTGTCAGCCCCTTCTGGATCTTGGAAGGTCTCAAAGAAGTACTCCTGGAAACAATGGGAAAGGAGGATAGTCCAGGAGTGCCCTGGCTTGGTTCTGCCTTCCCAGACTCACTGATGTGAGATAAATGTTTGGGGAGGAGGATGAGGGAGGGAGAAGGGAGGAAAGAAGGAGGGGATGGAAGAGAGAGGCAGGCAGGCCTCATGGAGGAGGTGAGACTCCCCAGGGCCCTGAAGATTTACTATTAGGTGGTGGTACTACTGATGGATGTAAGCACATGCAGATGACCGTGGAGGCAGAGGGAAGTCCCACAAGACATACAGCACAGAAGGCCTGGTGAATGGGTGTCCTCCCCTGACCCACGATAGGGACAGGGTGACAGCACAGAGCATGTGGGAGCTCGAGGTTTGAGTGAGAAAAGTCTGTCTAAGGGAACCACTTAGGAAAGTGCTTTAGATCTCATAGTTGTGAGGAGCCTTGGAGCCCCCCATCAAGCTCAGGCTGGAAGCACCTCCATGTGAACTGGGAACCTGACTTTGCATTTCCTCAAATGTTGTTATATAGAGGAGGCAATACTGTATAGTGGTTAGTAAGTAATGAGGTCTCTTGTCACACTGCTCAAGTTCAAATCCTGCCTTGGCCGCTTGCCAGCTCTGTGACATCGAGCAAGTCACTTAAACTTTTAGGGCCTCAGTTTCCTCATCTGTAAATTCAGGATAATGGTAGGATCTATCTCCAAAGCATGTCAATTGGATTAAATGAGATACTGTGTTAAAGCCCTTAGCACAGAGTGAGTACTCAATAATGTTTACTCCTTTCCCTATTACTTAATAGAAATATTATTGTTACTATTATTAAATTTATTTATTCCAGCAGAAGCCATGAAGGAAAGTTATGCTCTGGACTCATTCAAGTCAGGACTAAAATCCTGTCTGTCTTCCCGTTCATGAGCCATGGGATAGCAGCCCAGTGACTTCATCTTCTGAGTTCATTTTCTTACCTGTGTAACAAGGAACATGATGCCTGCCTTACAGAGTCATTTGGGGATTAAGGCAGTTAACATTCACAACATGTTTGGTTCGTTCTATGTCCTCATTACCTGTTAGTTTCTTTCCCTTCCTATCTCCTTCCCCGACTACCTCATTGTCCCCAGAGGTAAATCCTCAACTCACCTGCCCAAGATCACACAGATGGAAAGTAGTGGAGGCAGCCTGGAACTCAGGTTGTTTGGGCCTATCTCTCTTGCTTTTCCCAGTTGATCATGCCTGCCTATTGCAGGAGGAATAGGAGGACAGAGGAAGAGTGGCCCCACCTGGAAAATTTATAATTCATGGGAGGCTCCGGGGAGGGGCACCTGAATTCTGACCTGCCCCTCCAATATCTTCTCCTTCATGGAAGTGCTAGATGCAATAACAAGAATATCCGTGCCATTTGTAGGACTCTTGCTCATGTGTTATTTCATTTGTTTTTTCCAGTAATCCTTGAATGTAGCCCTGGCAGATATTCTTGTTTTTTTTTTTTTTTTTGGGTCATGTGATTTTCATTTTATAGAGGAAGAAGTGGAAAAATCAGGAAGGGAAGAAGCTTGCCCAAAGGAGAGCAGGATTAGGACCAGAACCCAGATCTGGGTCTGGGTGCCTCCAGTCCTGTGAACTTTCCACTCTTGAATGTAGATATTCTCATGTTCATTTGATAGAAGGAGAGATGGAAAAAGAAGGAGAAATGGAAAAACTTGCTCAAGGTAGAGCAGTGTTAGGACGAGAACCTAACACACAAGTGGTATCCCCAGTCCAGTGATCTTTCCACAACATCCAGGTGCCTCTCCTTACTCTCTTGCACTTGGTTTCATTAATCCTTACTTTCTGTTCCCACACACTCCCCACTTGTGCTCACCCTCATCCTGACCCAGCTGTAGATTCATCTCCTGAAAAATCGTTGAATCTGGCTAAGCTCTGGCATTACAGCAAATAGAATCAACTTGTTATGCTTACTCCTTCCAAATTCTTCATCGACACAGCTATAAATTGAACTGTGACAAAGTCCAAATAACCTGGCAGTCAAGACAATTCAACTTGAACTGAACATGCAGGGAGTGGACAATACAGGAGGAAAAAACCTCAAGCTTGATCCTCAAAAAGTGAATTTGTTGTCCACCATCCCCTATGACTTTAAGCCTCGCCAGGGTCTTGGACTGAACTAGCTGTGTAAGAGCTGGGAATACTGTGACTGAACAGACATAGTTCCTACCGACCAGCTAAGACTGACTTAAGCTTGGGTGACTTAACTAGAAAATCTAGGGGTACCACTGCATTCAGGTATGGCTAGATCCAGGGGCTCAAATATAACCATTGAAAAATCTTTCTTTTTGAGCTTTGCTTTTCTCTGTGTTGTCATTTTCTCAGTCAAACCCTCCCCAAGGGTGGCAAAGGTCATCAGCAGCAGCAGCAGCATTGTGCTTACATAGGAAGCCAACTATGCCACCAGCATAGTAACCCCATCTGGAGGAACATATCTTATTTTCAGTACATCTAGCAAAAGGCCTTGATTTTCTCTTACTGGGTTAGGCAGGTTGTGTGCCTCTCCAGAACGAATCGTGTAGGTTGGGGTATGTGTGTTCTTATTGGTCAGCTTTGAATTATATGACCATCCCTGGAGTTAGGGGGGTGCATGGGGTCAGACTCAAAAATCATATTAGCTGAAAGTAAAAGAAGAGATGGGTTCTAGGACCAGAAAAAGGGTTTATGGACATCCCCCAAAAGAGCAGGTGGCCAGTACAATATCTCCTACCCTCGGCTTTCTTAAAATTTCCTTTAAAGATTATAACCTGGTGTATACTGTTGGAACAGTATTTCTTGTTTGATCTGATCTAATTTCCTGATGAAAAACTGGATAAACTCTTTCTGCTTTTTTATGTGTCCACGATTACATTATATCAGTAGATTCTTTCTGATCAGAAAGTAAAGTTGAAGGTATTGTTTCCTGAACACCTATTGAGAGATAAAGCCAGTTGAACTTCTGGATTGGGTGGGGACCTGGAGAACTTTTCGGTTTTACAAAAGGTTTGTAAAATGCACCAATTGGTGCTCTGTAAAAACACACCAATCAGTGCTCTGTATCTAGCTAGAGGTTTGTAAAATGGACCAATCAGTACTCTGTAAAATGGACCAATCAGTAGGACATGGGTGGGGACAAATAAGGGAATAAAAGCTGGCCACCCCAGCCAGCAGTGGCAACCCACTCAGGTCCCCTTCCACGCTCTGGAAGCTTTGTCCTTTCACTTTCCACAATAAATCTTGCTGCTGTTCACTCTTTGGGTCCACACCACCTTTAAGAGCTATAATACTGTGAAGGTCCATGGCTTCATTCCTGAAGTCAGTGAGACTATGAACCCACTGGAAGGAACGAACTCTGGGCACACTATCATATGCCAAAAACTGGAGTCGAGTTTCCTACTGGGATTTGGTGTTTACCTCCTGTCTTAGACCATTCAGGCTGCTCTAACAAAATGTCATAAGCTGGGTGGCTTATAAGCAACAGACATCTATTTCTCACAGTCCTGGGGGCTGGAAGTCCAAGATTAAGGCACTATCAGATTGGGTGTCTGGTGAAGGCCACTTTTTGGTTCACAGATGGTGCCTTCTCCCTGTGACCTCACATAGTGGAAGGGACTAACTAGCTTTCTGGGGCCTCTTTTGTAAGGACACTAATCTCAGTCATAAAGGCTTTGCCCTCATGATCTAATCACTTCCCAAAGACTCCACTTTCTAACACCATCACCTTTGGCATTAGAACTTCAACATATGAACTTTGGTGGGACACAAAGATTCGGATCATAGCATCTCCCCAGAAGTCATACTTCTTTCCTCTAGAAACAGCTCTTAGTGTTTGACTGCAGACCAGTTCCTCTTGCACACTGTGAATGGAATTCCACTTCAACTTCATGAATGAAGTATGTGTGGGACACAGATTTTAATCTCACCAGTGCATCTCATTTTCTTATCCACAGAGATAGGTTCAGGGGTGAATGTGGGAACTAAGCCCGTCCAATCAGAAGGATCAGAGGCTTTTCTTTGAAACAATTGAAGAATATCTTTCCACTGGACTTAAGGAAGGTAGGGTGGGCGGGTGGCAGCTACCTGGTCATGGCCAGGGGAGAACTTGGAGGCTGAGTCATGGTTGAGAGAAACTGAGGTAATGACTTTGACCCTAATGATGATATCTGAATCTTGCTGTGCCTGAGGCCAGAATAATCTGACTTTTCCATTGTTTGAGCCAGGACATTTTATTTTATTGAGGTGAGCTGTTGTTATTTGTAGTATAACACACTCTTGATGTCCCCCAAATCCAACAGCTAGTGAGTGTCAACATTTGAACCGAAATTTGCTTGGTGCTGTTTTGTGATATTTTGAATTGGTTTAAAATCTCCTGCAAAAACTTTCAACTTATTTTAAATCTGTAATTATAGAAAACAGATGACACTATACTGTCTCCTAAATACCCAATTTACCTAACTTCTCCTTTATCCTTGTTCATGCCCTTACATTGTAGTTTGGGTCCTTTTTCACATCTCCCAGACTATTTTTTTTCTGGTCTTTTTTGTTTTTGTTGTTGCACTGTTTTTGTTTGTTTTGTTTTTAAAGCAAACAAATTAAAATAGGATGGCATATAATACAATACATGCATTTAAAAAGTACAATGGTATATACTGTGAAATCATAACCAAAATAAAGATAATGAACATATACATGACCTACAAAAGTTTCCTTGCTCCTTTCATAATTACTCCCCCCGCTGGCCCTGACTCCATCCCCAGCAATCACTGGTCTGCTTTCTGGCACTATAAGCTGCTTTTTATTTCCTAGAATTTTATGTAAATGAAATTATACATTATGCCCTCCTCTTTTTGAATTGCTTTCTTTCAGAGTGATTGTTGTGAGCTTTATTCACATTTACTGTATAACAGTAGTTCATTACTTTTTATTACTGTCATATTCCATTGTATAGATGTACCACGATTTGCTTGTCTATTGATATGTTGATAGGCATTTGGCTTGTTGCCAATTTTTATTTTTCATACATAAGCCACTATAAACATCCACATATAAATCTTTGTGGGAACATAAGCTTTCATTTTTCTTGGGTAAATACTAGGAGTGGAGTGGCTGGAGCATATGGTAAGTATATGTTTAACAAGAACTGCCACACTGATTTCCAAAGTGGTTGTACTATTTTACATTCTGACCATGAGAGTTCCAATTTCTTTCATGTTCTCATCAGCACTGAGTATGGTCGATTTTTAAAATGTTACCTGTCTTACCAGGTGTATAGTGGTATCTCATGATTTTAACTTATGTTTCCCTAATAACTAGTGATATTACATATCCTTGTGTGCTTATTTGCCATCCATACATTTTCTTTGGAAACAGTGTAAAACTTTTTGCCTAGTTTTAAAATCAGGTTTTTGGTTTTTTTTTTTTTAATTTCTGAATTTTGAGGGTTCTTTATGTATTTTGGAGACATGTTCTTTTTTATATATGTAATTTTCAGATGTTTTCTCTCAGTCTGTGGTATGTCTTTTCATTCTCTTTTTATGAAAAGCTGACTTTTTATTATTTAGGTGAAGTCTAATTTATCTTTTTGTTCTTTTATAATATGTGTTTTGGGTGTTATATATATACAATTCTTATTTAACTCAGAGAAAGCCTTTGAGGCTTTCTCTTCTGTTTTATTCTAGAAGTTTCATAGTTTTAAGTTTTACATCTAGGTCTATGATACAGTTTAAGTTTTGCATATGATGCAAAGTGCAAATGCAATTCAAGGTATAAAGAATAGTCTCTTAAACAAGTGGTACTGGAATAACTGGATACTTAGATGCCAAAACAACAAAAGGAGGACGTTGATTCATACTTCACTTATTGGGTGCTTTATAAATGTAAATATGAAGACCATTTAGGTAAAATCGGTTGATAATGTTTTTTAAATCTACATCCTTACTAATTTTCTGTCTACTTGTTTTATCAGTTATTTAAAAATATTGAAGTCTCTGATTATATTTGTGGATTGATTTGTTTGTCTCACAGTTTTAAAAAACTTTTTCTTCATGTTTTTTGAAGCTTAGTTACGAGATTCATAAACATTTAGGATTGTTTTATGAGCTTGATGAATGACCCCTTTATTATGATGAAATGACATTTGCTATGCACAATACTTTTCTCTAACATTTACCTTCTCTGTCTAATATTAATAAAGCCATCATGTGTTTCTTTTGTTTAAGGCTAGCATGGCATATCTTTTTCATTCTTTTAATATTAGCATATTTGTGTCTTTATATTACAAGTGTGTTATTGTAGGTAGCATATGGTTGTGTCTTGCATTTTTGTCCAATTTGATACTGTCTGCTTTTTAATTAGGTGCAACATTAAATGTAAGAGTAACATTTACATTTACTGTTATTATTGATATGCTTAAGTTTAAACTGTTATCTTGCCTTTTGTTTCCTATTTATCTCATATTGTCTTTGTTCCCCCTTGCTATGGTTTCACATAATTGGTTTCTCAATATAGTTTGTCTCCACCAAAACTCATGTTGAAATTTGATCCTTAATGTGGTGGCATTAGGAGGTGGAGCCTCGTGGGAGGTGTTTGGCTATGGCGGCAGATCCTTCATGAATGGCTTGGTATTCTTCTCATGGCTATGAGTGAGTGCTCACTCTCTTGAGACTATGTTAGTTCTCTTGGGAATGGATTAGTTCCTGGGAGAGTGTTGTCACAAACCCAGGATGTCCCTCAGGTTTTTATCTCTCTGCAGGTGTCCACTTCCCCTTTGACCTTCTTTGCCATGTAATGATGCAACACAAAAGCTCTCAGTAGAGGCCAGGGACATGCCCTTGAACTTCTTAGCCTGCAGAACCACCAGCTATATAAACCTATTTTTAAAAAAACAAATGACTCGATAGCAAGTATCCTTTTATAGCAACACAGAACAGACTAAGCCATCCCTTTCCCTTTTTTTCTGCCTACTTTTGGATTAATTGAATATTTTTAATGAATCCCTTTTATCACCTTTTTTGGTTTATTATGTGTAACTAGTTTTTGTGTTCCATTGATATTTTTTCTTAGTTTATGATATGCATCTTTAACTTACTACGTTCTACCTTTAAATAATGCAATTCCACTTCAAGTATAGTATAACCTTATAGAAACATACTTTCATTCCTTCTCCCCTCATCTTTGTGCTATTGTTAGCATATATTTTAATTTTCGTATATTATAAACCTCACATATTTCTTTTGTTTAAGCTATTATGTTTAAGGATACTTAACTAAAAGAATATCTTACATAACCACGCATTTAGTTACCATTTCTAATGCTCTTATTCTTTGTGTAGATACATATTTTTATTTAGTATATATATTTATATTTTAGATTATATTTTTATTTTGTATATATATGTGTGTGTATATATATATTTATTTATTTATATTTGTTTCTGGTATTATTTTTCTTGTGCCTTAAAGACTTTCTTTAAAACTTATTATACTCCCTGTTGGCTAATGATGAATTCTTTTTTTGTATATCTGAACATATTTATTATTATTATTATTATACTTTAAGTTCTAGGGTATATGTGCATAGCGTGCAGGTTTGTTACATATGTATACTTGTGTCATGTTGGTGTGCTGCACCCATCAACTCGTCAGCACCCATCAACTCATCATTTACATCAGGTATAACTCCCGGTGCAATCCCTCCCCCCTCCCCCCTCCCCATGATAGGCCCTGGTGTGTGATGTTCCCCTTTCTGAGTCCAAGTGATCTCATTGTTCAGTTCCCACCTATGAGTGAGAACATGCGGTGTTTGACTTTCTGTTCTTGCGATAGTTTGCTGAGAATGATGGTTTCCAGCTGCATCCTTGTCCCTACAAAGGACACGAACTCATCCTTTTTTATGGCTGCATAGTATTCCATGGTGTATATGTGCCACATTTTCTTAATCCAGTCTGTCACTGATGGACATTTGGGTTGATTCCAAGTCTTTGCTATTGTGAATAGTGCCGCAATAAACATACGTATGCATGTGTCTTTATAGCAGCATGACTTATAATCCTTTGGGTATATCCCCAGTAGTGGGATGGCTGGGTCAAATGGTATTTCAAGTTCTAGATCCTTGAGGAATCACCACACTGTTTTCCACAATGGTTGAACTAGTTTACAATCCCACCAACAGTGTAAAAGTGTTCCTATTTCTCCACATCCTCTCCAGCATCTATTGTTTCCTGATTTTTTAGTGATTGCCATTCTAACTGGTGTGAGATGGTATCTCATTGTGGTTTTGATTCGCATTTCTCTGATGGCGAGTGATGATGAGCATTTTTTCATGTGTCTGTTGGCTATATGAATGTCTTCTTTTGAGAAGTAGCTGTTCATATCGTTTGCCAACTTTTTGATGGGGTTGTTTTTTTTCTTGTAAATTTGATTGCGTTCTTTATAGGTTTTGGATATTAGCCCTTTGTCAGATGAGTAGATTGCAAAAATTTTCTCCCATTCTGTAGGTTGCCTGTTCACTCTGATGGTAGTTTCTTTTGCTGTGCAGAAGCTCTTTAGTTTAATTAGATCCCATTTGTCAATTTTGGCTTCTGTTGCCGTTGCTTTTGGTGTTTTAGACATGAAGTCCTTGCCCATACCTATGTCCTGAATGGTATTACCTAGGTTTTCTTCTAGGGTTTTCATGGTATTAAAATACCATAAAATATGGTATTAGGTCTAACATTTAAGTCTCTAATCCATCTTGAATTAATTTTCGTATAAGGAGTAAGGAAAGGATCCAGTTTCAGCTTTGTACTTACAGCTGGCCAATTTTCCCAGCACCATTTATTAAATAGGGAATCCTTTCCCCATTTCTTGTTTTTCTCAGGTTTGTCAAAGATCAGATGTCTGTAGATGTGTGGTATTATTTCTGAGGACTCTGTTCTGTTCCATTGGTCTATATCTCTGTTTTGGTACCAGTACCATGCTGTTTTGGTTACTGTAGCCTTGTAGTATAGTTTGAAGTCAGGTAGCGTGATGCCTCCAGCTTTGTTCTTTTGACTTAGGATTGTCTTGGCGATGCGGACTCTTTTTTGGTTCCATATGAACTTTAAAGCAGTTTTTCTAATTCTGTGAAGAAACTCCTTGGTAGCTTGATGGGGATGGCATTGAATCTATAAATTACCTTGGGCAGTATAGCCATTTTCACGATATTGATTCTTCCTATCCATGAGCATGATACGTTCTTCCATTTGTTTGTGTCCTCTTTTATTTCACTGAACAGTGGTTTGTTGTTCTCCTTGAAGAGGTCCTTTACATCCCTTGTAAGTTGGATTCCTAGGTATTTTATTCTCTTTGAAGCTATTGTGAATGGAAGTTCATTCATGATTTGGCTCTCTGTTTGTCTGTTACTGGTGTATAAGAATGCTTGTGATTTTTGCACATTAATTTTGTATCCTGAGACTTTGCTAAAGTCTCTTATTAGCTTAAGGAGATTTTTGGCTGAGACAATGAGGTTTTCTAAATATACAATCATGTCATCTGCAAACAGGGACAATTTGACTTCTCAGTCCATCAAACTTCTCAGAGCTAAAGGAGGAATTACGTACCCAGCGCAAAGAAACTAAAAATCTTGAAAAAAGAGTAGAAGAATTGATAACTAGATTAATTGATGCAGAGAAGGCCATAAACAAAACTGACAGAGATGAAAACCATGACACGAGAAATACGTGACAAATGCACAAGCTTCAGTAACTGACTCGATCAACTGGAAGAAAGAGTATCAGCAATTGAGGATCAAATGAATGAAATGAAGTGAGAAGAGAAATCTAAAGAAAAAAGAAGAAAAAGAAATGAACAAATCTGCAAGAAGTATGGGATTATGTAAAAAGACCAAATCTAAGTCTGATTGGGGTGCCTGAAAGTGGGGGAAAATGGAACCAAGCTGGAAAACACTCTTCAGGATATCATCCAGGAGAACTTCCCCAACCTAGTAGGGCAGGCCAACATTCAAATTCAGGAAATACAGAGAACACCACAAAGATACTCCTCCAGAAGAGCAACTCCAAGACACATAATTGCCAGATTCACCAAAGTTGAAATGAAGGAAAAAATCTTAAGGGCAGCCAGAGAGAAAGGTCGGGTTACCCACAAAGGGAAGCCCATCAGACTAACAGCAGATCTCTTGGCAGAAACTCTACAAGCCAGAAGAGAGTGGGGGCCAATATTCAACATTCTTAAAGAAAAGAATTTTAAACCCAGAATTTCATATCCAGCCAAACTAAGTTTCATAAGTGAAGGAGAAATAAAATCCTTTACAGATAAGCAAATGCTTAGAGATTTTGTCACCACCAGGCCTGCCTTACAAGAGACCCTGAAGGAAGCCCTAAACATGGAAAGGAACAACCGGTACCAGCCATTGCAAAAACATGCCAAAATATAAAGACCATCGAGGCTAGGAAGAAACTGCATCAACTAACGAGCAAAATAACCAGTTAATATCATAATGGCAGGATCAAGTTCATACATAACAATATTAACCTTAAATGTAAATGGACTAAATGCTCCAATTAAAAGACACAGACTGGCAAACTGGATAAAGAGTCAAGACCCATCAGTCTGCTGTATTCAGGAGACCCATCTCACATGCAGAGACATACATAGGCTCAAAATAAAGGGATGGAGGAAGATCTACCAAGCAAATGGAAAACAAAAAAAAGCAGGGGTTGCAATCCTGGTCTCTGATAAAACAGACTTTAAACCATCAAAGATCAAAAGAGACAAAGAAGGCCATTACATAATGGTAAAGGGATTGATTCAACAGGAAGAGTGAACTATCCTAAATATGTATGCACCCAATACAGGAGCACCCAGATTCATAAAGTAAGTCCTTAGAGACTTACAAAGAGACTTAGACTCCCATACAATAATAATGGGAGACTTCAACACCCCACTGTCAACATTAGACAGATCAATGAGACAAAAAGTTAACAAGGATATCCAGGAATTGAACTCATCTCTGCGGCAAGCAGACCTAATAGACATCTATAGAACTCTCCACCCCAAATCAACAGAATATGCATTCTTCTCAGCACCACGTGACACTTATTCCAAAGTTGACCACATAATTGGAAGTAAAGCACTCCTCAGCAAATGTGCAAGAACAGAAATTATAACAAACTGTCTCTCAGACCACAGTGCAATCAAACTAGAACTCAGGACTAAGAAACTCAATCAAAACCGCTCAACTACATGGAAACTGAATAACCTAAACATATTTTTATTTCATTTTCTTTTTTGAAATATATTTTCACTGAGTATAGGAGTCTACATTTACAGTGTTTCTGTGCTTTAAAGTTGTTGTTTCACTGTCTTTTTTATAGCAATTGTTTCCAACAGGTAATCTGCTGTCTTCCTTGTCTTTGTTCCTCTGTGTGTAACAAGTCTTTTTTTCTCTCACTGCTTTTAGGATTTCCCCGTTTTCACTGGTTTTCAACAATTTGATTATGATGCTTTTTGCTGGGTTCTTTTGATTTTATTTTTTGGTACTTTGGTTTATTGATTTTATTGAAACTATAAGTTTACAGTTTTATTTAAATTTGAAAAAAATTGGTCATTATTTTTTCAAGTATTTTTTTCTGTTGTTTCTGTATACATCCCCTTTTCAGAAACTTCCTGAAAGCTGTCAAATGACTTGCTGATATTTTGTTTAAAAAATGTCTATGCTCTTTATTTCTTGTTTTTTGATCATTTCTATTGTTATGTCTTCAAGTTCAGTAATATTTTACTTTTTAAAAATCTAACCTGCCATTAATTTCAACCTGTATACTTTTCATCTCAGAAATTGTAGTTTTTATGAAAATATGGAATCAAGTTATAATAACTCTGTTAATGTTCTTATATGCTAATTCTAACATCTGTTTCAGTTCTGGGTTGACTTTGAGTGATTAATTTATCTCTTTATTTTATAATGTATTTTTATGCTTTTTACATACCTGCTAGTTTTTATCTAGGTGTCAGACACTGTGAATTTTGTCTTCTTAAATTGTAGATATTTTTGTATTCAACTATAGCCCCACCTCTCACTTTATTAAAAAATCAATTCAAAATGGATCAAGAACCTAAAATTAGATCTGAAACTGTAAAACTACCAGAGGAAAATATAAGGAAAACACTTCAGGACATTAATCTGGGAAAAAGTTCTAAGAATAAGACCTTAAAAACACAGGCAACACAATTAGAAATAAACAAATGAGATTATATCAAACTAAACAGCTTTTATACAGCAAGGAAACAATGTAGTAAGAAGACAACCTATAGAATAGGAGAAAATATTTGCCAGCCATTCATCTGCAGGAGATTAATGTCTAGAATATACAAGGAACTCAAACAACTGAACATCAGAAGTCATACCAAAATAAAATCTCCAAAATCAAGTAATCTAATTTAAAAATAGGCAAATGATTTGAACAGGCATTTCTCAGAAGAAGACATACAAATGGCTAACAAGTGTATGACAAATGCTCAATATCACTAGTCATTGGAAAATGCAAATCAAAACTACAATGAGTTATCCTCTCACCCCAGTTAGGATAGCGCACCAAAAACACAAGAAATAACAAATTCTGGCAAGAATGTAGAGAAAAGAGATATCTCATACACTGTTGGTGGGAATGGAAACTTGTACAACCATTATGGACAACAGTATAGAGGTTCCTCAAAAAACTACAAATAGAACTATCGTATGATCTAGCAATACCACCACTACTTTACTTACCTAAAGAAAAGGAAATCAGTATGTGAAAGAGACATCTTCACCCTAATGTTTACTGCAGCACTATCACAATAGCCAAGATGTGGAATCAACCTAGGTATCCAACAATAGATGATGAATAAAAAAATGTGGTACATATACACAATGAAATACTCTTCAGCCATAAAAAAAGAATGAAACGCTGTCATTTGTGGGAACATGGATGGAACTGGAGGACATTATGTTAAGTGAAATAAGCCAGGAACAGAAAGTTAAACACTGCATGTTCTTAATCGTATGTGGAAAACAAACTCCATTTCATAGAAGTAAGAAGTAGAATAGAGGATACTGCAGACTGTGAAAAGTGGGAGGAATGGGAGATAAGGATTTGTTAAAAGATACAAAATTATGACTAGATAGGAGGAATAAGTTCTAGTGTTCTATAGCACCATAGTATGACTATAGTTAAAAATAATATTGTATAGAATTTCAAATAGCTAGAAAAAGGATGCTGAATTCTTCCAACACAAAGAAATAATAAATATTTGAGGTGATAGATGTGCTAATTATCCTGATCTGATCACTGTACGTTTTATATATCCAAATATCACTATGTAGCCCATAAATGTGTACAATGATTATATGCCAATTAAAAAATTAAAATTAAATTTAAAAATTATGAGTTAACTCTTGATGAAAGCAGAGTGTTGCTCATTTTTCTTCCAGAACACCAACTTCTCTCTTTTATTATTTTTGGAAACATTGATTTCTACCTAAAATAAGTTTCTATAGATTTTGACCTCTTTGGGGATTAACTGGCAATAAATTAAGTGTTATCTTATTCAATAATACGGAAGAAAGAAGAACTTCTGTCCTGTAAGAAATATCATGGGGAAATAAACATCTCCTAGTATTTTTCCTGCAGTGCCCCCTCAGGACCCATTATCTTTCCATGATGTGATGTAATGGGAGGTGTCCAGGTCTGGAGGTAGGAGGCATGTGGGTTCAACTTCCAGCCAAGTCTGCAATTTGCAAAATGGCTTATCTCTGGACCTCCATGACCTTGGCTATGAAATGGAGAAAAAAATACCCCAACTCATCTATTCCTCTGAATCACTGGGAAGGTCAAACACACTTATAGATATGGGCATAGTAGGAAAAGGTTAAATGATGAATCTAAGAAGGTTATTATTTAAGAGTTTCTTTTGATAAGTTAGGTAGAAGTGTCATTTTACCTTTAGAAAGAAAGCTTTGTCTAAGGATGCCACACTCAGGAGCATTTTATTAAAGGAAAGATCTGGGATATAGTAGGATAAACATGGTTTTGGGAGTTGAAACCAAATAGGTCCTGTAGCTTGATATATTTACTTATTTACATCTTGCTTTATTCCAGAGCTCACAATTTGAGCTCAGCCTTCCTAGCAATAATCATGAAGGAGCCTGGATCCCATCCCCCAGTCTAGCTAAACTGTTTCCCCCAGATGAATTTTTTTATTCCTTGGCTGTGATCCTGTGTCTGAAATATCTCAACCCAACTGTATGTGTGCCTCAAGAATTGGCCCAATTGTCTTCCGGGAAGCATTCCTAACAGATTCAGATGTTCTTTTATCTATGCATCTTCTGAACTTTGTGCTATTGATAAAAAGCTTATTATATTGTAGGACAATTACTTTTTAAAATTTTTTGCTATGTTGCTTTATTTTGAATCCTGCAAAAGCTGGGAAGAGGTTTAATTCATCTTAATATCTCAAACTCTTTGATGCTCAAAACATTTGAAAGAGTTTTCATAGTTTTATTTTTTAAAGAAAAACCCCATTAAGTATCTTATTACATTTCAAAGAATCTTAAAATTATGCAATGAGGATAAAATAAAAGTCCCCAGTTCCTCAGGCCCTTGCAGTGTCTTACTCTAGGGGTAACCACCACTAAAAACTGAGGAGTATGGGAATCTCATTCACCTGTCCAAACTCAAAGAATGAACTTGGAGACACAAAGAACAGCAGAAGCGAGACTTTTATAGCAGTCTTGCAAGACGGGATATCTGGTAGGCAGGCACACCCGGAGCAGTTACAGCAGGTAATTTATCTCCTAGCACACAACTCCTTCCCCTAGTTCCTCATTGGTTGAGTACTATGGGGTTACAATTTTCTCGGACATTGCCTAAGTTTCATTATCTCCCTTATAAGGTTATACCCCATTCCCTTTCCCGCTTAAGTTTCGATAACGAAACTTTCTTCCCTTTTATGGGCTGACCCCTCCTCTACATTCTGTTTGTTTATTGTGACTTTCTAGGTGCATAAGCTGTGTGGTTTGTCACGTCCACAGGCTGGCTGCCAGTACTTAGATTTATTATGCCTTGAGAATGGACCATTTAAAATGTTTTCTCACAGGGAGCAGCACCCCTCCAGACATCCATATGATATGCATGGGTATGCTTTATAGACACATACATTCAACTTCCTAGGAAAGACCAAACGGGATGATGATTTGTTTATTTCACAACTTACATTCTTTGCTGAATGTGTTTCATATTATATTTTAAATATTTTACTTATTTACCAGTTTTTCTATTGACAGACATATTTTCAAGTTTTACTGTAAGTACAAGGCTGCAAAAAGTATCCTTGCAGACTTTCAATTTACTTCCCCCAAAATTTGAAAATGTTGCTTTCTAAGTGACTTTAAATGTTTGATTTATTCCCTCTCCTTCTTCACCAAGATAACAAGAACTTTAAATTTCAAAATGATCAGTTTGAAGAGTTGGCTTTCACAACTGTTTCCAAATAATTTTTCCCCATTCTAAATCTAAACATCTTAAGACACAATTTCAAAACATTTTAGATATTAAACTAGTTTATTCTCTAAGCTTGCTGATGAGTTGAAATTTTTTGAAAATGATTTTGAAACCATTTGAAGTGCTCCAAAATAACTTCTAAATATTTCGAGGCACTTGCAAACTCATCAAGCTTTTAAAAATATTTATAAAACATTTAAATAAAAATGATTAGAAATTGCATAAAAAGCACAGCATGTTCATTATATAGCCTTGCCATTGCATTTTTCCCCCAGATTCTGTCTTCTAAGATTAGAGAATATGTTTTGAATATGTTAGTTGTTTTTCACTACAGGAATATAGACTATTTCTTGAACTCCTGGCCTCAAGCGATACTCCTGCCTCAGCCTCCTAAGTAGTTAGAACTGCAGGCATGCGCCAGCATGCCCTGCTAATTTTTTCATTTTTTGTAGAGGCAGGGTCTCATTGTTTTGCCGAGGCTGGTCTTGAACTTGTGGCTTCAAGCAATCTTCCTGCCTTGATCTCCCAAACTGCTGGAATTACAGGCAATAGCCACAGCATCTCGCTTGAAATATAGGCTATTTCTTATCATCATGCTATTCTCTCTGCTTTTCTCCTATCTGCAATTGAACTTCTTTTTTCTTTCCTCATTGAATATATATTTCTTGAGTGCCTACTATGGGTTGTCCAGTGTTCCAGGTGCTGAGGACACAGCACTGAATGTTTACATTCACGGAGTTTGCATTTTAGTAGGGGATTTCTTTTTTTTTTTTTTTTTTGAGACGGAGTCTGGCTCTGTTGCCAGACTGGAGCGCAGTGGTTCGATCTCGGCTCACTGCAACCTCCGCCTCTCGGGTTCAAGTGATTCTCCTGCCTCAGCCTTCTGAGTAGCTGGGACTACGGGCATGTGCCACCACACCCAGCTAATTTTTGTATTTTTAGTAGAGACGGGGTTTCACCATGTTGGCCAGTATAGTCTCCGTCTCTTGACCTCGTGATCCGCCTGCCTCAGCCTCCCAAAGTGTTGGGATTACAGGCATGAGCCAACGCGCCCGGCCAGTGGGGGAGATTTTTAAATGCACAAATTAATTAAGAAAAATATAGAAAATAGTGATAAATTCTAAGGAGAAAAAAAGTAAGGCAAAGGAAAAGCATAGGAAGTATTAGGGGTAGGGCTTACAATTTTAGATAGGGTCGTCAGGAAAAGGCTTACAGAACATAACTTTTGAATAGAAGAACTGGAGGAAGTGAGGGGTTGTGCTGTGTGGCTATTTGAGGAAATAAATTTGAAGAGCAAGTGCAAGGGTCCTGAGGAAAAATATGAATATGCCTGGAGGGTTTCAGGTACAGTAGGAGACAGTGTGGCTGATGCAGAGTGAACAAGGGGGAAAGTAATGGCAGGGAGATAACAGAGGTGCAGCACATCATTCAGGACCTTGCTGGTCCTTGTAAAGACTGCAGTGTTTCTCCTCATTGTCTTAGGCTTATTCTCCAAGGGAAATGGGAGTCTCTTGGAGGGTTTGGGCTAGATCCGAATTATTTGACTTACACTTTGATATGATTGCTTCAGCTGCTGTGTGGAGACATACAAGTGGCTAATGGTAAAAGTGTGGGCTCAGTGGGGGAAATAAAGTGGTAATTCAGGTGAGACAGGATAGAGGTACAGTAGAGGTGGGGAGCAGGGGTTATATTCTATGTAAGATGAAGTAGTAGTGGAGAGGATTTGCTGGTGGACTGGCTAGGAGTCATAAGCAAAAGATAGGAGTTAATGCTTTAGGCCTAAGCCACTGAAAGGGTGGGTTTGACATAGAATGCGTTGTAATGCAGTGTGATGAGAAGACTATGGTAAGAGTGGGTTTGCAGGGAACATCAGAAATTGGTTTGGGACATTCTACAGTTAAGATAGCTTTAAATATTCAGATGAAGATGTTAGGTGGGACTTGAATGTACAAGTCTCAGTTCAGAAGCAAAGCCGGGACTGGAGATGTAAATTGAAGAGCCAACAGCACATAGATTACATGTAAAGCCATGAGGCTGGATGAGATCACCATGCACGAGTGTTAATATGCAGGGAAGGATGTCCAAAAACTGGGCTGTAGTGTATGTTAACAGTTTGAACTTAGGAAGATAAGGAAAATCAGGAAAAGAGACTGAAACTTCCCAGTTAGAGAAACAGGCAAAGATGCCCTGTCCTGTCAACTGAGCAAGAAAGTATTTCAAGGAGCAGAGAGGATAAACAGAACCAAGCATACATACTATTAATGCTTCTCCTGCCCTTATATTAGATCAATCCATGTTCTTAAGTTAGTTGAGCTTAACTGGCATTTGTATCTTTGCTGGAAGCCAGCAACTCCGATTCATTGTCCTATGCCTTATAGTTAGCGAGACAGCATCTGGGCAAAGTAGGGACCCAGTAACTGCAGTGTCAAAACTATTTGAAAATAAGCAATTTCAGTTTCAGAGGCAATAAATGTTGAAGTCAGCCATTGTGCAAGAGTCTTGAATTGATTTAGGACTTTCACAGAAAGACATGTTCCCAACAGAAATCAGTGCATTGTTTCTCTCCATTTTCCAGGCAATGGGCCTTCCAAAACCAGTAAGGCATTCCTCTATATTGGAGGATCTTGAGAAAGTACATAATTGAATACTCATAATTCTTAGCCTCAAGTAATACCACCTGCCTTATGTTCTGTAAAAGGTCAATGAAATCTATCACCATTGATTTTTATGATTACAAAATATTTTATACAAACAATCCATGAATCAATGAGTCACTCTGTGAATATTGACAAACAGCCTATTGTGTGTTTGGAATGGGGAGATGTGCTGTGGAGAGTTGAAAGCACTGATAATCATTGATATGCATATGCAAACTTACCCCTTTTCTTTCCAATAGCAGACATTACTAGTTGATTGCCAAACTCTATAGTGCTAATCCTGAATGTGGTATAAAATCCTTCTCTAAAAAGCCATTAACAGTTGGAATTCACCCATGAGATGAGAGTCATTTGCTGTTCCATATATTAGATTTCATGAAATGGGTACAGTGAGGCATTTAGAGCAAAATGGAGCACAGTCATAAGAAATGGAAAGCAGTCTCCTTTTAATGTGGACAGGACATTGGAAAATAAGTCAGGAGCACTGGGTTCAAGCACCTATTCTGCTAGAGGGAATGTAATTTGGGGCAAGTCACTTCAACTTCTGGACATTTTTATTTTGGATAGCCTTTATGCAGACAGAATATTTTTACAGCAGGAGTTTCTTTATACATGGGATATTGGAGTAAATTAAGAGGTTAATATTTCTCCTCCCCAGACTCCTGTTGTTAAACCTCTTTTGAACTTTTTCTGTACCGTGCATTCTGCTAAAGGGCTTTATCTGCATCAAGCAATTTAATGTTCTCAATGTCCCTATGTGGTAAGTACTATTGATATCCTCCTTTGTAGGTGGAAAAAACTAAGGCACAGAGGGGTGAAGTAATTTGCCCACAGTCCCACAGCTACTGAGTACCTGAGTTTGAATCCTAACCCAGGCTCTCTGCCCTCCAAATAACTCCAAAATTCACTTACTGAACTGCTGCACTGCACTGAGGCCCCTGTGGCTTTCAAACTTTTTTTAAAAGAAAGTAGTGTTGCTGTGGTTAAAGCCAGGGATGTGGAGCACAAGACTTTGGCATCTCTTTTGTGCTCCTCCAGGCCCCCACTTTCTCTGAAGCATTTCTGTAAAACCCAAGGAATCCAAGAAACAGCCTGAGAACCCTAGGGCTGAAAGACTTCTCTGGCTTTTCAGCTTCCATGTTCTCTTTGTAAGTGACTAATACAGCAGCATAAAATATCAGCATTAATTCTTCTGCCCTCAAGGGGACCACTTAAATCATAGATGATGCTAACTTGAATCCTGGCTTTACAAAACATAGCAATTAGGAAGTGATTCTTCAAGGCTGTTCTGGAAGCTGCCAAGGATGTTGCTTGTTAAATTATTCGGTATCTTCACTCTAGGGACCCCGGGGAGGCATCTTTTTCTGGCCTCTGTGTTAAGAGCTCCTCTTGAACACGGGTATGCTTTAGTTGTACGGACCTTGAATCTCATAACCCACTGTGACTTCCTTGACATATTGACTTTTAGAAAACTCAGAGCCAAATTAGTGGCACAGTCACAGGGAGTTTGCTGAATTAGCTTATAGCTGTAAATCACTTTCTTTTCCTTTTGTCTAATTTTTCTTCCTTTTCATTTATTTTTCTGTGACGTGCACATTTTTGGAAGCCATCTCAAATCCCTTTTGGAATAGAGTGGGCTATAAATGAAGCAAAATTATTCTCTTCAAAAAAGAATTCCCTGCAAATGACTGTATTAATGCTGGGCTCCCTTAATTAGTTTAAAGTCTTGGATGAATGAGTTTTTCATTGCTTTTCATAGTATTTTAAAGTTCATCACAGAGGTAGAATCTAATATTGCTAGAGATGAAAGGAAATAGGATCATATTCAACTACTTCCAAGCTGTCATATTGTATATTGGCCAAAGTGGAGTGCAAGAGTCATCATTCAAGATGAAGAAATGAAGGTGAAGCAGAAGAAAAAGAAAATAGATCTCAAGAAGAGAATTCCTATTAGTTGAGTCCCTGCTTTGTGCTAGAGACTGTGCTGGGTTTGTCATATATATTTTATTTTTTAAACCTCATTGCAAATTTATGAATTGTTATCCCCATTTTACTGACAAGAAAACTGACATTCAGCGAGGTTAAAGGAGAGAAAGAAGAAAATGGTGGTTCGATGTCATCCAGAATTCCAACTACCATCATCTCTCCAGTGGATCTTGCTGCCTGCACTCTAGCGCCCCCTATAACTTACTCTTCACACTGCAGTCCGAGTGATCCAAATTGCAAATTTGTTCCTATCTGACTGCGTAACCCATTATGTCTTCCTGTTGTTCTTAAGATAAAGACTAAACTCTTGACCATGGCCTTATGCCTGCATGGTCTAGCCTCTGCCAACTTTTCCAGCCTCAACTCTCACCACACTCTTCTTTTTCTATTATTCGCTGCCGCAATAGATAGCACGTGTTAGAATCATCTAGAGAGCTTGTCAAAACACAGATTGCTGCACTCCTGCCTCCAAAGACTCTGATTCTGTAGATCTCGGATGGGGTCTGACAGGTACATTTCTGACGCTTTCCTAGGGTATGCTGATGCTGCTGGTCTGAGTACTACACTTTGAGCAGCACTGCCGACCACATTTTAGTCCATCCTTGAGCCTTTGTATCATGGTCAGCAAACTTTTTCTGTAGAGGACCAGATGGTAAATACTTTCAACTTTGCATTTCATTTGGTTTCTGTTTCAGTTACTCAATTATGCCTTTTCAGCTCTACCATTATAGTGTGAAATCAGCCATAGACAATACAGAATGAGAGTAGTTGTATTCCAATAAAACTTTATTTACAAAACCAATGATGGGTTGAGTTGTTTGTGTATACAAACCATGAGCTGAACAGAGCTTGTGCACATGCCATTTTTCCTCTGCATGGAATGTTCTTCCTCTCCTTATTTGCCCAGTTAACTCTTTCTTGTCTTCACTCCTCATAACAGTCATATCCTCCCCTTAACTTTCTCAATTCCTCCCAGGCATTCGTAGCATTATTTACCCATTCACACATTCAATAATATTTAACAGATTCCTTTTGAAATGCTAGGAACTATTCTGGGAACTAGGGATATGGAAAAGAGGAAGATAAGATTTTCGTTATTTGGGGACCTCCATTTATTTTAGTGGGGGAAGATATACAATAAAGAGGTAAACAAATAGGAAGTTAAATAAGATTCATTGGAAGATATTAGAAAAATATGAAGTGATATGAGAAATCAAATGATGACGTAGGAAGGAATCCCTCTCCTTAGTAGTGACTGGCATAGTTCAGTTTTGCCTTTGTTTTTAGGACAATTTAACTCATATAGTTCTCCTTAATCAGATTGAAAGTTTTATTAAGCAGCACCTCTACCCACTATTGTTTCCTAATTGCCTAGCAAAGAGCCTAATGGAGAAAAGAGCTCTATAATTACTTACAAAATTGAGTTCTGGATTTAATGAGCCACCTCTGAAACAGTTTTATTTATTCTTGTGTAAAATTCATATTCAACTGTGTTGATTGCTGGGATATAAGATTTGTTTGTTCATTGATTCTTTGATCCAATATTTATTGAACACTTATTATGTGCCAGGCTCTGCTCTTGGTCAGGGGACAAATGAGTTGTCTAAAACAGAAAAAGATTCCTGCCTTCATGGAGTTTTTGCTTTCTAGTTGAGAGGAGGTGAGGCAGAGAGTGAATACTCAAAGCATATACTGTATGAGATATAAATCAATGTAAAAGACAAAAATCAAGTTGGGAACAGGAAGTAGAGAGTGTTGGATGGGGAAGACTATTTTAAGTTGCTATTTTAAATAGAATGGGGAGTAAAGTATTGCTGATAATGTGACATTTGCATGGAGACCTGAAGAGGTGAAGGAGTGAGGCAATGAGCCAAGTAAATATCTGAGCATTCCAAACAGAGGGCAAGTAAGTTCAATGGCATTGAGCTGCCTAGTACATGCATGGAATAACAAGGAGGGCTTGGTGGCCAGCGTGAGTAGACCTCACCTGTTTTGGAAATCAGCTCCATTTCTGACGTTAGGTCTTAAATGAGACCAGTGGCTTATTTGGAGGAATTACTGGGTAAAGTTTAACTAGATCATGTCTTTTATATGACATATAATAGCATACATTGCTGATTATTTTCCCATATCCATTTTCCTTCTCCTACAGTAATGGAACTTCCAATTTTAGTGAAGGATATAACTTCTCATAATAAAGGCATTTTCCAGCCTCCTTTGCAGCTGGGTGTGGCCACATTGCTAAGATCTAGCCAGTAGGCAGGATACAAACAAAAGTGGTATGCACAACTCAAGCAAATGTCTTTAAGGGGGAAGAACCTTTTTTTTTCTTTGCCTTTTTTTCCTTCCTGCTGGCTAGAATAGGGATATAATGGCCAAGACTCCAGTAGTCATCTGGGACCTCACAGAAGTGGCCACATTCCAGAAACAGTGCAGCAGAAGGCTGGAAGGTGACAGAGTCCCTTAGTATTTGCAGAACCACATATTGGCCCTAGACACTCATCTCTAGAAATTTTATGGGAGAGAATAAAACTTTCTCAGTTCTAAGCCCCTCTTAATTTGGGTTTGAGGTCACATGGGTCACATGCAGCAAAACCTAATTATAACAAATACATCTGGATATAATTTATGGAGCCGTGGATGTCTGAGAAAATTGAGAACAAATATAAGTGTTTATAAGCCCTAAAACTAGATAAAGTCAGAGTGATAATGGTGTATGTGTTTCAAAATAAAATTTCTTTTATTGTTTGTTTTTACTAGAATGCAATACTTGCTCATTTTAAAAAGAACAGACAGATAAAAACAGCTTTATTACCACTAGCCCAGGGGGTCCACCACCACCCCTTGTGATTGCCCTACCCTACATCTTTGTAAACTGTGCCCTTATGAACAAACCCTCCAAGGAATATTTATATTGAGTGTGTCACCTATTTTGTGCTGAGCTGCTGGTTGATGGAATCAACACCTAACTAATATGTGTTAATGAAATCAGTACATTCTCAAAAATAATTTTTGTTGAAGACAAGGTATACTCATTGTTTCTATCATATAAAATCCTTTGTTAAAATTCTTTTAATATGGCAAAATTAAACCCTATTTAGACTTGCTTAGAAAAAAAGTCCTAAAATATTTATTCTATTATTCATATTTCAGGTTTAAACTATTACAGAGGGGGTAAGATAGGGTATTCCCCATGATAACTTGAGCCCTTGACCTGCACAAAATCTCATGATATATTTGTATTTGTGAAGATGGGCAATGGTTTAATTTATTTTCAAAGTTAATTTTTCAAAATTATAATGACATAAATTAAAGGCACTTCGAGCTTTATTGTAAACCAAATAAATTAGTTCTACTCTTGACGTGCATAAATTACACCTTGGTATTTAGGAAGAGAAATGTTCCCCATGGCCATTGACAGGCCCTCACCCTGTAGTTTATAAACCAAAGGTACAATTTGAGAATAAAATACTCTTTATGAAATAGAATGTCAAGAGCTCCTTGTTAAATTTGCTGTAGCAATTAAGTTCTCAGGTGAGAAAATGCCTCTTTTTCAATGTTTTATTAACTCTGTCATTCAGTACTCCATTTATAGGAGCAACTCTTCACAGTAAGTACACATTAGGATGACTTTTCACCTCCATTTAAATGAAAAGTTTGAGAGGAGGAATTGGTTCCTGTCCACTTGCTTGAATAGTAATAGAGATTGGATCTGTGCCAGTTTGCAGAGAGGAGAGGACAGGGGTAAGAAAAGTATGTGACCAACCTGACCCAGGCTGGCAGCACAGAAGTGAAGACATCCCCATGTTTGGATGAACGGAGGCAAGAAGGCGCACTTCCGGGTTCTTCATCACCAACTTTTCCCGCGTGCGCGAAAATGCAGCTGGCGCCCGGGAAGGTGCAGACCAACCGGGCATGTGCCAGGTGACGTCAATCCGAAGAGATCAAGATTTACCTGGTCGCACCTGCGGAACGCCCCCCGACACGCCCATGCCCCGCCTATTGCCCTCCCACTCCTAGAAAAGCCGCTCCCGGCAGACGCGCTGCGCGGACTTCCCAGCCCCCAGTCGGGACTGTATCAGGAACTCCACCCGAGAGCTCACCAGGTGACTCTCTTGGCCTCCTTTGCCGGAGGCCGACAGACCTCTCCCTACCCACCTTCTTCCCTGAAGCTAGGTGACCAAAAATAAATTTGCAGTTTTGCTCCTACCCTTGCCTGCTCGCTGGTTCTTTTGTGCCCGCTCTGGTGGTCTTAGAAAAACAAGTCAGTTGGTGCCGAAGACCCGGGAGGTGACCCCTCCTTAGGCCTCTAAGGGTTGAGGAACCTCCTCCTGCTCCCACGCCGCAGATGGACCAGGACCTGAGACCCGCTTCCCTCACTCTCACGGCCTCTCTGGGGTAAGTGCCCTTGTCTCCTCTTTACCTCTGTCAGCCAAAAATCCTGCACGGGTCCGAGGCCCACTTTTGAGCCACCAAGTGGCTTGGGAGACCCGTTCAGGATGGAGACGTCAGCCTGAAGGTAATCTCCACCTTGGCTCCAAGAGCCTCCAGTCTGTCTCTGGTGGTTCCAAAGGACGCTTTGAAGCCAGGCAGAGATCCACTTCCATTTCCATTGTGTCCATTGTGTAAGTAAAGAGGAAACAAATGGGAAACCCCCCAGTCCAAATTTCCAAAGAGCACCCCCTTAGGGTGCCTCCTAGCCAATTTAAAAACCTTACAGCTTGAACAAGATCTTAGGAGGAAGCGGTTAATTTTCCTTTCCACTGTGGCGTGATCGACCTCAGCAATTTCTGCCAGCGGCTAGGCAAGTGGTCTGAAATTAATTACATACAAGGCTTTTGGGCCTTACACTCTCATCCCAACCTGCTCTATACTCCTCCTTCTCTCCCCGCTCTCTCCACCCCCTCCCTTCCTGCCCAGACTCCTCCTCCTTGCTCCTCATCGACTAGTAGCCTGCTCGCACCCGTGCCCCCTTCCACGTCCTCAGCCGGCCACCTAGGGTCCCCTATCTCTGCACACACCCGCTCTAAGTGCCCTGCTGACACCCTCACTCCTGCCCACACCCTCCTACAGTATTAGCACCTTTGCGAGAGGTAGCTGGGGCGGAGGGGGTAGTCAGAGTACATGTCCCTTTTTCACTGGCCGATCTTTCCAAAATTGAGAAGCATTTAGGTGATTTCTCAGCTAATCCTACCATATACATAAAGGAATGTAGATACCTTTGTCAGGCCTATGACTTAACTTGGCATGACCTCCAGGTTATCCTAACCTCTACCCTAAACTGACTGAGGTTCTAACCCAGTATACCCGGTTAGATCCGGCCTCCCCCACAGGGGCCACCATTTTGGCGTCTTATTTCTTTTCTCAATCAGCTCCTGACATTCGTAAAAAACTTCAAAAGGTAGAGGATGGTCCTCAGGCACCAATACAAGACCTGGTTAAATTAGCCTTTAAGGTCTGTAACTCCAGAGAGGAGACGGCTGAAGCACAGAGGCAGGCTCGCCTTGAACAGAAGGTTCAGCTCCTAGCAGCGGCTTTACAGCCCAGTCGTAACCCCAGACCAGAGAGCACACACCCCACAGACTCCAAGGCTACAAAAGGAGCCTGCTATAAGTGCGGCAAGGCAGGACACTATGCCAACAGGTGTCCGCAAGGTCCCCGAGCCCCAACGCAGCCTTGCTATAAGTGCAAGGCGTCAGGACATTGGGCCAGTGAATGTCCTAACCCTCGTCCACCAGCAACCCCCTGCCCTGCTTGCCAACAGGAGGGACACTGGAGGTTTGATTGCCCCACCCTGAGAACAGGTGCTGCGTCTCCACGTGACCCCCTTTCCCAGGATCCTGGGTGCTCCTTCCAGCTCCTACATCTGGACGACAACGACTGAAGGTGCCGAGACTCGGGGACCCTCATCACCCTCGCCGAGCCACGGGTAACTCTCTCGGTAGCGGGTAAGACAATTTTTTAATGACAGCGGGGTACCTATTCTGTTTTGCCGTCCTTCTCTGGACCTAGCCTTCCATCCAATATCTCTGTAGTAGGAGTAAGCGGAAAGCCATCCACTCCACAAAAACTCCACTCCTTAATTGCTGCCTGGCCAACAACTACTTTGCGCACTCGTTCCTCATTATACCCTCATGCCCTACCCCCTTACTAGGCCGAGAAATCAGTTCAACTTTCCCCCACTTGCCTCAAACTTACTAAATTTTCTTAACTATCTCATACTCCCCAACCTTGCCAGGACCATCCTTTTGGGTTTTGCCCATATTCCAACAAATGCTTCCATTCCTCATTCCTATACTAATACTGTGCCTTATTTTATTCTTCATCCGTACGTCCAAATACCAACCATAGGCCCCGACCTTAACAATGCCCCTTAACAGCAGGAAGTAGCCAGACAGACCATGGCGCCCCTTATCACTATTATCAATAAAAGGTTGGACTGTTTGGATGAATGGAGGCAATATGGCGCACTTCCGGGTTCTTCATCACCAACTTTTCCCGCACGCGTGAAAATGTAGCCGGCACCTGGGAAGGTGCAGACCAACTGGGCATGCGCCAGGTGACGTCAATCCGAAGAGACCAAGATTTACCTGGTCGCACCTGCGGAATGCCCCCCGACACGCCCGTGCCCCGCCTATTGCCCTCCCACTCCTAGAAAAGCTGCTCCCGGCAGACGCGCCATGCGGACTTCCCAGCCCCCAGTCGGGACTGTATCAGGAACTCCACCCGAGAGCTCACCGGGTGACTCTCTTGGCCTCCTTTGCCGGAGGCTGACAGACCTCTCCCTACCCACCTTCTTCCCTGAAGCTAGGTGACCAAAAATAAGTTTGCAGTTTTGCTCCTACCCTTGCCTGCTCGCTGGTTCTTTTGTGCCCGCTCTGGTGGTCTTAGAAAAACAAATCACCCCAGGGGCTGCATGTTATATGGGGCCGGTGTCTCCAATTGCCACTGACATTTTCTCCTAAATTATGTCACTGGCCCTTGTTTCCACCCAAGCTTCAGATTCTAACTGATCACAAGTTTTGGGTAAAAATGTGATAGTTTTGTGTTGTTTATCTTCATTTTTAGAAGAGGAAGAGAAGGTGGGTGTGAGAGAGAAACAAAGAGATAGAGACAGAGGTGACAGAGACAGACTTCTATAAATGCAACTGTCTTTGGCTTCTACAGTCATTGCCAGGAAAATAGTCACATTGGGGAGGTTATCTCCCTCTGGAATAAGGAGCACTGGGTTTGGAATTAGGCAGCCTATGCTTAAATTTGACCTTTGATGATGACCCGAAGTGTACCTTGAGTAACCTTCTTTAATCCTCAGTTTCTTCACTTATTGATTAGTGATGCTGCTTTCACAGGACAAATGTGAGATTAAATTTCATGTAAGGGAAAATACTTGCTAGGCTATAGAACATGTCAATGTCCTCCAGCAGAATGTCCTCCACCAGGAACACACCTGTCGTTGAACAACTGGGGTTCAGTTCTCACAGGAGGGAAGGAGAACTGTTCCACAGGGAACTATAAGGTGTCTCAGTAAGAGGGTGTCAGGAAGGACTTCTATAAGATTTGGCTTTGTGTCAAGGTTTTGAGGAGGGCATAAGGAAGTAAGGCTTCTCTCTGGATTGGAGGCTGTCAAGCAGTGGGCAATTCTATGAATGCATACCTTAAGTAATCTTATCTAGAGGGAGGACAGATTGGAGTGAGGCTGAAGCTATAATTGATAAAGAAGAAGCCCTCACTCATATTAGTCAGGAAAGGGGCTGTCTGATTATTTTTGTGCTCTGGGCCATTGTCATGCTTTGTTTGTGTTCCGACATAATTACATAATGGTCCTGTTTTTGTCTCGATCGTGTCTGGTCATGAAGTGGCTTTGTCTGATGTTAATGTTCTGTGAAATTGTTTATGTTCAACAGGAGAACACCGAGGTCTAGCTAGTAATGCCCGATCAGGTCCTGGATGCCAGGGGCTGCGTTTCTCTTTCTCGTGCATTGTAGAAAAGCAGGATGCATTGTGTTTGCAATTGTATAGATACAGAGTCGGTGCTCCTTCGTGTATGCGTGTATGTGTGTGTGTGTATGTGTATGTGTATGTGTGTTTTCAAGCCTCAGCAGTGTGTGTGGCTGCCATTCACTGGTAAAAACACATCTTTTAATCGATTGAGATATTGATGTGGTTTAGTAGCCATGCTAGAGATATTCCAGGGCCCTCACTGAATATTTCCCCTTCTCAAGGAAACTTCCTTGCTGAGGAGAAGGACTATGCTTTGTGCTAGGTGGATCCTCCCCCTCATTCATCACAGCTGAATGCTTCAGAAGCAGCCAGTCCATGGGATGAACAGACATAGGATCCTGAGGTCAGCTTGAACCAACCGGATTATTATCTTGGAATTGGAAAACAAAGAGATCGAATCAGCTAATGTCAGGGAGCAAAAGGCCATAGAGTGCATGGAGAAGAAAAGGGGAAAACTGAAACGCAAACTGACATTACTAGGGTTATGAGAGAAAGCCCACATGGATAGAATAAAGAGAACAACAGAACAGAAGCCCAGAGAGAAGCAGAGTCTCCATGATAGAAGGACTGGCCGCAGGACTTTCTCAGGACCCACCACTTCCCAATTTTAGCCTTGACCATACTATGGTAAATTTATTCCTCATGAACTAACTCAAACAGACTGCTGTGTTCTGCAACAAGAGTGGTATTGCCTTAAGTAATTGTCTGCAAGGTTAGAGATATTAAGAACTACACATATCATCTAGCCTTTGTTTTCCAGTTGAGGAAACTTAGTCTAAAACAAATAAAATTACCTGCTCAAGCTCCCAGAACATGTTGGCCCTTTGAATAGACAGAATAGAGAATTGCCTGCAAGTGATTTGAAGAGCACTAGAAAGACCTTCTTCCTTCCTCTCTCCCCTCCCCTCTAGCCCTTCAGGCTGTTTGTTGCAAAGGTTGAATTCGTTTGCATGTGCTTAATCCTTACCACAGTGCTTGGTGTGTAGTAAGAGCTAAGTACATGGTACCATCACAAATGTGTTATAAAGCCACAGTTCTGAGTCATTTATGCTGGGTTGCAGAGCCAGGAGGAACAGGTGGTACTCTTAATGATTCGTGGTAACTAGGCTGATTAGTTCACCTTAACACAGCAACCACAAGATATGATCAACAGTACTAGATTGATATCATTTGTGCTGATTGTTGGAAAGAAAAACTATCTTACATAAGTCTAGCATGTACATTAGTCTAACATGTCTACCTATTATAGTTCCTTTCACAAACATCTACACTATTACGTTTTCATCTTCATTTTACAGATGTAGAACCAAAGGCTCAGAGCAGCTGAAAGACAGGTAAGGGTGCTCTCCTTGTAGGGAATAATGAGAGAAACCAGGGCACTTGGAGGTAGGCAAGAGTGTGCCAAGGTGCGGTGAACTTTCTCCTAACTTTACCATTTCGCACAAGACCAGATCTCCACACCTAGGAACTTGCAAATAAAGGGCACTCTTTCCATCTGCTGTGGATGTAATTCTTCTCTGTCCAGGCTTAATGTCATCAGCATGATTAGCGCCTGTATCAGGAAATTGCGACCCACTCTTCCCATTCATCTTTGTCTCTGCAGATGATGAGGAGAATGACAGTTCGAGGTTGGAGAACATTTCTCCCATTATGAAAGCTCCCCTTGTGGGGCCAGCTACGACTCCAGGTCAACAGAGGTAGGAAAGAGGTTGCTATGTGAATTTTTGCAATGCAAAAGATGAAGTTTATTTGAAAAGTTCTTTTGAAAGCTTGGGATATGTGAAGTCCCATTACTTTCAAATAATCATTTGAAAAGCTATGGATTCTGGGTATATGGATTCCTGTTGCTCCTTAGAAACAGAGCAAAGGGTACTGAACTTGGGAGGTGGGCTGCTTGCTAAGCCTAGTCAGGAGTTTGTCCAGTCAGACAGCCACATCTCTGTTGAAAGGAGAATATCTTTTAACAAAATGACTCTAAGAAACTGCCTAGGTGGACTGAATGATCAAATTTCCTAAGCTTTCTGACAGTTCCAAAACTAACTCTCAGCATATTTTTAAAGCTTAAGATATTTATTTTGATCAGAGTACTTTTATTCACATGTGAAATTCACTTAAGAGACATCTACTACTAGTCTGAACTTTTGCACGTTACCCCACTTAAGACCATAAGAACTTAATTGTAACATAAATTTTGGTAGCTGTTTCATGGGTCAAGTACCCAATTTCTGTTTATACTTATTGCTATTTTAAAAAATAAAAAATAAAGTTTCATCTAAAATAGAATATATATTTTATATTTATAATACACAGTAAATATAGTTTGGAATTTATACAAAATGCATCTGTGCAGAATCATAAAGTCAATCTAGATATTAAATGCTTTTCTTCATATCTTTTGGACTATGAAGACAGTTGAGTAACACTGAAGCATCTTAAGTAATGAGGTATTGTTAAGAAGAAAGTAGGTCTGAGATTTTTTTTTTTTTCCTGGAAAAAGTTAGTTAAAAATGTCAACTACTTTTGCCTGTTAGGGTTAATTTCCTTATGTTTTTACTGATGCTGTTGTCCACAAACAAAGCAGTTTACTGCTTGGGTGCGTGTGTATGTGTGTGTGTTTATATACATCTTTTCATATGTGTAATATTTTCCATAAATGTAGACATATACCTACTTGAGTATCTTTGAACTGACTTCATTCTAATATGAGAATTTATCTGACATTACAGCTATCTATCCACCCTGACAATTTGACCCTTCTCTCCTGGTTTAAAATCATTAATCTTTATTTCATGAATCAAACCAGAAAATTAAATGACATCTTGGTGATATGAATAGTATCGATTCATTTTCAATAGGTTGCTTTGATCTTCTTTTTAAAGAAAGTGTCTTTTTCTTGCAAACATGACCTTCTTTTCAGCCTGCTATTATCTGAAAAATAGCTTTTGCTATTCTTTGGAACTTTTCCACTCTCTGTGGCCTCCAATGAATTTATCATTGTTCAGACATTTAGTTTTGCTCCCACAGAAGTATAGGAGTATTTTTTAACAAGTCTCAACATACCTTCCAAAATACAATAGCGATTGTTAGCTAATCATTACTGTGTGTGGAGCAGACAAAAGCTCTTTAAAATGAGTGTAGGTTTGTTCTCCCACAAAACAAATTCAGACTCGTTTTTTCCCATCATTTCATGGCAGCAATTGAGGCTGCAACTTGACTTGAACCTCTTGATAAGAAATGAAAAAAAAAAAAAAGAAAAAGAAAAAAATTGAACATTAGTGAGAATCACTTATTATGTTTTGTGGTCATACAGGATTTTCTGAAAAGCCTTTCTGTTTGGATATTTTCCCATAATATGACTCTTTTCCACCCAAGGTGGGAGCCGGTCGTACATTTTCCTATCCTCTCTTGCTGCTGGATGCAGTCTTATGGCTTAGGCTCCCCATCAATAAGATGCACACACAGGGGAGATTTTGATGTGAAGTGACCAGAGGAAGCAGCAGAGCACAAAGTCCATTTACTGGCAATAGTGTTGGTGGAGGCATTCGGCTTTTGGAGGCAGGTGTAGGGGAGATTCTTGGTGTTCGAGGCCTGACTGTGGATTGAACTGCAGCGTTTGAGTCCCAGGGGCAGTGGGACCTCTGCTGGCTCAGTTCTGAAGTGTGGTTGCTGCACAGCCTCTCAACCACTCTGCAAACTCTGAGCTACCAAGTATCTTTCAATACATTCTGCTGTTTCCAAATGATGCGATCAATCAGACATATCTAGGTATTTTTACCTTATCAACACTTGAATATGATTTTTTTCATGGGAAAACACATAAAGGAATGGTGTAAGAAGAATCTAAACAATTTTTTATGGAGTCTTACCAAACAGTAAACTTGGGTGTATGTTTAGTTAATTATAGCAATTATTAAACAAACAAACAAACAAACAAACAAAAACCTTCTTGCTTGGGACAAGCACACTCTTTTAGCCAAGGGCAGTGGTTAGAGGCAAAGTACCATCTCTGACTCTGGGCTCTTTGGGGTCATTCTTTTCCTAGGTTCTACCTTTGATTTGCCAAACTTTCATCTGTGGCTCGACCTTTATGTCAAGAAACAGCCTAATCCCTGGAAAACAGCTTGGGGCTTATGTCTCTCTGCAGTTTAAGTTCATTTTCTGAAATGCAAGGCTTCCTGCCCTAGCTAATACCATCAGTATTGCTGGCATCATGCTGTTTTGTGGTTCTGTCCTTGAGTCTTGCTCATAGTCTGCTGCTTTGAGTCTTCCACTTAAGAAGGACATCTACTATGGGTTGGCAGAAAAGCCACAGTGCATCACAGATTGAGTGGACTTTGCACTACACTGTTCCGTGGTGCTGGGCTCTGAAGCCTCCAGCTGGTCTAGGGATTGGGTCATGCTGACCTGCACTCCATCCCTGAGCTGCCCTTGGATTCTTTTCCTAGGCAACACCTTCTTTTGTAGTTATTTGTCTTCCCTAGAGTATGAGCTGCTTGGAGGCAGGATTCGTACCTTGGCTCCTTCTTTGGCCTCACGCTACAGAACAGTGCTGGACATAGTCTCAGTACTTAAGGAGGCATCACAGGTCCTGGTGTCCTGAGGGACCCTGGTCTTAGCTGCATGAATCCGGAGATGCTGGCATTTTCTGGCCATCTCTCTGTTCTTGCTCACTCCCATGGCCACACTGACCAGGAATCGAGCCCATCCATTTGATCTCCCTGGGAGACCTGCTTTTATTTTATATCTGGGATCTCTCACAAATCCCTTTCATGATGCTCTTTGGTTATCAGGTTATTCAGGTAGCTCCTCCGGCCTTTTGGAGCATGTACTTGTTTGGGCCCCTAAATAAGAAAAGATTCCCTTTGTTATGATTTTTGCCTTTTCTCCTTTTTCAAAATAGGTCTCATCTCTTCCACAGCTGCTGGGCAATGAACAAAAGTTGCTATTAATTGGCTAAAGCCACACTGTACATTTTAAACCATGGTGGTCCTAAAAAACAAAATAAATAAACAAAAGCCTTTGGAATCCTTTACATTCTATCTATTCATTTTGATTGGATTACATCGGCATAAAGTGCAAATAGTTGCTTGAAAAATAAAATATTTATTCCACTATTTAACTCTATAAATACAGGTGTCTGAATACTCAGGATTATACCCAAATCACAGAATATTAAAATGTGACAACCAGAAAGGACCTTAAGTCTTTTCTTATGTATATGGCAAAGAACATGTATCCATAATATAAAGAACTTGTGCAACTCAATAAGAGGCAGCAAAATATCCCAGTAAAAGTGGGCTAAATATTTGAGCAGACATTTTAGAAAGAAATATACCAATGGGCAATAAGGACATGAAAAGATGGTCAGAATAATTATTCCTTAGGGAAAGGCAAATGAAAAACCTAGGGCATAGGGTGATAGTACTACGGAACCATTAAAATAGCTAACATTAAAAAGAGTGGCCGCACCAAGCATTGATGTGGATGGGAGGAATCAGAGCTCTCACACACTGCTGGTGGGAATATAAAATGTACAGCCACTTTAGCAAAAGCTTGACAGTGTTTTTTAAAAGAGTTAAACAAATACCTGTTGTATGAGCCAGTCATTCCATTCTTAGGTATTTATACAAGAAAAATAAAAACATATATCCATGTGAAGATTATACCCACATTTTCATGACAATTTTATTTCTAATAGTCTGGATAGAAATGACCCAGATATCCATTAACAAATGATGGTATACTCATACAATGAAAAACTACCTAGTAATCAGAAATAATCAACTGTGGGTACACACACAACATGAATGACTCTCAGAAATCATTATTCTGAGTAAAACAGCCTGGGCTAAAAAAAGGGGTACATAACGTATGATTTTATTTATACAACACTCTAAAAAATGTAAGTTAATCTTTAATGTCAGAAAGCAGATAAGTGATTGCCTGGTACAGCATGGAGGGAGGGATGAATTTCAAGGGGCACAAGGAAACTGTTATCATTTATTTTATTGTATATGTTGCCCTTGTCCAGATTACATTTAGCACATTTTCCCCTGATAAGTATATTATATTTGAAAATGCACTTCCTTTTTCACATTTCCTGCCTACTTTATTCCTAATAAGAAAATTGCTTGGATGTTTGTCTTTTCTACACGATTACAGCGTTACTTTCGTCATCCATTATAATTTGCCAATTAATGAGAATCTTTTATACTTTTTCTTTTACTCAACTAGACTGTATATGCCCATTCACTCTGTGTATACCTTTTAATTTTTTCCCTTTTAAATGACCCAGAAATTCAATAAACGCAATGCAGTGAAGGAAAACGGCTTTGTCTGCCTGAAAGGAGTCACCCAATAAAATTATAGCTTTAATTTTCAGCCTGACCTTTCTTGTAATTTGTTCAAAATTTTATGATTTCAAAAGAAATAGACTGTTCTCTGAGGAATGCACTGTTCACCTTCCCAGGGGATATTTTGAAAGCCAAAACTCTGAGTCTAATAACCTAATGGCAACAGCAACATTGCTATTTGTTGTCCGTTTCTATCTCTATAAAGACTGGTCAGATAGTCTTTCAGTCATCATCATTTTTGAAGTTACCTATTGGCATTCCCCTGATTTTAAAAGACTCTTGGTACAGGCCAGTATTTCTCAATCTTTCACGTGCATATAAATCACCTGGGGATCTTGTCAAAAGGCAGGTTTTGATTCAGTAGGTCTGGAGTGTGTCCTGGGAATCTATATTTCTAACAAGTTCACAAGCAATTGCCTATCCTGCTGGTCCATAGACCTTTGCATAACAAGGGCATAAATAATACCAAAATAGCACAGAACCCTTATATTATTCGAGTTTACTTTCAAAGTAAATTCCACTCCATCAGGAGCTAACAACTCAGCTTAGAAAATATTTAAAGTAGAACATCCAAAATCTTGCCAATTTCTTTGGGTTTATTATCAAATAGTCATCTTGGACATATTGTCTACTCTTTCTGAAGATGAGACCAGCTAGGAAGCAAAGTCAGCTAAGGGGCCGAAGGGAGTAGAGAGAGAGAGGGATACTAGAGCATCTCTAACCCATACTGCATGTGCAACACCAGGATTCTCTTTCAGGTGATAGATTGAAGCCTTAGGCTAATTTTCAACCCTTTCTACATCCACACCCTTTTCTCTGCAGCTTTGCAGTGGAATAATGAGTTCTACTCATTGACTTTGGGCTTGGCTGTAACTGGCTTTAGCCAATGGGATGTTAGCATATACATGAGCAGAGTTTCAACTTGGACTTGTGCAGTGGGACCTCAGCCTCCTGAATTTTTACCTTTGTCATGAGAACAGCATGCTCAGGTGTGCCTACTGGTCTCAGCAGGAGGATGAGAGGCATGTGGAACACAGTTGCCTCTGGCTGAATTAAATGTAAATCAACTCACTCCAGCCAACCTTCAGACACTTCAGACTAAGTGTTTTTCTGTTGTAAGCCACTTGAATTTGAACTCATTTGTTACACAGAAATAGCTACCTAACTCACTGAAGCAAGGGGTCTGATACAGTAGGACACTGGAGATGGATAATGAGTTACTGAGGGAAGATCAGGAGTTGGAGATCTGAAAAAGGTAAGAACAGAGATAGGAGGTGATATGGTTTGGCTCTGTGTCCCCACTCAAATCTTATCTTGAATTGTAATCCTCACATGCTGAGGGAGGAAACTGGTGGGAGGTGATTGGATTATGGGGGAGGTTTACCCCATGCTGTTCTTGTGACAGTGAGTGAGTTTCCATGAAATCTGATGGCTTAAAAGTGTAGCACTTCCCCCTCTTTCTCTCTCCTGCCAACATGTGAAGAATTTCCTTGTTTCGCCTTTACCTTCTGCCATGATTGTAAGTCTCCTGAGGCCTCCCCAGCCATGCGGAACTGTGGGTGAATTGAACCTCTCTCCTTTATATATTACCCAGTCTCACGTAGTATCTTTATAGTAGTGTGAAAATGAACTAATACAGGAGGTCAAAACAGATGAAACCGAATGGAGTCGAGGTTGATGTCAACAGTTGGATTTTTAAACATTTTTGGTGTACACTTGTAGAGTAGATGAGATATAAAGGTGAGCTGAGATGGGATAAATGGAGACTGTTTTAAGCCAAGCAGGACTGGGCCTGATGTAAGAGGATGCTTTTTCTCATTGAGTTCTTGGCTGCTTATGTCCTGGACAGAAGATAAAGAGGGCTGGGAGGAAACACTTAATTGATAAAGTAATTAAATTTGAGTATGAATTAACTGAAAATATACATCTTCTCCTGTTGCTTACCTGCTGGTGATGGCAAAGCAACACTTTTTTTCTCCTGTATTTGATAAAAAATGCAGAGAGATCTCACCAAATCACTAGGCATGTGATATTTGGGCTGTTAGTCATGGGTTACTATACCCCACATATAGGAAGTTCTTAACATTCTTGCAGTCATTAATTCACTGAATGACTCATTATTTGAAATGTGCTGTCAAGTTTTTATGTGCCCTCATGGAGCTGACATTCTTGCATGTAAAACATGCATCCATCCTTTTATTATAATTGTTATAACAGTTAAAAAGGAGAAGCACAATAAGATCTTCTATGCTTGGAAGAAGTGGGTGCTTATAGTCTGGGGATCAGTGAGTATTTGAGAAGAAATTGTATTTAAAATGAAATTTGAAGGAAGTGGGAAGAACAGTCTATGTGATGGGAACAGTATATGCAAAGGACCTTAGGTCACGTGGAAAATGGAAGACGGTCCTTTTGGAAGATGTATGACCGATCTGAGGAAATGAAATGTCAGTTTGGCTGAACAGTGAAGCGAAAAGGGCAGATGCCTTATCAGGCATGGCCAGGTTAAGAGTTTGGATTTTATCCTAAGACTAATTGAGAGTAATTGAAAGGCTTGAAGCAGGAGAGCAACATTATTGAGTTTGTGTTTTAAACGATTACCCTGGCTATAATGTCCAGAATGCATCAAAAAGGGATAAAAATGGAAGATAGGACTTGCAGTGGTCCATGAAAAAGAAAATCTTGGCTTGGACTATAGTGGTGGTAGTGGATTTGGAGAGCTTTGCCCTGAAGTTATTTAGAAAGAAGAATCAATGGTTCTCGACATTGTTGAGGGTGTCATGAGGAAGGAAGGAGGAAGATTGTCTCTGAAGCTACTGATTTGCAACAACTGATTATGCCATTCATAGAGACAGAAGACTTTGGAGAAAAATGGTTTTGGGCATGGGATCAACAGTTTAGTTTTGTATATGTTGATCTTGAGGTACTTGTGATATAACCAAGGTGAAAAATCAAGTAGAGAGTTGGGCATATTGTTTTTTAGCTCAGAAGAGAGCTATGAGTCGGACACATCACTTTGCAGGTTATTGGCATAAAGATGGTAGTTAGGTGAAGGGTACGAAACTGGGAGAAAAGACTGTAGAGACATCTTTGAGGACTCTCAACATTTTAGGGGAATTAGTGGGCAAAGGAGGCCAAGAAGGAAAGAGGAAGACTGCAAGAATGCAGTGCCATGAAAGCAGATGCTAAGCTATATTGAATGCACCAGAGCTAAGTCAGTTGAGGCATGAAGCATGTCTGTTGAAGTTAGCAATAGGGAAGTCATGAATAAACTCAGAAAGAGTCACACAGCAAGATGGAGGCAAGAGCCAGATTGCAGTGGGTTAGAAGGGAGCAGAAGATGAGAAAATAAAGATGTAAATGTCTGATTAGAAAGAGAATATATTCTCCAAGCAGCTGCAATTTCTGTTTTTGGGAGAAGCAAACTTGATGCATGTGGCAAGAGGAAAACGCCAACATGAACTGAAAAAATAAGCATGGATAGCTCAGGAATAGATGAAATCTTTACCATTGCAATTAGGAATTAAGTTGCATTTTTTTGATTTTAAGAATTCATGATTTGGATAATGGCTTTGCTCAAAACCACCTTTAATATTTTTTATGAAAGAAGGGTAAATAATATTTGCCCTTGTGTAAATACGATTAAGGGGGATGATTGCCATGCTCAGGAGGAGACAGGTTGCACGCCATCTTCACAGAAGACCATAAATCTGATGATTGCTCATCTTTCCCATCTCTGTTGAATACAGAGTTCCATGAAGAAAAAATCTCAGTTGCAGCTTCAGCACCTGGGCAGCATTTGGTACAGAATGGGGTTCAATCACCCTTTGTCAAATGAATGAATGCTAGTTTTTTGTTCTTTTTTTTTTTTTTTTTTTTTTTTTTTTTTCATGTTCTAGGTGTCACTATAGTACTTGGAAGTAATACAAAGATATCTTAGCAAAAATACTCAATGTTCTTGACCCTTCTGACTGTGAGTAACTCAGGCTTGACATTTTACCAACAAGCCCAAGTCAGTGGGGTTAGACTGCTATGGAAAATATGCCATTGAAACGAGGTCAGCATGACTTAAACTGGGCCAGATGGGATTCTGCTTATAGGAAACCTTGGGTAAACAGCAAGTGAGTGGAGTATTGCAAAGTGTAATTGTTTGCATTTGCCGGCAAACCCCTCCTATTACCCAGCCACCGAAGGGTGTATGCTTTGAATGTGAGTGTGCAGACCTGAATGGTACCTGAGGCGCCTCAGAAAGTTAGAAGTTTCCCCACTTAATTCCTCTCTAATGCCAGCAAGGATATGAGAGATGCTAGGTTTGTCTGTAACAAGCACTTTCACTTTTTACTTAATCAGAATTTGCATTGTTTTCTCATTACAGTATTAATGTGTGAATTTTGCCTTCATGGGCTGTGGAAATGACAAAGCCCCATAACAGTTGGTTTTATTCGTAGCACCTTCCGTTTTAGAATCTCTGAGGATCTCATAAGCTGATAATGTTCTTTCCAAATGAGCTATTTTGTAATCACACTCCACATGATTGTTTAAAATGATTATTATTGTTTCACCTTAATATAAAAAGATTTATTTGCCAATAGAAAAGCCAGTTTACCCAGGAATGCTGGTGTTAACTGCCTCTTGGCTCATCAAGGTCTGTGAGAATCTGGAGACTGTGAAATGCAAATGTTAGTCTCTGTACAATTTTAAGAAAATGAGGAGCTTAATTTCCATATTCAAAGGCAAATTTTGCTATTCTACCTCAGTGCTCAGAGTGGGTTGGAACCTAGGCAGAGGAAAGAAAGATGAAGTAGGGGAGGGTTCTCATTTTGTGAAGGTAGAGTGGGGAGGATAGAGTGAGACCTGGGCTTGCGTTCTTCCCTCTCCTTGCCCCAGGGTTTAGGATTCGAATTGGCTTTCCAAAGGTTGTGAAGGTTTCTCTTGTCCAGCTTTCTTAATTTTCACTATGTCTTAGACATCAGCTTCTGTTTTGTTCTGATAACTTCTAAGCAAGTGTCATCTTGCTGAAGAGCTCATGTCACTGGCCAATTTAAATGTCTCTCTTTATTGTCCCAGTCGCCACCTGATATTCAGTGATATGTACCTGACAATATCCAGACTACTTTGAAGTGAAAAACGTAGTGATGCTTGGAAGTTTCTGTCTTCTCATCTTTGCACTCTCTCATACCAAGACCATATATGTAGGTAAAGGCTACAGCATTTTTCATCAGCCATGTAAGATTACTTTCCTATTCTGAACTCAGCTCCTTTTCGTTACTGAGATAACTAACTCTCTAAATAAGGGCGAACAGACTTTTTTTAATAAAGAGCCAGGAAGGAAATATTTTAGCCTTTGTGAGCCATATGGTCTGTGCTGCAGCTACTCAGCCCTATCATTGTAAGGCAAAAGCCACCATATGCAATATGTAAGTGAATGGCTGTGGTTAAGTGTCAGAAAAATTTATTTACAGAAACAGGTGGTGGGCTAGATTTAGGTTATGGGCCATCATTTACCAACCCTTGCTCTAAATCATAGCTCCCATAGTTTCTTTATCTTCGTAATGTGGGAACAGGCTTACGTTGGACCCAAATATTCCTTTGGAGTTCTGACAACTCCCAGTTTATTTTGTCATTTTCACGTATTTAGTAAAGGATGCTTAGACTTGTGGAGGGCAATAGAGCCATCTCAGTGGCCTATGAGGCTTTCATGATCTGGCTCTTTCTGATCTAATCTTCTACCCCCCGCTTCTTTCCCTGCTCTGTCTCGACTCTTCTGGCCTCCCTTGTTGCTTCCCGAGCGCAACAGACATGCTCTTCTTCAGGTCCTTGGCACTTGCTCTTTTTCTTCTGCTTGGAAAGCTTTTCCCCCAGATAGTCACAAACCTCATTCCTCTTTCTTTAGGTCTCTACTCAGATGTCACCTACTGAGTGAGACCATTTGGTTGATGTCTAGTCAGAAACGTAGGAACAACAGTAGATATTTCAGATAATTTAATAGAGGACATTGGTTACAAAATGAAAACACTGGAGAAGCAGAAGGGATAGATGAGCTCTTGCAAAGATTAGCTGCAGTAGGAGGGCTGAAGGCAAAAGGGGAGATGGTGTAACCAGAGTCCAGGCTCTCTGTGCCACAGACAGGCTGCTGCTGGATCTTCTCCCACTCCCTCTGGTGCTCAGGAGTTAGAAGAGATTTTCTTCTGATGTTGTGGCTGTCAGAGGCATTAAATGCTGTGCAGCTACTGCTGTTGCTATCATTATCTGAGCAGGGACTCAGCAGCCTTACACTCTGCTGTGGTAGCTGCAGTTGCTTAAAACACCATCAGGAGCTGAAAGAATGTCGCCGCCCCTTCCTCCTGCCTTTGTCTTGTCTCCATTCCTTGACACCCATTGCAGGAGCCTACCCACTCTCAGCTGCAAGGGACTCTGGGAAATGTAGTTTGCAGGCTTATAGCCCCCTGCTGCAGAGAGTTGAGCATGGAGGGACTGGAAGAGAGGAGAAAAACACTGGGCCAGTAACCAGCATGCCCTGTACACTCTGTCTAAAATGATAACTCCCAATAATCAATCCCTTTTCCCTGCTTTATTTTCCTCCTTAGCATGCATTACTGCCTGGTACACTATAGATGTACTCACTTGTTTGTCTCCTGATTCCATGAGTGGAAACTCCACTAGGGCAGTAATTTTGTTCACAGTTGTACCTACCGTGCCTAGAATAGTTTATCGTAGTGGGAATTCAATAAATATTTGGAGAATGGGTAAATAAATCTCTTAACAACACCCAGGGGCTACTTCTGAAAAATACCGTGGTTCACTGAGTGGAGTTTGACACTCTCAAAGGATCACAGAAAATAAGAGGTTAGAAGAAAGTCTGCCTCTCTATTTCTCTCTCTCTCTTCTCTTTTTCTCTCATATACATGCATATTATATTTATATTTTTTCCTAGAATGCATCTGCTTCCAAACACTGACCATTTTTATAGTCATTGAAAACCTGTTCAGAGAGGGAATGCTACATCTAAATGTACTTCTTTAGTTGTTTGGCAAATGTTACAGTGCCTTTAGAGAGAATTGTATGAGTTTCCTGGGGCTACAATAGCAGAGCTGCACGGACTGACTGGCTTAAACAACAGAAAGCCACTTTCTCTCAGTCCTGGAGGCTAGAGCTGAGATCAAGGTATCAGCAGCCTTGGTTTCCTCTGAGGCCTCTCTCCTTGGCTTGCAGATAACCATCTTCTCCTAGTGTTTTCATGTGATTATCTCTTTGTATGTCTGTGTCCAAATTCCCTCTTCTTATAAGGACAATAGCCATATTAGGTTGAGATCCATCTTAATGGTGTTATTTCAATTTAATTACCTCTCATAGACCTTATCTCCAAATACAGTCAAATCCTGAAGTACTTGTACTCCAGACTTTGACATAAAATTAGGTGGAGACATAATTAAACCCAAGGTAAATCTTCCCCCAAGTTTTGTATGTTGCAGCCAGGGTTTCACCTTTACAGTTTTTAAACCAATGCTTACAAGTCTGAAATTGAAAACCTTTTGAACTTACCATCTTCCAAGTTTTATTTTTCTAGTTTCCTCCCAGATAATTGGGGGAAAATGGTGATGTGGTGCTTATTATGTTGTTTTTCTGAACAAGAAAACTTCTGTGGATGTCTTCAGAGGTGGAAGCTGAACAGATTATTTTTTCTCTACAAGCACCCTGTGGAACTGATTGGATGCTGGTACCTGTCAAGAGATTAGACTTCAACCATTGCAACAAAAAAATCTGCATTCTATTGGCAGGGAATGCAGCCCTGTGCCCTGCCTTGCTCTTTAGTTCAGTGATGAATGTTTTAACAAACTGATAAAGCAGGTTGCATAGCAAGGGACACCTTGGATCACGAGATTACACAGTACTCCTAGACTGGTAAGTCTGGTCTTGTGTTCATAAGTCAGTGTTCCATTAGGGGAGACCCCCAACTCAGCAGCTGATGGACAAGCCGGTGGCTGTGAGGTAGAGAAAGACTCAGTAAGAAAACATACCCTTTTTGACCTTGATGTAAATCGAATCTGTCACGGAACACACAGTTGGGCTCTCATCTTGTCTGTTTGCAGCCTTGTTCTACGAACAGCCTACCAGATATCTTTCCATTCTCTCCCCGAATATTGAGTGACCTTGGAAACAGCCTAATCTGTCTTGGCAGATTGAAGATAGAGAAAACAAGCAGGGGAGAGAGACCTGCTAGTTCCTGCTATTGATCAGTGACTTGAATGAAAGCTCATTATGAGCTGGAGAGATGTGTCAGACACGGGTGTCAGGGGTGGAAAAACTCAAAACAGACCCTGGCAGCCAGGAGAAGTGATAAGAACAAAACACACACACACACACACACACAAACCTTTGTTCCTTTCTTGGGTTCATTTACTTTTGGTTTTTGGCCATTTCTTTCCAATCACAGAACTTGAAAGGCTGTAGAAAGAGACTCTTCCTAGAAATCACTCATCTAGTCTAGTCCAATCTCCTCCTTTTAAATATGGGTAAACTGAGGCTCAGAGGGATGAAATGACTGCCCAAGCCCCAACAGGGAGTTAGCAGCACAGGTGGGACGCTTCACTCAGTCTGACTCAATTGAAATTCAAGTTCTTTCTGCCACATTTTGCAGCTTCTCCCTCTGTCTGACACTAGGTCTCAGGGTCCCAGCAATTCGACTTTTGAATGTCAAGATCCTGGCTCCGGGAAGAACAGTACAGCATCTAGAAATGAGCCAGAACTGAGAATAAACACACGTGGGTTTGTGTCCTCGCTGACACTTATTAGACATGTAAGTTTGGGCATACCATTTGCCTCCCTTGGTCTTATTTTCCTTATTTTAAAAATGGACATGCTGATGCTTATTCTTGGTTGTCTGGGAGTATGATAGTTTGATATCAGTCTATGAACATACTTGTAGACGCTAGTTACAGTGTGTCTCAGGAAGGGTAATCTCCCACTCAGTTCATATCTAATAATGTTGTAGCCAGATGTAAATTAATCAAATGGTCCTAGCAGGCTCAGTAGGTCATACCTAAGGCTGTGCATTTGTGATCAGGAGAAGAAGGAGTGGTATATTAGTCAGGGATCTTCATAGAAATAGAACCAATAGGATATGTAGACATAGAGAGAAAAAGAGAGGAAATTATATTAAAGAATTGGCTCACATGATTGTGGAGGCTGGAAAGTCTGAAATTTGCAAGGCAGGCTGCAGGCTGGAGATGCAGGGAACTGATGTTGCAGCTCACGTCTAAAGACAGACTTAAAGGTCTTTAGAGAAAACTCTGAGATTTCCCAAGGAATATGGAATTCTGCCTTTCAGACCACCTTAAGTTGGATGAGGCCCACTTACATTATTGAGGGTAGTCTACTTTGCTGAAAGTCTACCAATTTAAATGCAAATCTCATCTAAAAATACCTTTATAGCAACAGCTGGACTGATGTTTAAAATTAAAATTAGCAATTACAAGTGGAAATTTCCAAGTCTGCAGCATTTGGGAGATAGAGGTCAGAATGTCCTACATGGGAACACAGGGAGGGGCAAGTCCAGGGGGCCAGAGGAGCAGGGCAAATGAAATTTAGCCCAGAAAGCCAAGCCAACCTAAAGCACCCATTTTGTTGAGAATCATACTTACCTGTTCAGCTCTGGGAGATGCCGGGTTCTCTGTTCTTCCTAGTTTTGACCAGAGAAAACATCAATAAAAAGAGAGAGAAAGTAATCCCCCTTGGTGCCACTGCTCTTCTCCAAATATTTCTAATGGGAGCCAGTCTTTGGCTCCCATTCCCTTTTGCCACTGTTCCTTACTCTTCCCTCTACCACTGCCTCCCTGCCAAGAGGCAGCACCGTTTCCAAAGACCTTCTCTGTCTGTGGGAAGAATGGGGCCTAAACTCAATGTTTCCAGGTGAGGAAAACCCAACCACAGCCTGAGTGCAGGCAGACATTGAGAAAGAAAACCTGAAATACGTCTCTGGAGGTGCACATGCTGCTTGAGAACCATTGTGTACTAAACATGCCACAGATACATTCTGCAAAATGTCATTTCCTTTAAAGGTCACAAGCTCTATTGATTTCTAATTCATTTTTTTGTGTGTGTGTGTGTAGCAGATTCCAAACAACTATTGCTTACATGATAGATTAGATGAGTTGATGGTTTAATATGGGAAGAAGGTCTGGGAATTCTTGTCCAAGGGGAGAGAAAAGGGGAATTTTCTTTAAGGCTACCACTATCAATGATAGTTCTGTTTTTTATATTTTGCCCATTAATAATAGTTTTCCTTCCTTCCTTCCTTCCTTCCTTCCTTCCTTCCTTCCTTCCTTCCTTCCTTCCCTCCCTCCCTCCCTCCCTCCCTCCCTCCCTCCCTCATTTCTTCTTTAATGTCTGCAAAGACAGACATTAAACATATAAAGTCAACAATATATACAGCAGTGAGAAATTATGGTAAGTGCCATGAAGGAAAGGTATAGGGGCCATGAGAGCCTAGAGCAGGAGGACTTGATCTAGATCATGCTGTGGGATGGTGAAGAAGGAGGAGCAAGTGACATTAGTACTGACAGTGGAAGGAAGAGAAAAATTTGTTAGGTGTAAAGAAAGGATAGAATATTCCAGAAAAAGAAGAAGTATACGCTGATGCCCTGATGTGGGAGGGAACTGTCCCACATAAGGAACAGAAAGAAGGTCAGAGAGGGCTGGAGAGTGGTGGGGGAAGGTGGGAGATGGCTGGAGAGACAGGTGGGGGCTTTCCTATCAGGTTAGGTATATCCAGGGAGGCCATTGAAGGTTATAGGTTGGATAGTTATGATCAGACTTGGGTTCTGAAAGACCACAAGTCTGACATTTGGGTACTGATGGGTGGGCTAGAAGGGGTACAAGAGAGCTGGAAGAGAAATGATGATTGGATATGGTAGATTTCCATGGAGATGGAGAGAAATAAATGGAATCCAGAGAAATTTAGAAAGTAAAATCAGCTGAATTTACCTAGCCTTGGACAAAGAAGTGAGTTGATTGGCTTGATCTGTTTTGTCCTTCATACAGTGGTGCTGATACTACTTGGCTTACTTTCTTTCTTTCCTTTTTCCTTTTTTTCAAACCATCAAATTTTCTAGTTTAGAGATTTATTCCATTCTAAATGTTTCATAAAGCTCCTGTCTATACCAGCAGTAGCCAATTAATGGCCTGAAGTGTCAACGCTCACTTCCAACTGAGAAATTCTTAAGTCATAATAATATTTTTCTGTGATTTCTTGAAATGTAAATTTTTCCCCATCTTAATAGGCATTTTTCTCAGCTTTATTCAGGTATAATTGACAAACAAAAATTGTATATAATTAAAGTATACCACATGATGGTTTGATATATGTATATCTTATGAAGTGATTATCACAATCAAGCTAATTAACATATCTATTACCTCTTATAGTTACTATTGTGTGTGTGTGTATTGTGTGATGAGAACACTTAATATTTGATCTTTCAGCAAATTTGAAGTATACAATACATTATTATTAATTATAGCTACTATGTTGCACATTAGATCTCCAGAACAGATTCATTTTATAATTGAGAGTTTGTATGTTTGACCAAAATCCTCTCATTTTTCCCACCCTCTAGCTTTTAGCAACCATTTTTTACTCCTTGTTTCTAAGACTTCAACTTCTTTGCATTCCACATGCAAGTGAGATGATGAATGCAGTGTTTGTCTTTCTGTGCCTGGCTTATTTCACTTAGTAGAATGTCCTCCAGATTAATCCATTTTGTCACAAATGGCAGGATCTCTTTCACTTTTAAGGCTGAATAGTGTTCCATTGTGTATATGCACCACATTTTCTTTATACATTCATTCACTGGTGGACACTTAGGTTGTTTTCATATCTTGGCTATTTTAAAAAATCCTGCTGAACATGGGAGTGGAGATATCTTTTCAAGATAGATTTTAGTTCCTTTGGATACAGGCCTAGCAGTGGGATTGCTGATTCATATAGTAGTTCTATTTTTAGTTTTTCTGAGGAAGCTCCCTAGTGTTTTCCATAAGTATCAATTTACAATCCCACTAGCATTACCAGGGTTCCCTTTTCTCCACATCCTTGCTGGTACTTGTTATTATTTGACTGATAGTAGCCATCCTAACAAGTGTAAGGTGACATCTCATTATGGTTTTGATTTGCCTTTTCTTGATAATTATCCATGTTGACTACTTTTATATACCTGTTGGTCATTTGTCTATCTTGTTGTGAAAAATATTTGTTCAGATCCTTTGTCCAATTTTTAATCAGATATTTCTATTTATTTATATGTTTATTAATTGCCATTGAGTTGTATGGTTTTCTTATATATTTTGGATTTTAATCCTTTATCAGATATATGGTTTGCAAATACAGTCTTTTATTCCACAGATTGCCTTTTCAATTTATTGATTCGTTTTTCTTTATTTGTGCAGAAACTTTTAAATTTGATATAGTCTCACTTATTTATTTTTGTTTTTGTTGACTGTGCTTGTGGTGTCATATCCAAAATATAATAGCCAAGGCCAATGTCAAGAAGCTTTTCCCATATGTTTTTTCCTAGGATTTTTATGGTTTCTGATCATTTAAGTCTTTAATCATTGTGAGTTGATTCTTATGTATGATATAACTGTCTAAATTCATTCTTTTGCATGTAAATATCTAGCTTTCTTAACATCATTTTTTGAAGAGACTATTCTTTTCCCGTTGTGTATTGACATTTTTGTCAAAGATTAGTTGACCATATATTCATGTGTTTATTTATGGGTTCTTTATTCTGTTCCATTATCTTTGTCTGTTTTTATGTCATTACCATACTGTTTTGATCACTATTGCTTTGTAATATTGTTTAAAAGCAGGTAATGTGATGCCTCCAGCTTTGTTCTTCTTGCTCAAGATTGCTTTGGATAGTTGGGGCTTTTGTGGTTCCATAGGAATTTTAGAATTGTTTATTCTATTTCTGTAAGAAATGTCATTGGAATTTTGATAGACATTGTATTGAATATGTAAATCACTTTGAGTTGTATGGACATTTTAACAGCATTAATTCTCCGAATTCCTAAACATGAAATATATTTTCATTTCTTTGCAGCTTCTTTAATTTCTTTCATCACTATTTTATATTTTTTCAGTGTACAGATCTTTCATATCCTTGGTTAAATTTATTTCTAAAATTACTATTTTATTCTTTTTGATGCTATTGTAAATACAATTTTCTTTACTTCTTTTTTAGATATTTTTGTTAGTGTACAGAAACACAACTGATTTTTGTATGTTGATTTTGTATCTTGTAACTTTACCAAATTCATTTATTAATTTTAACAGATTTTTGGTGACGTCTTTAGTGTTTTCCACATGCAAGGTTATGTCATCTGCAAACAGAAACAATTGTATTTTTTTCTTTACTATTTGGATGCCTTTTATTTCTTTTTCTTGCGTTATTGCTCAGGCTAGAACTTCCACTACTGTGTTGAATATAAGTGATGGGAGTGGGCATCTTTGTCTTGTTTCTGATCTTAGAGCTTTCAGCTTTTTACTGTGCATATAATGTGAGCTGTGGGCCCTCACCTACTTTCTTTATCCACAAAGAGTTCTCTGATGTCTCTCAAATATAGCTCACTCTACCAGGCACTGGGAGTATGACATGAGCAGTAAGTGAGTCCTGATCCCAAGGAACTTACAGTCTACTGGAGGATCATCAGGCAATTGCCATAAAGAGTGACAGATACCATAACTCAGATGAGGAAAGAAGGGTTAATGAAATCCAGAGGAGGGGCACCTAGCTGCTCTGGGAAGTCATGGAGGGCTTTCAGGAGGAGGCAATGTCTCAGTTAATCATTAAATAATGTGTAAGTGTTTTCTAGGTAAAGGCAGGTATAAAGGGTGGAGAAAGGGCCATGTAGAGATGAGGCAACACCTTATAAAGCAGTGATTCTTACTAAGTAGCAATTTTGTTCTCAAAAAGTGTCTGGAGACATTTTTTATTGTCACAACTGGAAGGGGCGCTACTGGCAACTATTGGAAAGAGGTCAGGGATGCTGCTAAGTATCCTACAAAGAACATGACAGGCCCGCAACAAAGAAGGATCTAGCCCCAGATGTCAACAGGGCTGAGGTTGAGAAACCCTGCCATACACACCTTACTTTGTTTACTTAAAATTATGCTTATCATAGGAGATTGATTTTGTTTACCTAAGCTATAAAATGATTCCTGACTTTATTTTAATTTAGACCATAACTACAAATATTATGTAGATGTTGTTGCTAATCAGAAGAAATCCTTATCCCCCAAGTCTAGCTTTTCCTTTTTTGATCAAGGAATGGTAAGCAAATAAAGAAGTTTCTTTAAGAAATTTATATCAAAACAGTGCATGTTTTGACAGCTAGGGCTGCCATAACAAAATACTGCAGGCTGGGTGGTGCAAACAACAAATATATACTTATTTATTATCTCATAGTTCTAGCTGGCAGGGAAGTCCAAGATCAAGGTCCTGGCAGAGTTCAGTCTTTGGTGAGACTTCTTCCTGAGTTGCAGATGGCTGTCTTCTGAGTACTCACATGCTGGAAAGAAGGAGAGAAAAACAGAAAGTGGGAGTGTACAGGGAAAGGATGAAGAAGGAGGGGGAGAGGAGGGAGTGTGTATTAGTGCTCTGGTATCTCTTTCCTAAGGACATAAGTCCTGTAAGATCAGGGCCCCACCTTTATGATCTTATCTAATCTTAATTATTTCCTTCAAGGCCCCATCTCCAAATACAGTCACCTGGGGGATTAGGACCTTATCATATCATGTTTATTGGGGAGAAAATGCAAACATTCAGTCTATAACAGAACACAAAGCCTCATTTTTTCACAATAGCAAATGTTCAATGCATCTTAAGCAGTCATTAGCATCACAGAGCAGGGGAAGTGCAGGTGCAAGTCTTCTGGACCGGTAGCAGGTGTTAGGGCCAGGGAATCAATTCCTTCCCAGTGGATCTTTGGGTCTCCACTGAAATGTGACTTCCTCAGGAAAGCCTTCCATGTTCTCCTGGAGCTCCCCTGTGGTTCACTTTCACAGGGTTCAGAACATTACCTTCCTCGCATTGATTTCTGGTTGTAACAAGTGGTTAACTTCCTCCACTGCTAGACTCTAAGTAAGACTTACAAGCTCAGAATAGAATATCAGTCTTTTTCCTCCACCGTATCTCCATCCTGAGCATGTGTTTATGAAATGAATGAATGCTTAAAATCAAGACTTCAGGAAGCAGACAGGCACATTGTTAGACATCAGTAAAGAATTTATACTCTGAGGCGGGGTGCCGTGCACGGCTCACGCCTGTAATCCCAGCACTTTGGGAGGCTGAGGCAGGTGGATCACGAGGTCAGGAGATCAAGACCATCCTGGCTAACACAGTGAAACCCTGTCACTACTAAAAATACAAAACAAATTAGCCGGGCGTGGTGGCAGGCGCCTGTAGTCCCAGCTACTGGGGAGGCTGAGGCAGGAGAATGGCATGAACCTAGGAGGCGGACCTGAGCTTGCAGTGAGCTGAGATCACGCCACTGCACTCCAGCCTGGGCCACAGAGCGAGACTCCATCTCCAAAAAAAAAAAAAAAAAAAAAAGAGTTTATACTCTGAAAGAGAAGGAGGTTTTAATCTTAGTAATTTATTTGACTGCTAAACAGCAAAAATCCAGTTGAGTACATTAGGCTAACATGGTTGGTGTGCAAACACATGCTAGGAGTTCATCCAGGTGTGGGTTATTTGTCCACCAGCCTTACTTCAGGCAGCACCCAAAGTTCAGACTCAAGCTGTGGGCAGTCTACTGCTTTGGTGAGGATGGTGGCTGTGGTGCCTGATGGGGCCACTTGGCTCAGGGAGGGCATCAGGGTTTCCATTTCAGGAGTGCTGATGTGGATGTTGCTTTTCTCTGTTGTGTCACCAGTATTCTGTGCCTTGGGTTGGGTTTACTTGCATCTCTGTGTATCACTCTGCTGCTTCAAAACTCATCCCTTCTGTTGATGCTGACCTGAGGAGCTTGGGAAATGTTTGCTGCATTGGGTGGGGTTGATGAGCTGGCTTTAAAAGGAAGCACGAATGCTTTACCAGGACTCCAAAATCAACAACAACAGAATGTCTTTCTAGGATCACTCGAATGGATCCATTTATTCCTTGCATAACCCTCCAATTTTTGAATACACTTTTCAGTTTGGGAAGAAAGCATAGAATCCTACATGTGAACTTTAAGAGAATGGGATGTATCATAGTGTTTGTTTTCAGACAGTAGTATGCCTTTAGGATAGTCTGAAGAATGGTTAAAATATAGATTCCTGAGTCCCACGACCAGAGAATCTTGCCCAGCAAGCTTGGAATGGAACCCAGGAAACTTCAGGTGATGTAAGGCAAGGGGTTTATGCATCACATCTAGAATAATGGTCCCTGCTCCTGATGAACACACCAAGTCCCCAAGAAGGGTACCAGAGTGTGAAACAAGCATGGCTAGGTGATGAGATGACCTGGGTACAGTCACCTGTTAAAGTGCGGATTCTCATTCAGCAGGTCTGGAGGGGGATATTCTGCATTTCTAATCAGTTGCAAGAAAGCAGTTGTTGCCAGCCCCTGCCTCACACCTTGAGCAGCAAAGGTATAAAAGAGTCACCAACATTAGGGCTCTGGAGTCAGACGGGCGTAGGTATGGATCCAACCTGTTCTCTCACTGTGTGACCGGTGTCTCCCAATCCTGGTTTACTTGTGTCTCAAGTGGGAAATGATGCAGAAATTAAATGTGACAATAATATACATAAAGCATTCAACATATTGCTTAACATGCCATTAGTCTTCCATGAGTGTAAGCTGCCATTGCAGTTTTAATAATAAATCCTGCTAATTCAATGTAAATTAGTCAAAGATGTTTGTTTTATCATCCTTGCCATTTTATTTTGCTAATTTTGTTTCTATGTAGATTGAGGCAATGTTTCTATTTCTATCATATAACACATCTGGAAGATAAGAAAAAAGGAATCATTTCCCTACCAAACACCCAGCCCATGAAGTGCTATGACCATAGTCCTTAATAAGATGTTGTGACGTTAATGAACATCAAGACATCGGAATGAGGGTTTATTTCCCCTGGCCCCAGATATTGGCCATTATGTTGACAGAGCTGGTGCACTCAGAGCTGGGTTGATAAGATTTAAAACTGGGAGATTATTCTGAAAATTTCAGCCCGGGTAGGCTGCTTGACATCATAGGAACCAGCATCCCATTGGCTGAATTGCTTGGGTTTCTGCTACTTGACACACGCACTCCAAGTGTACCTAGTGATGTAGTAGCCTGTTTTGTTCTGCTCTAGTTTGCTCGGATTATCTTTAAGGTTTATCTTGGAAAAAGCAAAGGCCCTGAGGGCAGGGTGATGTTTATCTGGTGGACAGATACTGTGGCATTATAGGTAATCCCTGAGGTTTTAGAGTCCTGTAGACCTGGATTCAAATCCTGATTCTACAACTTAATACCTGTGTGACCTTGGGTCACTTGCCTAACCTCTCTGAGTCTCAGTTTTCTCATAGCTCCACCAGTGGCAATTCCTTTTCTAGCAGTCAATGGCCTTAATACCATGTGCCCTGTCATAGGTGAAGCTACAGTCAAGTACATGTGACCTTAATTAATATCATGTGCCCTGTTCTAGGTGAAGCTAAAGTACTGGTCCCTGCAGGTCAACTGTGACGGTTTAAGCCACTATTCCATGTCATTGGTACATGTTTTGACTAACAACATAAATTCACAGTAAAACTTTATTTTAAATATAGCCTGCTAGTGTTTGAGTGCAAAGAACTTCTGATGATTTTTGTTTTCTATTAAGACTATAGTGAACATGAGATCCCTCAGTCATGTGCGGTAAGTCTTTGGGAAGAAAAGATAAAGGTTTTGTAGGCGATATAGGATATTGCAGCTCTCAAATGCAAGAAAAACGGTCATTTCACATATGCTATTACATCTACGCGTTGGTATTATTCTCGCTCTATTTTTCAGAGGAGAAACTGAGGCACAAAGGTGACAAACATCTTAGCCAAGGATAGCCAGGTCATGAATGGCACTGTGGAAATTTGAATTCATGTAATCTGATCCCAGAGAACCTACCTTGAATGACCATTTGCCAGACTACACAATTTTCTCTCACAAGATATTAACTTTTTGAACTAATAAAAGAGATGAGTCAATGGCTCCAGTTAATTCCAGGAGCAAAAATTTATCTTTTTGTGTACAGTGTAACTGGATGAATTAGAAATTGTGTGTGAAAAGTGATATTTATAAGATATGTACATAATATTGGCAGCACAATCAATATCTAATTACAATTAATGCCTGTTGTCCTGGTTATTTTGCAAATGCCCTCATCTACATGAAAAGTCTTTGTGATTCTAATAGTAATGACCAGTTTTTATGATTTATAATTCCCAAATGGTATGTCTGGAGATCCAATCAATGAGCAAAATTACAAAGTGTTTCGGCTTATATGGTTTAGGGCCAACAGAAATACCAGTAGCTCCCACCTCTGAGTCTCACAGCACACTTTGATTAATTAATTGATTCCTTCATTTATTCACATTCACTTTTTCACCCTCTTTTGACAGATCTCATTTTAATTTTTGGCATTGTCTATAAATCTTCAGCTCGAATGGGTGGATAATTAAATTACCTTCTTCCAGACTCAGGAAACTTGCATTGCAACTCTGCGCCTGGGTATTTTTGTTTTGTTTTGTTTTTTGTTTTTGTTCCTGTGTGGCTTACAGCTGGTCACACTGACTGCTAGTTGGTGAGCGCAATGGAGTAGGATTCAATTTAGTAAATTTTCACTGAAGATCTATTCTGTGTTGGGGCCATGCTGGTTCTGGAAATACAGAATACATTGTTTTATGCGTAAAATAATGGTAAAAATAATGGCAGAAGCCGTTATGGACTGAATTGTGTCCCCCTGTCCTCCTCACCACCCCCCAACTACATTTATACGTTGAAACTCTAATCCCTGTAACTGTATTTGGAGATAGAGCCTTTAAGGAGGTTCAGAGAGGTTCAGTGAGGTCCTGAGGATGAGGTCCTGATCTGGTACAACAGGTGCTCTCGTAAGAGGAGGAAGAGACACCAGCGATCTCTCTCCATGCACACAGAGGAAAGGCTGTGTAAGAACACAGTGAGAAAGTGGCATCTACAAACCAGAAGAGAGGCCTCACTGGAAACCAACCCTGCTGAAACCTTGATCTTAGACTTCCAGCCTCCAGAATTGTGAAAAAAAAAAAAATGTCTGCTGTTAAACCACCCAGCCTGTGGTATTTTACTATGGCAGTCTGAGCAGTACAGCAGCCACAGCAACTAACTTATTTAGAGAGAGTGCTGTAGGGGAGACACTGGGCTGGACACTGAGGATGACTGAGATGTATAAGCTGTGGTCCCGGCCCTGCTGGGCACACCGAGTACCCCAAGGAGGTGAGCACACCTATTCAAGCCCCAGAGTGCAGAACAAATGGTGCTAAGTGGAGAGAGCAGACTTGGGCGCAATTCATATGGGTGATGTGACCTTCAGTCTGCGTTGGGTTGGAGGGAAAGGAGACCAAGGGCTTCCCACAGCTGAAATCCAACTCTTGGTCTTGTCTATTTGATCTTGTGTCTTAAACTTCCTGACAGGGTTCTTCCTGGCCAAGCCCTGCTTTACTGTGTAACATATTGCAGGGTCTAAATGATGGCAATGCATCTACATATTAAATTACAGTGATCTGGAGCATTTTTTTTTTTTCACACAGGCATCAGCTAAAGGTTTAAAATCTCTCATTAGAATTTTTATAGCCTGAGGTGTGCCGCTAGGAAAATGGAATTCGCTGTTTTTCTTCTCATCTGAGCAAAAGGGTGACTATTTTGTTTTCTAATGAGTGCATAGCATGGGCCATTGGCTGGAGTTGTGATAGCCTATAAATGCTTTCCGCTGTAATTCAGGCCTCTTGAATCCTCCAGATCCACCTGTCTGGGTGGACAGGGATGCTGTGTTAGACATGGCCAGGAGCCAGGGCTCTGGAGTTGAATGGGTCTGGATGAAGTGTCCTTCATCCAGCAGCTGTGTGGCTCTGAGCAAAGTACAAAATCTCTTAGTGTCTCAGTGACCTAACTAGAAAGGATAATTGTGATTCTTAGAATTAAGTGAAATGGTGCACTTATATTAAAATGCTGGGCGTGGAGCCTGACACAAGGTAACAGCTCAAAATCTTGTTTTATGGTCTTTAAATTTGAAGAAACCTGGAAGAAATCTAATTGTTACTCTTATGCAACCATTGCGACGTACGGCTGAAACAATACCAATTCAACAATCAATTAAAGATGGCCCTGTATATTCCATATGGCTTCTATAAGGACCAAATGAAATAGCATAGACCTATGTGTGGATTCTGGAAGGTCTTCAATAAATGTCAGTTTCTCATTCCTTCTCATCAAGAGCAGATATTGTCTCTATCTGGACTAACAGTCATTATTGTGGGCTTCTTCCCACCCTGACTCTTCATGCATTAACCTTGCAAAATGGGTTAAGAGGACTCTGTATTATCAAAGCTCCCTTGAATACACCAGTGAGCCGTATTTGGAGATTAAGTCAAATGTTATTAACATTCCAATTACTTCCAGGTCAAAGGTGAAATTGCTGAAAATAAAGCAACATAGATTTCTAGTATAATTATTCCTTAATTCAATGTGGGACCTGAAATAACCTGGCATACTCTACTTAAATAATTCAGTTCAAGGGCTACCTGGTGTACAAGCTGTAGTATCTAACTTTAAAGCGTCTGCAGCCTATTCAACAGCAGGTATGTAAAGAGCATGAAATAAACTTTAGTGGAATAATCGGCTGTGTGTCCCGGCCATTCACTGTTTATAAATAGCAAGCACCTACTCTGTGCCTGATGAACTCCTATTCATCCTTCAGCCAGACCCAGATGTCAGCTCAGAAATCAGTTCTTCTTGAAAGCTTTTGTGGACCACCCTTCTTATATCCCCCATCCACACACTCATGGTGTAAGTCCCTGCCATCTGCTCTCCTAGGATTCTGTAATTTTCCTTCTTAGCGCTTATCTGTTTACTTGCTTACCATTGTGTCCTCAGTGCCAAGCAGTTTGGCACACAGTAGGTGTTCAATATAGGCTGGTTAATCAGCTGGCTGCATATGGTGGAATGGGGTGTGGCTTTCCTGTAGGTAATGGCACAAATTCTATGTGGGAAGGAAATTGCTAACAATAAAACCTAGACTGGAGGATTCTGACCAATAGTGCTTTCACTACTTATGACAAAGTCACGTTCCCACAGTTGATTCTCCAGACCAGGGTGCAACATATGGGATAGTGGTTTCTTTAGGATTTAAAAAGCACTGGTACAGGAAGACATTCTACTACCTCTGAGTTCCAAGTGCTGACGCAATGGCAAAATTCAGTTGAAGAATAGACTTCTGTCCAGTAGAGGGAGCTCCCTCATTAAAAAGTCACACATCCTTGCTGAAAAACCCTGGGTTAGGTTTTCATAAACTTCTCTTTCTTCTTAGAATCATAAAATCTCAGAAATAGGAGGGACCAGAAACCATCTAGTCTAACCATTCTCTCAGAGCGAGAATTCCCTCTAGAACCAAGGCTGTTAGCCTGACTCTCCTCTTTTAGCCCCCTCCGTTTCCTCACCAAGATCCCCTCCTTCTCTTTTTTAGAAATATTTGTTAAACACCCACTGTGCGCCTGGCACTGAGGTTATAGAGACAAACACGATGAGCATGTACCCACCTCTTTTTCTACTTACAGCCTTGCTTGATGCCCTCCCCAGTCTGGGAAGCTCCTTACTCCTTGAGGTGGGGTGTTCTGCTCACTCTCTCTCTGGGATGCTTTGACTGTTCTTTAATTTTTTTTTTTTTTTTTTTTTGAGAGATGAGGGTCTCACTATGTTGTTCAGGCTGGTCTTGAGCTCCTGGCCTCAAGTAAGCCTCCCACCTTGGCCTCCCAAAGTGCTGGGATTACAGTTGTGAACCACTGTGTTTGGCCTTCTGACTGTTCAAATATTCCTTCCATGAAGCCAGAATCTATTCCCTAATACTGTCCATCCTTTGATTCCAATTTTTGCTTCAGCATCGTAACTGGCACACAATGGGCTTGGAGCCATATGAGCATTCTGCCCCTGAGTTCCCTTCAGATATTTTAAAAACTAGCTTGGGCTCCCTTGAGTGGCTTCTTTCATTGCCATCACTATTCGATCCTGACCTTGGATTATGAACCTTCCTTCTGAGGCCTGAGGTGGGCTGCTCGAAGTCCCAGCAGCTAATATGCCTTAACACAGACAGAATTTTACAGGTCAGCAACAGTGGACTTTAGCTTCCTTTGTGACACTTCTGAGTCTTCTTCCCTCTTCCAAAATTTCTATATTTAGAAGCTCAGAGTGGTTCTGTTACCATTTTGGGGTTGACCACATCCAAACCTCATCTGATGTGTCTGTTTACTGCAGGTATATGGGAATTCAATGAGGAACACTTCCCTGGGAGAGTAGCAGTTTAAAAGGAAAGTGTAGGAGACAGCCATCTGAACCTAAGCAGTGTAGTATATCAGGAAAAATTGTCTTGAAAGGAAAGAACAAAACCAAACAGGAATAAAGAATCACCACCCAAACAGGAGAGAAATCAACAAGAGGGCAGCGGCTAGGTCTGACATGTGGCTGTTGCTCAGAAAATTTAAAAAGTGAGTTTGAATGAGTGAATGGATGAACATATTCCAAATTTCATGATCCTTATGAATGACATTGCTAGGTTCTAAGAGCGTACGAGTGGGCAAACTTGTTTGATAGCCTCTGAGGAGGTGTGGAAAATGAAAGGAGTTACTGCATGATCAGATGAGAAGTATGTTGTGATAAAAATATATATGTATATTTATAGATTATTATATATCTACATAGACCAATTGTACTAGATTTCAATGCAATATGAACCAAATTGACTAATGGAAAATATCTTAAGGATAATCAAATTTAGGGTGGTAAAGAGGCTTAAGCCAGTGTGCCAGTCCTGTTCTATTGATAGGGCTTGTCTATGGAGAAGAATTGTGACACTTAATTTTGGCACAGTTGAAAGTGATTGATTAGTGATGCCTGCCGTGGGTCTGGGAATGGGTCATGGTGATGCACATGTCAGGGATTTGTTATCCCTGAGTAGTCCAATGGTCTCTCTTTTCATAGGGCAGAGGCTTATTCAAAGTCACACAGCAAGTTTATAATAAGGTGTCTGAGTGTCTTAACTCAATTCCAGTGCTTATTTCCACCACATTGTCCATTCTGACTGTTTGAGTGTGTCCTAGCCTAATATTCCTCTTATTGGGAAAGAAAGAAGCCGTGAGAGAGAATTTCCTCTGAGAGGAAGTGGCAATGACATGCTCATTGATGTAGTGATCATGTCCAGTCATCTTGACCCACTTGAAGGCCTGGGGGTCTACCCCTCTTACACCACGCTGACTGCCTGGATCTAGGGAAAGACAGGAGTGCCAGATAGGATAGAATGGTGGTCCAAACCCTGCAGAGGCAAGCAGAAGGTGGGTCAACGGACGTTGGATGAGCTTAACTCACAGATCAGAAGCAACTGAGTCGGCCAGGTGCTAATTTGTTAGGGCTGGGAGGAGGGGATCAGAGGCAATCTTGATATTAGGGGGAAGACTCCTTTTTGATTCTTTCTCACAAGAAGCCATAGCTTTTCATTCCTGGCCATGTGGAATGTCAATTAATAGAATTCTCTTTCCTCCTGGATGTTAGGAACAATTTCACAGGGTGTGCGTACACAGCGAGCGATATTGAAACTAATATCCTCCTTTCCACCTTCGAATATTAGGAAAAATATTACACAATGGGTGTAGACACTTTGCGAGATTCGGGGTTTTATCATCCTGTGTTTCCCTGAATATTCGAAGAAATAACACAGGCCGGGGGTATACCCACTAGTATATTGGGAGGAACATCACACTCTACCTTCCGGAAATTAGGAGCAATATCACAGAATGGGTGTGCACCCCCTACTATATTGGGAGTGATATCATCCTCTCCGTCCCCAGATATTAGGAACAAAATATCACTAGGGAGTGTACACCTCCTGCGATATTCAGACTAATCTCATGCTCTCGCCCACTGGATATTAGGAACAATATCACAGGGGTGGTGTACACCCCATGCGAAATTGGGAGAAAGATCATCCTCTCCACCTTTGGATATTAGGGGCAATATCACAGGGGAGGTCTACGCCCTCTGCAATATTGGGAGTAATATCATCCTCTCCCACCCAGGATATTAGGAAGAAGATGACCGAAGGAATGTACTCCCACTGCGATATTTTGAGCAATGTCATCCTCTACCCCCTGGCTATTAGGAATAATATCATAGAGGGGTGTACACTTTCTGCGATATTGGGAGTAATATCATCCCCTCCCCACCGGGTTTCAGGAAGAATAATATCAATTATTAATATTAATAAATATAAGAAAAATTAATAGTAATCTTTGATATTAATAATTCTAATAGTGATAGTAAAATTAATATCACTTATAAATATTAGTGATTACTGCTAATAATTAATAGCAGTATCATCATTAATAAATTAATATTAGTAATTATGTTAATTAAATCAATAATAACTAAATAATATGGTAATAAAATGATTATTACTATTAAGATTAATAATTAATATTGTTGATAAATAATATTAATAATTAAAGTCATGCAGAATTGTATAATTAAAATAATTATTTGTTAATAATTAATACTCATAATTATTATTAGCATTGATATTATTAAAATTGATAATGATTAATAATAATCATATTATTCCTAATACTTCAGGGGGTGTACACCTACCTGGGATATTGTTTCTAATATCCAGGGACGGAGAACATGATATTAGTTTTAATATCGCAGTAGGTGTACACTCACCCTGTGATATTGATCCTAATATCCAGGGGGTAGAGGGTGACATGACTCCCAACATAGCAGTGAATGTACACCCACCCGGTCATATTGCTCCTAATAGTCAAGGAAGAAGAGTATGATTATTACTCCCAATATTGCTGGGAGTGTTCACCCCTTCTATGATATTGTTCCTAGTATCTGGAGGGGGAGAGGATGATAATTCCAGTATTGCAGGCTGTGTTCACCCACCCTGTGATATTGTTATTAATATCTTGGAAGGGAGAGGATGGTATTACACCCCATAGAGCAGGAGGTGTACACCCACCCTGGGATATTGTTCCTAATACGCATGGAGAAGAGAGGCTGATATTACTCCCAATATCGCAGGGAGTGTACATCCACCCTGTGATATTGTTCTTAATAGTCAAAGGCCGAGAGGTTGATATTACTCCCAATATCACAGAAAGTGTACACTCGCTTGTGATATTGTTCCTGATATTACTCCTCATATCACAGGAGGTGTACACCCACTCGTTATACCTTTCCTAATACGCAGTGGGGGAAAGATACTATTATTCCCAATATTGCAGAAGGTGTACACCCCCCCCCGTGATTTTATCTTTGATATTCCAAGGCGGAGAGGATGATATTACTCCCAATATCGCAGAACGTGTACACCCCCCAGCGATATTGTTCCCGTGATCTAGAGGGCAGAGGATATTACTTTCAATATCACGGGGGATGTACACGCCCCCAGGGATACTGTTCCTAATTCCAACGTGGGAGAGGATTATATTACTCCCAATATCTCAGGGGTTATAAACACTCCTTTGATATTGTTCCTAATATCCAAGGGGGGCAAGGATGATATTACTCCCTATAATGCCGAGGGTGTACACCCGTCTTTGATATTGTTCGTAATTTCTAGAGAGGGAGATGATATTACTCACAACATCGTAAACACGCTGTGTGTTCACCGTGGATGGTAATATCCAGGGAGGGATATTACTCCCCACATCGCGGGCCGTGTCCACCCCGCCTGCCATATTGTTTCTTATATCCGGGGGAGAGGATGATACTACTACCGATATCGAAGAAGCGTACATGCCCCCTGTGATGTTGTTCCTAATATCCACATTCGGAGAGGATGATATTACTCTCAATATGACAGGGGTTGCACACCCCGCCTGTGATATTATTTCTACTATCCAGAATAAGAGAGAATGAAATTACTCCCAATAGAGCAGGGGGTGTACACCCCTCACGTGATATTGTTCTCAATAGCTAAAGGAAGAGAAGATAATATTATTCTTTTACTGCAGGGGGTGTACACCCACCTGTGATATTGTTCCTAATGTGCAGGGAGGGAGAGCATGATATTACCCCCAATATCGCCGTGGGTGTACACCCACTTTGTGATATTGCTCCTAATATCCAGGGGGTAGAGTATGACATTACTCCCAATATAACAGTGGGTGTACATCCACCCGGGGATATTGCTTCTAATATTCAGGGAAGATGAAAATGATGTTACTCCCAATATCACAGAGAGTGTACAACCCTTCTGTGATATTGTTCCTAATATCCGGAGGGGGAGAAGATGATATTACTTTCAATATCGCAGGTTGTGTACACGCACCCTGTGATATTGTTCCTAAAATCCACGAAGGGAGAGGATGGCATTACTTTCCATATAGTAGGAAGTGTACACCCACGCTGGGATTTTGTTCCTAATATCAAGGGGAGAGGGGGGAAGAGCGTAATATTACTCCCAATATGGCAGGGGCTGTACATTCCCCCTGAGATATTGTTCTTGCCATTCAAAACAGGAGAGGATGACATCACTGCAGATATTGAAGAAACTGTAACCCCTGTGTGATATTGTTGCTAACATCCAGAAAGGGAGAAGACGATATTAATCCCCATATCACAGGAAGTGTACACTGACTCTGATATTTTTCCAAATATGCAGGGGGAAGAGGATAATAATATTGCCAATATCACTGGGGTTGCACACCCCCGTGTGAGATGGTCCTTAATAATATTCCAAGGCAGAGGGACTGATATTACTACATGTATGGCAGAAAGTGTACACCCCCCAGGGAAACTATTCCCATGATCCTGGAGGGAAAAGGATGATATTACTTTAAATATCACAGAAGGTGTACACGCCCCTATTGTTTCTAATATCAACGTAAGAGAGGCGGATATGACTCCCAATATCACAGAGAGTAGAAATATTCCTATGATACTGTTCCTAATATCCAGGGAGGAAGAGGATGATACCACTCCCAATACAGATGGGTGTACACCCTCTGTACATCGAGGGTGTACACCCGTCTGTGAAACAGTTCATAATTTCCACAGGATGAAATGATATTACTCGAAATATCATTAGCAAGCTATGAGTCCACCGTGGATTGTAATAGCCAGTGGGGAAGAGGGGGTGGCTATTACTCCCCACATCACAGGGGGTGCCTCACCCCCACTGCGATGTGGATTGTAATAGCCAGTGGGGGAGGGCGGTGATATTACTTCCCACATCACAGGGGGTGCCTCTGGAGCTTTTCATAGAAACTGCAGGAGTATAGAGACAGCACTGAGAATCTTCCCAACCTTCATTTTCTTTCTGCCAGCATTCACTCAGTATCTGCTTTGTGTAGGGAGATGAGGTCATGCAGAACTGGGGATGGTGCCTTCATTCTACCTTTCTAAGAGGAGGGAGAATTTCAGGGATACCATGATCATTTGGTTTTCTTCAAACATTGTTTGTTTGTTGAGGGAAAATTTCTTCCCCTTAAAATTAAATAAACTAAATGGGGGCTGGTGTTTGAATTAAAACTAACCAGAGTCCTCCTTAGCATATATGGCACAGCCTTTTTACTTTGGACAAGATACTTAATCTCTCTGTGCCTCAGTTTCCTCATCTGTAAAAATGCACTCACCTCCTAGATTGCTGTGAGGATGAAATAAGTGGATTTATGCAAAGCATTTAGATGGATGCCTGGTACATAGTAAATGCTACATATGCATTGGTTATTTTTTAATTAAGTAAACATTGTATATATTTATGGTATACAACACAAAGTTTCTATATATGTATACATTGTTTAATGAATAAATCAAGCTATTGATATTCATATACATTACCTCACATTCTTACCATTTGTGTATGTGTGTGTGTGTGTGTGTGTGTGAGATGTGAACACTTAAAATCTATCCTCTTAGCATTTGTTAGCCCTGAAAACTTGGGTTAACATTGTGATTTTTTTTTTTTTTTGCCTCCTTGTTTTTACACTTTTTAAGATAACTTATACTATGGGTTTCCCCATGGAGAGGAGAAATAGGCATATAGGAAAGAAAAAGATATCCCCTTTTTCTGAAGCTAAAGATTTAAAACATTTGAGATGAGCCTTCTAAATCAAGAATCGTAATCTTCAATTACTTGGTAGTGCAGCCACAGATTGAAGTAAGTACTTGGCAGAATAGAATGAATTGAAGACCCTTGGAATTCTAAGGTTCTCAAAACTTGGTTGGAATGACCTGGTGCATATTTTGAAGCACCGATTGTGCTGTTATAGAATTCTCTCACTGGCAGACAATGAATTGATAAGATATATATATGTTTTTTCTGGCTACCACACTCATCGGTTATCAGGAAAGCCCAGGTACCAGCGAGGAACACAGTCCTATCTGCAGCAGGCACCGCTCCTGGGTCAATAGCTTCGTATTGTATAGGAGATTGGCACATTGCCAGTTGATTCTCAAGGTGTTGAGATGGCCTCGGTTGATGAAATATTGATCTCAGCCTGTCGGTTTCAATGGAATTCAGGAGTAAGTTGCAATAAAACAAGCTCGTATTCAGTTTTCTAGAGAGTTGCCATTCTGTTAATTTCTCTTTGCATGTAACTTTGCCTTCCACTCTGAGAAGACACGAGTTGCCTTTCTTACAAAATGGACCTTTATGTAACTACAGGAAAATGTGTTAAGAGAAAATTGCAGAGGAAATCCATTTGAGACCTCCAGTGTTCTTTCTGCAAGCTCTGCTAGGAATAGAATGACTCCAAGGCAGTGATAATTTTCAAGCCAGGTTGTAACCAAGGCCACGTGTTCACTAGATTGCCTCATAACTGCAGTGAGATATTTCAAATGTTGGGTAATCAAATCTGATGCAGGAAGAAGAGCTTAAACTTCCAAATTAGGTGCAATATAGGCTGTCTGTGCCTTTGAGACTCCCGAGGTGAGACTGAGCTGAGTGAATTAGAAACAGGCTTTACTTTGTTTCCTGGTGTACTATCAATTAAGTAATTTCCAGAAGCAACAGCACAGGTGGCATTTTACTTAGTTTTATAGGGTAGTTTTCTACCCTTTGTTATAAGGGAAAATGAGAGCAGGAGGCAACAAGACTTTCCTTATTACCCTTTTTGTACTTTCTTAATGAGCCTACTTTGCTTCTACTCCGTGTCTTCCTGGATACGGAGGACAAAAGCGTTTTCTCCAGCCAGGTTCCATACTCAACTCTCAATCTATATTCACTTTTGATAAAAGATTTGGCATAAAATCATAGGAAGCATTGTTTAAGAGCCAGCCCTCGAAACTAGACCTACATCCGTGACGTAAGTAAGTATGCCTGATGGTATCAAATATGCAACTGAACTTCTTAAGATACATCTTAACCTATATTCGTCTGCTATGGACTGAATTGTGTGCACCCCAAATTTATATATGGAAATCTTAATCCCCAGTGCAATGGTATTTGGAGATGGGGTCTTTGGGAGAGAATTAGGTGGGGCCCTCATAATGGAATTAATGTTCTATTAAGAAAGGACACCAGAGAGCTTGCTGTCTCCCTCCCCTCTCCCTTTCTTTGCCATGGGAGGATACAGCAAGAAGACAGCCATCTGCACGTCAGGAAGAGGGCCCTCACCAGAAACCAACCATACAGGCACCTTGACCTTGGATTTCTAGCCTCCAGAACTGTGAAAAAATACATTTCTGTGGTTTAAGCTACTCAACCTATAGTATTTTGTTATGGCACCCTGAGCTGCCTAAGATAGCATCTTACGTATTATGAACTTAAAAATAGCACAACTAATGCGCTGTGGGAGCTCTGGGCCAGGCTGAGCTCTCCCTAACAGAGGGAGAAAGCACCCATCACTGATAGCCCTCTGAGCCCTAAATTTTTTATTCCCCTATGCACAGTGTCTTGAATTCAACCTTTGTAGTTTATTTCTTTAGGATTTATGGTGATTGTCTTCTTTTTGGTAGCCCTTTCTTTTATTTTTAAATTTAAATTGAAGAAGTAATACATGTACAAGGTTAGCAAATAAACAACAGTAATAACACATTACAAGTGGGCAGACAGTGAAAGGAGGTCTCCATCTCACTCCATATCCCAAGACCTCCAGTTTTCTTCCCAGAATCAACCACAGTTGACAATGTCTTTGTGTATTTTTCAGCTATTATATGCATATAAAAGCACACATATGTATACCAACCCTCCCTTTTTAAATATAGAGGTATGCATACTATCTTCAGTTTTCTGTATCTTGCTGGCAGTGTTAAGTAATGTAAAAACTACTGACAAATTAATACATCAAAGGTGCAACATTTATTTAGGCCAGTTGCCTCACTGACTATAGGAACACTTCAATCTAAGGAGGTACAAAGGAACAAAAGAAGGCTGAAAGTGAAGGTGAGGGATGTCAAATACAGAATTCAAAATCTTTGTAGGGGTTGGCCAGTATAAACCTTTAGGTACTGTGGAATTCTATGGCAATGTTATAGCAATATCTCATCGCAATCACTTCACTGTTTCTTTCTTATCTTTCCTGTCTTATCTTAAATGCCTCCTCTTTCTAAAATAGCTTCCCTACAGCTCTAGCCAGAAGATTAGCATAGCTTTCTGTGTAGCCTCAAGCACAATTTCCTTCAGTTTGCATGACAGAAACAAGAATAATTTTTGTATCTTACAAATGTGAAACATTTGATCACATTAGAATATGCTCTTTCAAACCATCACCTTTCCTCGTCATTAGAAATTTGGCATTTACTGCCTGCTGTGTTCAAAATCATGCCAGCTAGACCCTGGGTCAGGGGAGATGGTGACTGGGTCTTCCTTGTTTTTATACCTTTAGTGCCTCACCCAGGATCCCAGTAAACATCTATCAAATAAAGTCAAGAGTACAGGAGAATGCAGCCTCTGATGGTGAACAAGCTACAGGAAACCCAGCTGGTAACTTGAATATAGTCACCCCACATTTGAAGGGACTATGCTTCACAAGGTTCTGTGCTGTCCTCTGTGAGCATAGTCACAAAGTCTCGCACAGGCAGTTTTTGAGGAAGCCACTGTTGGTACAATCTGTGTCCCTGTTCCTCTCCATGACTTTTTCTGGCTTAAAATGCCAGATGCGGCATATTTTGACTCAGCATTTTGATCATGATCAAGGGATGAAAATGTTAGGTATAAACACCAGCTGCTGTGACTATAGTTCAACCAGTCTCAATCACTGCTTAATCTAGGAAGGTTCGCATCAAGCAAGAGTGGATTTACCACTGTGTTTGTTTTGTGCCTAAAAGGAGGTCTTTGGGTTTCTCTGGGGCTTTCAATAGGGTCAAGAGGATCCTCTAATGAATTGTTCTGGGGTAAGGACCTTATCTGAGACTTCCACCTGCTCATCTCTGAAAATAATTCAGGGTCTCAATCACACTTGCATTTTATTCGCAAGAGAGAGCTACTCTCTGCATCATCCCTCTTCTATAAGCAGCATATAGCAAAGAAAAGTTACTACTTATCTGATCTTTCCCTATGACAATATTTTCCATTGGAAAAATGTTTTTCAATATTCTCTCCATTTAATGTCTCCTCAAATAATTTGGAATTCAAAGATTCCAAATTATTTGAAGCCAGAAGCAATTTAAAAGTGATTTTATGACATATATTAAATATTACCAATTAACTATCTTAGAGAACTTGAAATACAGATTAAAAATTCAAGGGTAGGATTTTTACCATGCTGACATTATATTTTATTGATTATATTTACGTAGAAGCCTTTTTCAGAAAGTTAAAATTTTTAACTTATTTTTACTGAGCCTTATAGTGACTTTCTCATATCCTTTTGCAGTTATTTTTATTGCCTTTTTATATTGTCCATGATTAAGATGACTGCAAACCACTTCTCTAACCACTGAGAAAATAATTCATAACCAGACTATCACCAAACCAGGCTGCCATCTTTGCTGTGTGGCCTCTGAGAAAGAAAGAGGTGTATTGCTAAATATTTAGTTTAGTATCTTCCTGAAACATCCTGTCTTTAATTCTGCAGCAATAAAAAAATCGAGTGAAATGATTTCCAAACTGCTCATGATATTATATGATCCTAAATTATTCTAACCTTCAATGCTGAAGAGAGAGAGTACATTATTTTAATTCGTTAAGAAGGCAATAATTGGGAGTCTCAATCCTTGCAAGAAATGAAACAATTAAGAAATCACAAAAATCAAAGGCAGATAAGATGCCTAAATATAAACAGCAGTGACATCCAGACTGCCACAGTTAGGTACTTGTTACTAAGATATTCTGGTCATATATGCAACAGGTAGCTATAGAAATGTGACTGTCTGAGACCGGAAGCATATAATATACTTTTTTGTTCTTATATCTTTTAAACCAGGAATTATTTCAGGCTTTTGGAAAAATGTTGACTGTGACTTTCTGTAGGCATGCTGTATAGATAGTATAAGGATTCAGATATTTCGTGCTTTTTTTTTTTTTCATCTTTTTATATTACTTATCACTGTTTTTAAGATATTGGGGCTGGGAAGAATTGGGAGGGATTTGCCAGGCAGACAATGTGGAGAAGGCAGTGACAGTTCACACACAGGGCATGGCATGCTCAGTGTTATCTGGTAGTGAAGACGATGAGGGCTTGAATACTTCTGAGACATGCCTCAACATTATGCTTTATGTGGGGAGGAGCTGTGTGGTTTTTGTCAGATAGGCAGCTTAGAAGGGCCACCTGGGTAGATGAGTGGAGAAAGAATGCACCCAAGAGAGACTTGGGGCAAGAAAGAGACTGTTGGAAGACTATTGCAGGAAGACAGATGAGAAGATACTGACGAAAAGGACTCAGTGCAGAGAATGGAACTACAAGATATGGTGGCAGGTTGCCTGTGGACAGTAAGCATGTGTGTGTGTGTGTGTGTGTGTGTGTGTGTGTGAGAGAGAGAGAGAGAGAGAGAGAGAGAGAGAGAGAGAGAGAGAGAGAGAGAGAGAAGGAGAGAGAGAGAGAGAGAGAGAGAGAGAGAGAGAGAGAGAGAGGACAGTAAGGAGAAGGAGGAGGAGGAGGTGGAGGTAGAAGAGGAGGGGAAAGAGAAGAAGAGGGAGAAGGAAGAGGCAAAAAGAAACAGAGGGAGAAAAATGGAGGAAGACAGCAAGAGGAGGAGAAGAAAGATTGGAATATTTCTGAGATTCCTATCTTTGGTAAATATTTGACTGAATTTTTCCATTAACCTTGCTCTTCTATCTGCATATACATTAGACATAAAACTGTTAGATGCCAAATGAACATCTTATCATTTTGCTCATTTATATGTTTTGAAGACAGTTTGTTTAACCAGATTAAAATGTGCAATGACTCCTTGGCTCCTTACCATGACATTTAAAGTTTAGCTTCTTGTCCTTTTTGTCTCTAATTTTTAAGTGCCCTGATTTGTTATTTATTAAACAAAGTGTATGGAGTACTGATTCTGTGGCAAGCATTGTTCTGGGGGCCTCAGGATATGATGGTAAACAAAGCAAACAAAATTCCTTGGCCTCACAGAGCAGCCTCTCTTTTACACTCCTGGAATCTCAGAGTTTTGATTAAGTTTTGCAGGAGAGTCAGGCTGGAACACTCCCAACCACCACTCTATTTTCCTTAGAAGCAATTAAGACCTAAAACCTACTGAAGAATAAATCTCATCCCTAAGTCACTCTTGTTTTGCTTTTCTCTCAAAGAGCCTCATTTATGATATTGAGGACTCAGAGCCTCCCTGAAGCTTTGATGTTCATAATAATCAGGAATGGGCCCCAAATCCTAGAGAAGAGCACAGACTTACCTTTGTAGCTAATTATTTATTTAGCAGGAGGTGGAAGTTCTTCTACAATTGGGATGTGGTAGCACATTGTGCAGAAAAAGTGCATCCAATTGTGATGAACCAATGAACCTTTTCTTCCACTCAACTAGGGAAAGTTTTGTTTTGCTTTGTTTTAACTTTAAAAGTGCTAAGTTTTCAAAAGACCTTTGAAGGAGTGGCTGGCCTGGAACTGGGAGGCCAGCCATTCTAAATGTTAGAGGATTGCAGAAGTTGGCAGACAGAAGGCTAGAGAAGGCATGTGTGTGGGGATATGGGAGTGGAAGGCATGTTTCTTAATCACCTGAGCAACCTGAAGAACCAGGCCTGTGGATCCTTTGTAAATATATGAGGGAAATAAAATGCGATGAACTGGATTGCTTGCTGGTGTCCTGGTGCCTGATGAGTTTAGAGAGCATTTTTTCTATTTCCCTTAATGTTTCTCTGCAAGTTCCATCTCATTTCTTGCTTTAATGGGGACATTTTTTATGCCTAAACAAAACCCCTACTGTTAGAACTCAAGCCTGTTACCTCCACTGCTCTTCTCTGCCAGGATTCCAGGAGGAGGGAGTAAAGGAGCTCCCTGCTGCAGGCTCGAAGACCGTCAACCTCCTGCAGAGGGCCCCACTCTGACTACCAGCCTCTGGCTGGCCCAAGGGATGGAGACCACAACTCTCCACTCCCTTTCATAACTCCAGGATCCCAGATTGTGCCACTGTGATGTGTGCACTAAGAAGGCAGCTGGGTTTATTTTAGTTCATTACAATTTGATGCACTTTTGTTATGCACTGTGCTAGCCACTGACTCAAAGGAAGTGCACAAAGTGACATCTAGTCATTGGGTTAGTCATGGGTAGAAAGCTGTTTTACCAATAGAGGAATGTATGAAGTGCAATGGCAAGATGGTTGGAAGAGCAATTAATTCTACTGGGAGCTGTAGAGTACGGTTTAGCAAGGAGGTGACATTTGTATTGGAACTTTAAGGATGAATAGATTTGCCAGGGATACAGGGAGGGTGGTATTCAGGAATGAAAGAACACAGAGACATTCTCACTGAAAACATTCCAGACTATCCCTAAGTCCAGGAGCTAGTATATTATCTCTATATACTTGACACTAATGAAAGAGAGCTCTAAACATAGGCTTGAATGCCATGCTGTGGAATAGTATGGATTTGATATTTAGAGGAAAATCAGAGGTCTGTAAGCAGATGAAAAATGGAATTGATTCTGGTTTTGGAAATACCTCTCTGGTAGGAATGTAGAGGGCAATTGTAGAAAATACAGAGATGAAAGCAGGGAGCCCAGTTATAAGATGATTGAAATAATGCAGGTGAGTCATGATGTGAACTTGGGCTAGAGTCTTATCTCCAGTCTGAAGCTATCTCCTGAGTTCCAGCCCTTTATATTTAACTGTTTACTTGATTCTCCACTTACATGTCTAATAGACATTCCAAATTCAGCATGACCAAAGTAGATCTCCTGATCTAGCCTTCCCCAAACTTGCTCCCCGCATCCTTCGTCATCTCAGTTGATGAGAACTCCATCCTTTCAGTTGTTCAGGTTGCAGTCTTGGAGTTTCCCTTGATTTTTCTCTTTCACACCCCCATTTAGCCAATCATAACACCCCACTGACTCTACCCTCCTCCTCATCTCCCTCATTCACTCTCCCCTCCTTGCCTGCTGGGCTGACTCTTCCAAAAACACACCAGAAAACTCCAGCCTTCCTTTGGGCCTCTGCTCCAGGGGATCCAATCCTGCTTCCCCCAGATATCCACCTGGATCACTTCCTCAATCCCGTCATTCACTGCTCAAACCTCATATTCTCAGGAAAACTTGCCCTGTCCACTGTATCTAACAAGACTCCTCCTCTTCCCCAGTACAGCTCATCCACTTAACTGACTCACTCTTTTATTATTATTATTATTATATTCCATAGCACGCATCACCTAGCATGCTATGTAATTTTCATATTCATTTTATTTATTGTTTATTGTCTGTCTTTCCACACTCAAATGTATCTCCAGTGCAGGGTTCTTTGTTTATTTGCTCACTACTATATCTCAAATCACCTAGAATGCTTGACACAGCATAAAGACTCAATAAATATTAGATGAGTAAATGAATGGGCAGTTTACTGGGAAAAAATGACAGATTTAGGTTAGCAGTTTGGAAATTGCACCTCTTCACATCCCATTGACTTTAATGGTGGAGAAAAGAAAAGAGTAAAAGAATGATTCTGGGATCTTTAGCTTGGGATGATGCCTTCACTTGATATGAGAAAGGCAGGGGAAGAAATATATCTGGGGGAATTAATGAGTTCTACTTGGGTCATGTTGAGTCTGAATGCTTGTGCAATATGCAAGTTCAATTTCCTGATTTATGGATTTTTCTTAACAAGGAAATCAGGCTAGAATTAAAGTTTTGATAGTCACTAACTATGGAGTGGATGAGATCTCTCAGAGAGAGGGAACCAAAGGAAAGGAGAGAAGGAGGTGAAAAGCACCCACCTTTATTTATGGGGCACACTCAGGGAAAGCCAGCATGCACTAGTCAGCATTCTTGAGTGCAGTTTGGTTCCCTTGGCTTATTTAGACACTTCTTTGGAAGCTGGAGAAAGAGGCAGATGTGTGAGGAGGGAGAGTGAAATCATCTGAGCAACTTTTGTCACATAGATTGGGTAAGTCTGGGTAATATGTAAGTTTCCTCCTAGGCCTCTGTGTCCTCCAGCCATCCTTGTCCACAGCTTCTTGAGTCTTACTGCAGAATGTGTGCCTCAAACTTTGGGGTGACTTCCCTATCAAGAATGCAGACAGTGGAGCCCTATCCCAGAGCACTAAAAGCACCAGCAATTGTTTTCTTCAGTGACTGAGTTTTCATAAAGGCAATCTTGCCTATATCATATGTATTTCACATTCCATGATCTGTCTGAGACAATTTGCTAGAAAGCTTCAGGTTCCAACTTCTCAGAACAGTCAGAGATCAGTTAAATGAATTTTGTATGTTTACAAGAGCCGATGATGCTTCAGCAAACGACTCTTTAAGGAAATTCAAACAAAAAGCCATTTTATTTTCTGTTTCTTTCTTTCTTTTCTTTCTTGTTTTTTTTTTTTTTTTTTTTTTTTTTTTTTTAGAAACTTCTCAGGGAAAAGGCAATGAATGTATATGCAAGATTTTATATTAGCTTCAGAAATCAAGGCAGTTTGGAAGGCATGTGTTTGGGCTTGCATTTAATAGTCATCACTGCTGAGAGCCTAGGACCCTGATAAATGCCTGCACCTGCATCTTAATACTGTAGGAAGCTATTGTTAAAGTGATTGTGCCCACTCAAGTCTGTGAGGACCTTTTGAAAGAGTAATTTTAAAGAGGGAATTGATTTCTTCACTTCATGGGCAAGTGCAAAGAAAATTTGGGGCATATTTTTTCTTCCTTAGTAGAGAAAGGATTTTCTAGATGTGGTAGCTGTTACCTTCAAAGTGGGTCTTCAGCCCTGTTGTGCATTTAACAAACTATGTATTTGGGTCTCTTCCCTTTCCCAGCTTCTCCCTTTCTTCTTTAGTTGTCACCTACTTAGGCACTAGAGCAGCCATGGTCCCTTCTGTCTTTTCAGCGCAGGTACAGCTGCTGCAAATGGACAATGTTGTGTGCAGGTGTATGTCTCATGATTAACAGCAATGATAGCAATAATGACCGTGCTGTTATTGTTGTTGTGGTAGTGGAGGTATCTGTGCCACAATAATGGTGCATAACAAAGCACTCCAAACTCAGTGGCTTAGAATAATAGTTATTTATTCTTACTAACCTGGTAGTGGGTGGCCTGGTAGTGGGTTGTCATAGGCTGGGTGAGGCTGAGTGCTTGTGTTCATGGTGCAGATCCAGCTGGATTTGGTAGATAGGTAGAGTGGGAGTTCTTCTCATGGCAATGACAACTATGTAAGAGAGTAAGTGACACTGCAAAAGTCACTATTGCATTAAGTCTGTGCACATCCCATTAGATGAAGCAAGTGACTTGGCCAAGTCTAAGTTCAAAGGATGAGGAAGCATAATCTGCCTATTATGAGAACAAAGAAAGTCAAGTGGCCAAGCCTAATATCAATCAAGTAGGTAAGTATACTTCTTGTGTGGGAGGGCAGTAGGGGATGGATGTTTGGCAAACAGTATTCTATTCTATGACAACCATCTGCCAGCTGAGGGGCATGTGCAAGGTTCCAACATATTTATTAGCTTGCTTATGCATCCAGCTAACACTTGTTGAGCCTCTACTATGTGTCAGGCATGGTGCTGAACACTAATATTATAATAATGAAAATGCAGAGGAAATTGGAGCCCATGAATCCAAAGATCCTGCTAGGAGATCCAGCTGATGCATAATCTGATGGATGAAGAGGCAAATTGAATCCTAGCTCTGGGAAGGGAGTAGGTTTAAGGTTTTGGAGGTCTATATCTTGGGGTCAGTGAATATAGTTGACATTTTTCATACTTCAAAGACTAAGCTCTTTCTATAAGCCCCTGGCCTTCTGAGAGACGCCAGGAAAAATGATCTTTGTCTATAGAGAATATGCATACCTGGGGTCCTAAGTTCAGAAAAGACTCATCATTAGTGTATTGGGGAGATTGACTGCACCAGATAAAGAGGGCAACCAGGGCTTTGTCAGATCCAGACATCAGCTCTCAGGATTCTAAGGCCCCCAGAGAGATGGTTGCCATCCTAGGGAATTCTAGGACTTGGTGATATTCAACCCAATAGAATGTGACGTGACAGTAGCTTCCAGAACTCATGGAAGTAGTAGATAGGATAACTGGATGGTGGAGGAACTAGGCCTTGTGATTGACTGATACATGTAAACCTGATTTTTAACTTGGTCATGATTGATACTTAAAGGTATATAAGTACCTTTTGACTCATATACATGTTTCTGGTGGCCATTCTGACTGTGTTTCATAAGAATAAAGCTAAGTAGGCATATGTTTCATCCACTAGCATCAGTGTGGTACAAAGTGCTAAGACCTATTTCAAAGGGGGAAACTGTTAGAGAATCAAGAGATTGGAAAATAAAATAATTAATGAGCTGGGAAGGGAGTTTTCATTGAGTCTTTTGGCAAAGGGATAAAGTAAAGGTTGGTGAGTATTGCTGGATGGCAACAGTCATCATAAAAATATAACACAAAAAGTAAAACTGAAGATGAATTTTTTTAAACTGTTTTGGACAGTACTCATTAGACTGTAAACTAATTTTCAAAGTTTCACTGGATTGAAGCCTAGGAAGTCCAGTGTTAGCCCCTATGTTTTATGAACACTTTATATGTCATATGTTTAACTCCATACATAGAGAGGATAAAAGAAAAACATGCAAATTTATGCAGAATCTGTTATACCATTTTTTTTTTTTTACTATGGCAATGACTTTTAGAACCATTTCTAAGCCCCTATAACCCTATATAAAGTTTTCTCCTTAAGGAATATGAATCTGCCATTTAAGGTATCTGTTGGGCAGAGAGGTCAGTAAATCCCGGGGTGAGAGCAAAATCTGTTCAACCTGTTTTTGTAAATAAAGTGTTAGTTTTTTTTTTTTTTTTCTCGTTGTTTGCTTTTTTGAGACAGAATCTCACTCTGTCACCCAGGCTAGAGTGCAGTGGCATGATCTAAGCTCATTGCAACCTCCTTCTCCTGGGCTCAAGCAATCCTCCGGCCTCAGCTTCCTGAGTAGCTGGAACTACAGGGAGGGGCCACCACACAAAGCTAATTATTTTATTTTATTTTATTTTTGTAGAAATAGAGTTTCACCATGTTGCCTATGCTTGTCTCAAACTCCTGGACTCAAGCGATGCACCTGTCTTGACCTTCCAAAGTGCTGGGATTACAAGCATGAGCCACTGCACCCAGCTGTAAATAGTTTTATTGGAACACAACGTGGCTGCTTCATTTACATACTGTCCATGGCTATTTCTGTGCTATAGCAGCAGTGTTGAGTAGTTCTTATAGTGTCCTTATGGCCTGCAAAGCCTAAAATATTTGCGATCTGGCCCTTTACTTAAAAAGTTTCTTCCTCCTGCTGCAGAGAGAATATTGGGTAAATTAGCATGCACATACCTGAGGACAACAGGCAGAATTTCTTTTGCTTGTGAGTAACAGGCTCTTTTCCAGAGCCTGGGTCTGGAGACCCAGGTGAAGATGGAACCAGTTATGATGGGATCTGTGAGTTCAAAGGATGCCACTGCTATGGTTTAGATATGGTTTGTTTGGCTCCTCCAAGTCTCACATTGAAATTTGATCCCTAGTATTGATGGTGGGGGCTAATGGGAGGTGTTTGAATTGTGGGACAGACTTCCTATGAATGGCTTGGAGCCATTCTAGCAGGAGTGAGTGAGTTCTTACTCTTAGTTCCTCATGAGAACTGGAGGTTGAAAAGAGCCTGGCCCCTCCTCCTCTCTCACCACGTGATCTCTACATGCCGGCTCCCTTGCGGAGTGGAATGTCTTGGAGTCCCTCACCAGAAACACATGCTGGTGCAGTGCTTCTTGTACAGCCTGTAGAACCCTGAGCCAAATAAATGTTTTTTATTTATAAACTACTTAGCCTCAGGTGCAGCCTCTTTACAGCAACACAAACGGACTAAGACAGTTACCAAGCGTCTCTTATTCCCCACCTCTTGCTTCTGCCTTCTGCTATATTAGCTTCATTCTCAGGCAGGCTCTCTCTACATGGTAGAAAAGATGACTATTGTTATAACTGGACTTATATAGGATCCTTAGATTTTACAGCTACTGAAGGAAAGATATCCCTTTTTTCCCAGCATCTATTACAGCCCCTATGCCCACTCTACTGATTGAGCTTGGTGCCCAATGGGATCAGTTGCCATGCTCAGGAGGGTAAAGGCACTGTACGAAGCATTTTGTGTTGCATGCTTTTCCTCCACTTAAGGGGGTGGAAGAGAAGGGCCATGTGTTTGATAGACCTGACAGCAGGGGGAGAGGAGCTCCCAACAGAAATCAAAGCAAAACTAAGGATAACTGAAAAATTTGAAGACAGCCTAGAATTCAATAATTCTTGGCAGGCTTATATTTCTATTATTTGGCCTCTCACTGTGATTTCTCCCAGCTGCTTAATTTTCCATCTTTGTCCTGCATCTTGCAATTCCTGTTTTTTTCTATTATTGCAGTTGACCCTTAAACAATGTGAAAGTTAGGGGCAGTGAACCCCCATGCAGTCAAAAATCCATGTGTAAATTTTGACTTTCCAAAAACTTAACTGCTAATACTATTGACCAGAAGCCTTGCTGACAACATAGAGTCGATTAATACATATTTTATATGTTTTATGTATTATATAATGTATTATTACAATAAAGTAAGCTAGAGAAAAGAAAATGTGAGTAAGAAAATCATAAGGAAAAGAAAATATATTTACTATTCATTAATTAGAAGTGGATCATTATAAAAGTTTTTATCCTCATTGTCCTCACATTCAGTAAACTGAAGAGGAGGAGGAAGAGAATGGGTTGTTCTTGCTGTCTCAGGGGTGGCAGAGGTGGAAGAGACGTGTGATCTAGGCTTATTGTAACCTTCCTCTCTTAGGCTCAAGTGATCCTCCCGCCTTAGCCTTCTGAGTAGCTGTGACTACAGGTGGGCACCACCATGCCCAGCTAAGAAAATCATAAGGAAAAGGAAATATATTTACTATTCATTAAGTAGAAGTGGATATCATAAAGGTCTTTATCTTCCTTGTCCTCACATTTAGTATACTGAAGAGGAGGAGAAGAGATGGGTTGTTCTTACTGTCTTAAGGGTGGGTGGCAGAAGTGGAAGAGATGCAGGTGGTGGAAAGGGAGGTAGGAGAGGTAGGCAAATTTGGTGTAACTTTTACTGAAAAAAATCCATGTCTAAGTGGACCTCAGCAGTGCAAATTTATTTTGTTCAAGGGCCAACTGTCCTTGGCTCCATACTGTTCAGAATTTATATTTTTTTCACTCCCTCCACGTTCACTTATAGAAGACCACTGCATGATACAGACCTTAATGTACACATGCAGCATTTGAGAGCCAAAGTAACTTAGTATGGTATAGTAAAAATAATTTAAAATTTAATATCAGGCAATACTCTCCAACCATCACTCACCATAGTGAATTTTTTTCTAAACCCATGTTTCACTCAAGCACCAACTTTGTACAATATACTTGGTCAATTCTTCCCTTTCTTTTCCTCTCACTAAACTCCAGACTCTAATATTCCAGAGTTTATGACATTTTGTCCCTACAATATTTTTACTTTCCCTACCTTACCTCAAATTATCTCCCCAAGCAATTCATACCCTCACAACCTTTTAAAAAACTTAGTGAAGCAAAATCCATCCTGGAAAGGTCATCAACCTTATAATACCAACACAAGTTTTCAAACTATTATGGCATTGTCACAATTGTTGTAGTAGTTATTTTAACAGATTTCACCACCAGAATAAACTCCAAGAGAGAAAGAGAGAGAAAGAAAGGGAGGTAGGGGCTGTGGAGGGCTTTACCTGCTTTCACATGTGTATTATTCTTGCTGTTCAGAAACTCCAGGTTTTGTAAATGGTCTTTTCTATGAAGAAACTCTTTCTTGAGTGATTCTTAAAATACATGGGCCTATGTGGCCAAAGTCTAGAGCTTTTGCCTTTCTTTTGCAATGAGAAGAATATGTCTCAGGTGGCTACTGGCCCAAGAAGGTGAGTAACATGTGGAGAAGTCTTGAATCCAAGCCACAATCTATAGCCAAGTCTAGGAGTCTAGAAAGAGCACAATCTAGATCAGCCCAAACACATTTGATTCCTGCAGAGTGAGATTAATGTTTATTATGTAAACTATGAAACTTTCAAGAATGCCTGTTACACAGTATTATTGCAGCAGTAGCTAACTGATACATGTAGACTGATAGTCAAGCCCAGTTCATGTCCATAGATATTGATCTTTGCTTTATCACTCCTTCTTACCTCTAAGGGCACTTGTTTTTGTTTTAGCACATTTAGGCACTTTTTCTCTTTCTCGTTTTAGAATAACAGTTTCTTTTTTTTTTTTTTTTTTTTTTGAGACGGAGTCTTGCTCTGTCGCCCAGGCTGGAGTGCAGTGGCCGGATCTCAGCTCACTGCAAGCTCCGCCTCCCAGGTTTACGCCATTCTCCTGCCTCAGCCTCCCGAGTAGCTGGGACTACAGGCGCCCGCCACCTCACCCGGCTAGTTTTTTGTATTTTTTTTAGTAGAGACGGGGTTTCACCGGGTTAGCCAGGATGGTCTCGATCTCCTGACCTCGTGATCCGCCCGTCTCGGCCTCCCAAAGTGCTGGGATTACAGGCTTGAGCCACCGCGACAGTTTCTAAAGGACAGAACATTTATCACTCTTGTGGCCCCTAAATCTCTAGAATAAATCTTTGTACCTGGTTGGCGTTCAATAAAAATTTTTGGTAAATGGTAAATTTGAGTCTCAGGTTTGTGATAGCCACACATGGAAATTATGTCCTGATTACTTGCTGGTAAATAAATATCACTGGTTCCAGGTGAGACCAAGTGAGATTTAAGAATGGATTGGCACAAACTCATCTCCCTAATAATGACAAAGCTTAGACAACAGATGTATGAGGTGAACCACAGTAATTTGCTTGTACCATGAATGCCTCACCTTTATTTCACCCTAGTGTATGATGAGAGACATTTTTGGATTCATCTGAAAGACTCTGGGATTATAATAAGTGACTGCATTAATATGGATATAGTCTGAAGATTCTACCCTTTGCCTTCCCCAAAAAAGCCATTCTGTCTGTTGAGAAAATTAGGGAGTATTCTTGTCTCTGTTACTTAAATCTTTTTCATTTCCAGGTTTTTGTCAGATAGGATTCCTTAAAATGGGCAAAAAGCAGGACATACTGGTGTGTAATATGCTACTATGCCTGTGTTGCTCTGTGACTTCTGGTGGTGTTTAACTGTGCTAACAAAAACATATTTCAAACTATAAAAATGGGAAAGAAAAATACAAAAGAACATTTGGTACCTCATTTATCCTCAGAGCAACACAAGAATAAAATATTCAGCATATCAAGGTGAAAGTGTTATAGGTCAAAGATATGTGGGGGCGGAGTGGCTAAAAAATGTCAACCCACTCAGAACATTGTGTGATGATTATTTGTCTTGAGCCTGAAAAAACTTTGGCTGCTTTTAGTTAAATGGCAGTAAAAATAGGGAAGGCTATTTTCGACAAAGAGGTTCAAAATAGGGCTGTGATCATCTTTTGTCACGTGATATCAGAGAGAACAGATGTGGAACTCTCCAGTATGTTCAAACAATTTCTGCCTTGGCAAAACCAAACAACCTGGTAGGACCTCAGAACAAAGAGAGGATGACATAGTTTTAGCATTCATTCAACCATGGAATAACAGGTGATTAAAAGTGTCTTGGTTATGCCCGGGTGAAGACTTCTTAGCAAAGCCCCCCCTCCCGGTGACTTCCATTTGCAGAATAGGGTCAAGAAAATATCACCGTGGCCCTTTATGTGACTTAAAGCCCCTATACTCTGTTCAGAGTCTTCAAGGATACAGTTTGCTTCTAGAAATATGATGAGTTTCTGAGGCAGAGACTGTACACATTTCAAAGATGCCCCCTGGAATTGTCAAAGTTTCTTGGCACAGGCTGGCTAGTCTACCTCCCTGTGGTACTACAAGATGATTGATCTCAATGATTCCACCAGAGACCAGCTTCTGACCTTCAGCCTTGCATAACTAGAAGTTCACTCTGATTGGCGACTCTTGGGGAATATTAATCACAGAGATATTGAGTCATTCAAACCTTTCTGCAAATGTACAAATTTATATAGAGGAACTGGAGCAGTCAGAGAGATTAAATATTCATGTTTGCCTAACCAGCACATCTTAAAATCTCTGATTCATTTATGTCATTTTTTCAACAAACATTCACTGAGTGCCTGCTATGTGCCAGGCATGCAGGAGGCCATTCTAGAAGCTGGGATGTCGTAGTAAACAAAACAGACTGACTTGTATCCTCAGGAAGCTAATATCCTAGGAAGTTGGACAAGTCAATAAACAAATAGTTTTAGTTACTAAAAACTGCTAAAAGTCATTTAAAAGACTATTATGAGAGTGAAAGGGGGTGAGGATAGGGGATTGCTACCTGTAATTCTTGATGATGTTCATCTGTCTGGTTTCATTTGTTCCTGAAGACCAGCTCTAATCCTACTTATAGTCTGATTATGTGCAGAGCCTGTAAATACCCTTGTTTGCATAAGCTAGTGCCAGTTAGGTTTCTATCATTTCTAGTCAGGGCCTTAAAATGCACCTCATGATTAGTAAAGTAAAATCTGAACTCTTCAGCTTGGCATTCCAGGGCCCTCTCAATCTAGTACCAGTTGACATTTGTAGCCCTAATTCCTACTACACTGCCAAAGCACTGTCCACTCTGCCTGTACCTCGTCCTGACACAGCTTATCTTCTCCCAAGTCTTATACAGAAGAACAGAGGAAGTGGCTTGGAAACTTCTACTGGGTCTCCCTAGGGTGCTTCCCAGTATCTAGAATTTTCCCTGCTCCAATCCCTCTGACCAATGTCCACCTGTGCCTCAAGGCCCTATTCCCATTGTCCTTCCTCCAGGAACACTTCAAATTCTTCAGCTAAAATAAATCTCCCACTTCTCATCACACATTGAATCTCTTTCAAAACATTTAATAAAATTTACCTTGCAATATAGTTCCTTATATTATGGGTCTAATTGTACGATTAGAATATGAGTCCCTGAAGAATGGCATCTCTGCCTTTGTATCATCCTCAATGCTTGGCAACACAAATTAAATTCATCTTTCTAATATGGTAGTCTCCTAGAAGTTATAAAGTGTTGCATAGAGTTAGGGATACCGAAAGCAATAACAACCATATGCTGTGTGCTTACTTAGTGTCATGCATGGCGCTAAGTGCTTTAGATGTAACATACAATCCTTGTTTTGGCTAAACTTCTCTTACAGGAAACCCTTGAAGTCTTGGTGGCTTAATATGATAGTTGATTTCTTGCATATTCGTGAGTACAGTATGGAAATTTGATTGATAAATCTCTTCTCCAAAATGACTGAAAGACCAGGGTGCCTTCTACTTTCCAGTCTGTAAATCCCTAGAGCCTAAAGCCACTTGCTGCATCTTCTACATCAAGAGGCTTGTTGTGTGAGCCTCACATGGAGGTTCCTGTGGGCCAGGCCTAGAGGTGGTGAATATCGCTATCATTCACAGTCTGTTGGTTAAAACTCAAGCACACTACCCCATTCACATGCAAAGAGATCTGGGAAACAAGGTCTACTACATTCTGCTCATTCTGCTACATTTTTCACTTTACAAGATATGATTCTCATATCAATCTCCCACTACTGAGCAAATGCATTAATCCACCCGGGGTCTCTCTCTAAGCCTCTCATTCTTTCCCAGTGTATCTATTGTCTCTGAGTATAGCAGAACCCATTATCCCACCTATGGCTGAAACTATACCCTTTCTCATGACCTCCTCTGAGACTTGGCACATCCAGACCCACAGCACATGCTTTTGTGGTTTCTACTTGGAGAACCATGATGTTTAACAGTTGTGGGTCTCCCTCTCATGGTAAATAGAGGCAATGCAGTTGGGGGGTACTTGATGCAAGGTCTCATCTGGGGAAAGGATTGGGAAGTAGAGACAGAGGAAGAACGTGGGAGAGGAGTCCCTCTTTCTTTCCCACAATGAAATATAGCTCAGCCAATATTGAAGAGTACGTATGGAGAAATAAAATGGATACAGTTCAGCCCAGTGCTTGTAACTGCAATTCTAAGAAGGAGAACTGGAATTAGGAATCACTGCTGGCTCTTAACTTTCATATACTATCATCAGTGGATTTATTACCTTTTCTCTGAGAACATCCTTTGTGTCCTCATGTTCTGTGCTGCGGAAAATTCTGAGAGGCTTTTATTAGTTAATGTCTCTGCTGACAATCCATCTCGGGGGAGTGAAGCATCCACACAAAAATGACGACAGGTGACAGGCCACAGCTGAGAGTGTTTTTGGCAGTCAGGGAAGGAACTGACTGTGTGGATTGAAGCAGCCAGCAAAGGCTTCCTGGAGGAAGGAGAGCTTGCTGGAGGAAGGAGAGCTTGCTTTGAAACTAGAAAGATGGGATGAGATCGTAACAAGTGAAGAAGGAACAGCAGGGTGTTTCTAACCAAAATCAAACCCTGAAGAGTCACTGGGAATGAGGGCACAGAGGGGCAGCCAGGGATCAGGCAGGATGGAGATGAGACTGGCCTGACTACAGCCAGCTGAGGTTGTAGTTGGGGAAAGCTGTGGGATGGAAGGGGTCAGATTACAAAGTGCCTTTGGAAAGCAAGGAGAGAAGATTCAATAACTGTGTGGAGGGTTACACTGCTTTGTTTTCTAGTGAGGCTTACTCTTCCCTGACGGGTTAGAAGTGAGGTCCAAGGGGGCAACTATAAAGCTCTGGCTTGTTCAGGTCTTGGTGGACCTTGAAGGGTCAGCATTTAAGAAGAGGTATTCATCCATTGCTCCTATAACCCTCATCCTTACCCTGAACACCATCACCACCACCCCTGCCACCCATGCAGACAACACATTCCTCCAATTCCCAGTCCTCAGAGTGTTCATGCATGAGGTGCAATCCTAAGGAACAGGTTCTGAAAAGGGACTAAGCTTGAACATATGTCCATTCAATTTAATGAGTGCAGAACTTAATTAAATTTGATTTAACAGACTAATGAACGATGACACCCCTTGCCTTTTTGCAGCTCTGGTAATGCATACTGCTACTATCAGGCACCAAGATGATGCTGAGATGCACCCCCTCTAGTATCCTTTAGATCCCTTTGCTAGTTTATATCACACTAGCTTCCAGAAGCAGGAACAGCTCTTCAGAGCTGTGCAAAGGAGGCTGGGGTTTGCGGGGGGCAGGGGAGGAGCGGACAGGCTTTGTACCCTCACACTGGCCAGCCATGAGGCGCGACTACCTCTAGGAAGCGGAGTAACCTTGGGCAAGGCTACTCCTTTGGTCAAGGTCAATTCCTGTGCAGCGTTGCAGGTGGGGAGTAAAAACTCTGGATCAGAAAGATTAGTGTAGAACAGTGGATGTAGAACAGTGGTGTAGAACAGCACCCACTGCTGTTCCTTTTGGCGAAAAGAGACATGTAGGTTTTTGGACCCATTTTGCCAGTTCCTCAGGAAGCCTGGAAGTGCCTGAGAATTTACATCTCCCAGGGGCGGCCCTTAACCAATGACATATTAGCACCCTGGCTTCCTTCACCCCCATTCCAAGGTATGACCAACACTGTGTCCAGAGTTCCCCTGTAGGACTGAACCACATCTCCTGATGATATATATATATATATATCTATATGGTATATATATACACACAAACACACACCATATATATGCCATATATATATATATATATATATGAGACCGAGTCTCTGTCACCTAAGCTGGAGTGCAGTGGTGCGATTTTGGCTCACTGCAACCTCTGCCTCCCGGGTTCAAGACATTCTTGTGCCTCAGCCTCCTGAGTAGCTGGGACTATAGGCGTGTGCCTTTTTTTTTCAGTAGAGACAAGGTTTTGCCATGTTGGCTAGGCTGGTCTGGAACTCTTGGCCTCTCAAAGTGCTAGGATTACAGGCATGAGCCACTGTGCCCAGCCACCCTTATGGTATATTATTAAACCTCTATAAGTCTCCATTTCCTTATCTGCGAAATAAGCATAACAATCACAATTAATTTGTAGAGTGGTGAAAACTATGAGAAAATGCCTTGTACGAAGTAGGTACTGAATAAAGAAAGCTATTCTTGGTGGTGGAGTAACACATGTTGTTGGAGAGAACAGCACCTCCAGATGGCGCATATCCTGACTGACAAGGCATAGACTTGCACCCCTAGAGTTGGACGTGAAACTTTTCCTACTTGCACAGCCTCTCTTCTGCTTCTGCGTGTTCAGCCTCAGTCACAAGCATTGGCCACAAATAGACTGCCAGCAAGGGGCTCTGCGACACTGCCTACACTTTTTTTTTTTTTTTTTTTTTTTTAGTGTGAAAGGAAGAAATGCCTAAAGGAAAGATTCTGAGTGTTCTTTTGAGTTTCTGTATATTGAGTATCCCAATTAGCTTCTCCTTAAAGAGCACCTCTTGAACTAATTAAATTAACTTGAGATGAAACTTTGACTCGTTTTCACATGCCACTCAAGTGGAAGTGCCTGATATTCAAGAATGTAAATTTCACAGAAAATTTTTAACCATGTTCTTCACTGGGGATCTTGGTGGGGGAAAGCAGAAGTGGGTCCTCCTGGGGTTGCCTCTCTCCTGGATCCAGCTCTCCTGTCTCCTCACTGTTGAGGGGCCCATTGCTCTAGCCACATGGCAGAGTGGTGACAAGGAACCTCCTGGGGTTCAGGCTCTGCAGCACTACACTGGGCTGTGGTCTTGACTCAGCTGCCTAGACTTGAACTTGCCAAGGTGGCTCTGTTCCATTGGTTGTGGCTGCCTGAAGAACTATTTTAGGAATTCTGAGTTCCTTTTTGGCTTCAGTGAAAAAGAATGCAGAGATGGTTATGTGGACCCCGAATACCTGAGGCAGGTCTCAGTCAATTTAGGAAGTTAATTTTGCCAAAGTTAAGGATGCATGCCTGTAACATAGCCTCAGAAGGCCCTGATAACATGTGCCCAAAGTGGTCCTAGCACAGCTTGGTTTTATACATTTTAGGGAGACACGAGACATCAATCAATATATGTAAGATGAACACTGGTTGTTCGTTCGGGAAAGGCGGGACATCTTGAAGCAAAGGTGGGACAACTCCAAGTGGGGAGGGGGCTTCCACGTCATAGGTAGATAAGAGAGAGATGGTTGCATTTTTCTGAGTTTCTGATTAGCCTTTCTGAAGGAGGCAATCAGATATGCATTTATCTCAGTGAGCAGAGGGATGACTTTGAATAGAATGGGAGGCAGGTTTGCCCTAAGCAGTTCCCAGTTTGACTTTTCCCTTTAGCTTAGTGATTTGAGGGCCCCAAGATTTGTTTTCCTTTCACAGTTAGCAATGTCTGTCATGGATACTGGATAGGAGACTGGGCCATGTGCTTGCCAGCATGTCTTAGAGTTCTATGTTTCTGCAGAGATTCCACAGATATGTCAGATTTTCCATGGGTACAATTTTCTTACCGCTGTTATATATTACTATATTATATACTGGATATTAGATTTTATATATGTAAGTTGATGTATATATGTAATTATATATAATGTATATTATATTTTATTTATGTAATTCAGAATCTATTAATACATATGATAATGTATATATGCATATTAGAATCACAAAAAAGGAGAAATATGAGTAATGCCATTAATCAGTATTCCTTTAACTTCTTCCAAGTCCCCATTTTCAAGACTAATTCAATTATCAACTAAAATTACCTTTACTTTCAAACCAGATTACCTTTAACAAATTATTCAATTTTTTCTGTGACTTGGTTTCCCCATCCATTAAGTGGAGGTAATGAAAGGATCCACTACCTAGGGCTGCTGTGAGAACCAAATTAGTCATGAATGAATGACGCTTAGAAAAGTGCCTGGTATAGAACTAGATTGAGATGTATTAGCTGTTATAATATTACAATTGTATTATTGTTTATCAAACACCCACTGTTTGCCATCAGCTAGTGTCTGCAGAGGCTGTTCTTAGATCTCTAAGGTTATCGACTTATCTTCTTTTTCAATCAGGAGTAGGAGAAATAATTTTAATTTTTTTGTCAGCACTGCTGATTTCCTGCTGAAGTTTGCAGGCCGTGGAAACCCCAGGGAGGAGGCTTCTTCCTCCATAACAGTGAGACCGAGTAAGATAACTAACACAGATGTAGTCTAAATATTTTGGCATAAGGCCTGGAAGATGAATTTAAGAGCTTAATTTCTTTTTCCCTCTTTACTAGCATGTGAAAACTAAATTTAAAGATATATTATAAATATATATATTTAGCTATTAAAAACATAAGATATATTAGCTACAAAATTATTTTTATATATTTTAGCTATTAAAAATGTATATAAGCACTTTTTAAAGCTATTAAAATATATTTAAAATGTATCTTTAAATTTAGTTTTCCTGTTTTTAGATATAGGGATCATTGTCGATATAACTTCATTTTTGCAAAACAGTATGGAGTTATAAAAAGAGTAAGAATTTTGGTGTCATACAGAATTGGATTTGAATCCGGGACCTACCATGGGATGTCTGTGAAACTGAGAGCTAAGTTACTTTACCATGCCAAGCCTCTGTTCCCTCAGATGTAGAACTGAATACTAGCTGACTCCTGCCAATCATGGGTCTCTGCACAGTGGTGTTACGAATCTTACTGTTTGGGGGAGGGTTGTGCTTTACAATGGTATTCCTGAGGTTTTGCAAATTTCTGAAATGCCTTCTGAATCCTTATAAAAGAAATAAAGTTGTATCTAGCTGATCTCAAATATAACATTCTACTTAAAGCCTTTGAGCACTGAAAAACCTGTGTAGGCACATAAAATAATTTTGTTCAGATTACAGGCTCATTCCCAACCCACGACAAACCTCCATTGCCTGTGCGCATTGATTGCTGGAAAACAGAATCCCTTTCCCCACAGAAGCACCATTGGGTATGAATTAGTTGCCAAGAATAGCCCATGAATGCCCATTCAACACATAAGCCCCCTGGAAAATAAAATGTAAGACTGTATATAGAGTACACTAGGTTTATATAATTTTCAGTGTACTTGGGTTTACTTCTAGCTGTCACTTACTAACTTTGGGATCTTATCTATGCCTCAGTTTGCTCATCTGTCAAATAAAACTGAAAATGCCTCCTTCATGGGGTTATTGGGGAAGATTAAACCATGTCTGGCCCACAGTAACTGCTCAAGCAATTGCAGTTGTGCCTACTCTTCAATTACTCTTGTTGTTCTTATTTGAGCCAAATACATCCACATTTTTGTGGAAAACGTATAAGGAGAATTTCAATCTTTGATTTCAGGAACCCATCTCCCTTCCCTGGGCTGCTCTGATACCAGTATTTCCCCAGATCGCCTCTCTGCTGGTGGCTCCCACAATCTGGCGGAAATGCCCCAGGAGTACCGATTTTGGGAGAGGAGTAAAAGGAAAGTCTGAGGACTTCAGGATGTGGAAGTCATAGATGACTTAGCCAGGTAGCAAGTTGCATTGGGTTGAATCTTAGCACCTGGAAACTCCCCATCACTGCCTTTCTCCTTCACCACCCCGGAGGTGGAGACTGGTTGTTCTTCTCCCTGCTCCTCCATGGGGATTTTTCTCTGCCGGTAATCTCAGTGTTCCCGCCTACTCTCCTGCTAGTCATGCAAGTATTAGTATCTTTCAAGTTTTCTTTATTTTCTTTATTTTAATCAATAAGTTAACTATGCTAGAGATAGGGTCTCACTCTGTCACCCAGGCTGGAGTGCAGTGGTGCGATCATGGCTCACTGTAGCCTCAAACTCCTGGGCTCAAGCGATCCTCCAGCCTCAGTCTCCTGTCTAGTTTTCTTTAAATGGTTTTATTTCATATTAAAATTTTTAAATTTTTATTTTTAAGTTTACAAATGACAAAACTCTTTCCTGTGCACAGTTTTATGAGTTTGGACAAATGCGAAGAATTGTGTAAGCACCACCAAAATCAAGATGCAGGATATTCTTCCCCAAAGGCCCTCCACATTACCCTTTTGCAATCCTCTTAGTGTTTTATGCTCCTGATGAGGAAAAAAAATAAAACTCTCAGGTAGAGGGTAATTAATTTTCTTTGGCTACTAACTTTTTGCTCTCCCCTCCCCCCTCCCCCCACAGAAAAAGCCTTTTGAGAAAGACAGAGTCCCTTAGGAGATGCCAGTGGACCACAGCAGAATGTAATGTATGTGTTCATCACTTTCTAGGTTCTCCAAGATCTCTTGGGGAACCAGAGCTGAGACAGGTGCTCCAAGGCAACGGGTCCCTAAAGGCAAGGGGCCAAGATGGATCACAGAGACCACTGGGGCTCAGCTTAAGGGAGCCAGTGGTACCAAAAGCAAAACCTCAGCATTTTTCTTCTGGAATGTCACATACAAGCCTGTTATGAAAACCCTGGACTATGACAGAATGAGCAGAAAAGTGAAGACTGGCTCAGAGCAGAGAAAACAGGAATAAAAGAGGGAGAGGATATAGGAGAGGGAGGGCAGAAGAGCTGGATGAACAGGAAGGCAGAGTTTCAAGGTTGTTTTCTGAAAGGGCTTCCATCAGGACCCTGTCATGTTTGCGTGTGTTAGAAGATGTAGCCCTCTTCTCCTCCTGCAGCCCTGCACCCACGCCTGGGTGAGGGGAGGATGATCAGGGTCTATGTCCCTAACCTCCTCGGTAGGAAATCTCTGAGCAGGGCCCAGCCTTGCACACCCTTTCAGCGAGACTCTGATTTATAGGAATCAGGAGTAGGGGTTCAATTAATCATTCCTCAATTACCCAGCATTACAGGGCTTTTGCTGAATAAAAAATTATTTGTGGAAAATGCATCAGCTTCAGCTATCAAACTTTTTGGCAGAAATATTAAAAATGCGACAAAATTTTCCATTAGGACACTAGCTGTCCATATTTCTCGATGAGATCTTATTATCGAACCAGAGGTAAATGCTTGTACTTCAGTTGCTAGCAGCAATTCTCTGCCTTTGTGTTTCAAATTTCAGTAAAAAATCTCAAATGTCAAAATGTATGTCAGTCTCTAAATAAAATTTTATACCAGAAAATGGGAGGCATGTTGCCGCTGAATCATTTGATGGCATGTCTGACAGGAATACTGATGCCTTGAATGAGCAGGCTGATGAAGACTGAGAGGGGAAGTGGGAATACTTTGCCAGGCATGAGATTTGAGATTTGTGTCTGGCAGTGTTGAATTTCCTCACTTGCTCTCGTACCACCTGCGACAAAATCACACTCTGGATCAGAGTTTCTGTGTGTATGTCATCTTTGTCATCTTTGTCCTGGTGCAGCATCCTGTCAGCTTGGAATATGGGCCAGTATTTTATTATCCAGAAGCCTTGAGAGGGGTTCTAAAAATGATAATTTTACATTTTGTGTGTGTGTGGAGCTTCATGACAGCTAAAATTTGGGGACATAAAAAAGCCACTTAATACACAAATCCATTGAGTTGGTGAATTAAATATGCATAGCTATGACATAGAGCAAACATTTTTCTTTTAATAAGAGTTCCATGGCATGCTGATTCTTCACTGGTTGTTGGCAGGGCAGGTAATGCACCTTAGTGGAAAGAGACCAGACTTTGGATCTGGGTTCGCATCCATTTCTTCTCTGCCCGTTACTCTTTGTGTAGCCTTAGGAAAAACCTTAGGAGAAGAAAACCTTATGAGATTCAGCTTTGTCTTTTGTAAAATAAGTGTGAAAGTATCTATTTCATAAGAAGAAGGATTCAAGATAACATATACAAATGTACTTAGCCTGGCACCTGGAATATCACAAGTGTTCAATGAATTCTACTCCTTTTTCTTTAATTGTTTGATATTTTTAGGCAATGAACTGCTATATATCAGTAAATATTAAGGGAGATGACTCTCTATATAAGATATTATAAAGTAGACATAGCAAAAGATGGGTGAAACCAACTGTGATAATCATATTTAGCTGTTCATTGGATACTTTGGAGTCTATTCTTTATAGATACAGGGTAGGATTATATTTTGCCATATCATTTTAAGTTAGATGTGGCCATGTGGCTTAATTTGACCAATGAAGTTTGACATGTCATATGAGGGAAGGTTGAAGAAGCAATATGTAATTTGCCATGTCCTCTTCCCACTGGCTTAGCCATTGTGGTACCACATAGCTAGAGCAGAGGCAGCAAGCACAGCCTACCTGCTGACCAGCAGTGGATAGGTATCATGAATGAGAAAAAAACTTCTGGTGTAAACCCATTGATATTTGGGGGTTGTTTGTTATCACAGCATAACCCAGCTTATCCTGACTGATAAAACAAGGAACTATTTGGCTAGATTCACTGGTTTTTAATCCTGCTCCCCTCATCTCCCCCCAGTAACAAGAACATTATACAAAACATTACACAATTAGAAGAGTAATTGTGCTAGATTCCACCATAGCAATAATTTAGAAAATTTGGGGAACTGTTATATTTTTATTATGGCTTAATTAAAGACTGTGGCTATTTTAGAAAAATTTCTATCTCATCAGTGATCATGTCAAGGATGGAAATTTTCAGCAATCCCATTCATTGCTACAGACCTACAGAGTCCAATATGGCAGTCACTAGGCTTGTATGGCTATTATTACACTTAAATTAAATAAAATCAAACATTCAATTCCTTACTCACACTAGCCGCATTTCTTGTGTTCAGTAGTCTCATGTAGATAATACAAATATAGAACATTTGAATCCTTGTAGAATATCTATTGGACATTCCGGATAGAGACAACAAAATTTCTCTCAATGTATATAAAGTTCTACACGGTTGAAGCATCCCTTCTAAACAGATGCTCACCTCTTAAGCCCTCTTTCACAGAAATTGATTGGCTACTGAACCTTATTCTCTAGTTGAACACCCTTAAAATGCAAAGGAAGAGTAGATTGCCTCAGGCTTCCCAGAGAACATGCACTCAATACAGCCATTGCCAAGTGCTAGTATAATAAAGAGTATTACTGGTGATGTTCGAGATTAGGGAACTGATATGCATTGTCTCTTTATAGAGCAGAGTTTCCCCATGGAAACAGAGAGGCAATTTGGGCTGCAGTGAAACAAAGGTGAGGCTGGATGATTCTCATTTAACAAATGGCCTTTCCTGTCAGGCAAGTGTTGTTATCTTTTTATAGAAAAATTTACAAGGCCTGTGGATTGAATAATCCTTTTCTCATGCAAATCTAGGCTAGAGACCTCTCTCAGTTAACATTAAACTTAGGAGTCAATGTGGGTATGTTATTTAGGATATCCTACGTCATGCTGCTATAACAAACAACTTCAAGGGTTCAGTGCCTAAGACAATATAAATTTATTTCACATTCATGTAAGTCCTCTGGCGGTTCAGGTGACTGTTCAGAGCAGTTGTTCTCCATTTTCCACAATCCAGAATGCCTTCCATTTCATCTTGAAGCCTCCTTGCTAATCACTGCTGCAAGAAAGGAGTGCTGGAATGTCCCACACCATCAGATAAGTGCTCTAGCATGAAAGTGACACATGCCACTTCTCATAGCCTATTGGCTAGCATTAGACACATGGCCTTCCCCATATGAAGGGTACAATTCTCCATGCACCCCGAGGGAAAGGATGACTCGACATGGGTGAACATTAGACTCCTTTAATGCAGAGCAGGAACTGCATTTCCTAACCAAATACATTAAATGTGCAGGTCTGATGGCTGATGTTTTTCAGAACAATTTTGGAATGTTTGTAATTAAATCTGGTTTCCATAATTCCAAAATATTCTGCCATGAGATAAGTAAGAGTTGAATGCCGTGCTTTCATAAGCTTGAGTTTTCATTTCTGGACCAAACTGTCACCCATATTCTTTGAGGCAGAAAAAGAAAAAAGTGCCATAGCCTGTGACTTTAACCAAGTTACTTATCTTTTCTCTGAAGATGTAAAATGAGATGGCCAGATTAGATTATTCTTTGTCCCTTTCCAACACTGTTTCGGTTTCTATAGATTTTCTTTTTCTTTTTCTTTTCTCTCTCTTTTTTTTTGTTTGTTTGAGACAGAGTCTCGCTCTGTTTCTCAGGCTGGAGTGCAGTGGCACAACCTTGGCTAACTGCACCCTCTGCCTCTGGGGTTCAAGCAATTCTCTCGTCTCAGCCTCCTGAGTGGCTGGGATTACAGGCACACACCACCATGCCCTGCTATTTTTTGTATTTTTGGTAGAGACAGGGTTTCACCATGTTGGCCAGGTTGGTCTTAAACTCCTGACGTCAGGTGATCCACCCACCTCAACCTCCCAAAGTGCTGAGATTACAGGCACGAGCCACTGTGCCTGGCCTTTTATTTTTATTGTTAAATCTTCTTTTTTCAAGATCAAAATTGATATTAGGCATCATTTTTTTAAAAGTCAGGTCTATTGAGGTACAATTTACATATTATAAAATTTTCTCTTTTGACATGTATACTTCTAAACATTTTTATGGTTGTGTAATCACGATTATAATGTAGAATAGATCTCACAAATCATTTATTTTACCTCACTGTGGTCAATCTCCTTTTCCCATTCTAGTCTCTGACAACACTGATTTTGATTTCTACTCTTAAAGTTTTGCCTTTTCTACTTTGTCAAACAAATGGAACCACAGAGTACGTAGTCTTTTGGGTCTGGCTTTTGTCACTTAGCGATTATCCTTGAGATTAATCTCTGTTGTTGCATGCACCAGTAATTTTTGTTGTTGAGTACTACTTCATTGTACCACAATTCGTTTATCCATGTACCATTGATAGACATTGGAACTGCTTCCAGTTTGGCAGCATAAATGTTTTTAAGAGGATAATTGAAATATCCTATTGTTTGGAGGATGGCTGGGTTAGGAAAAGGACAATAAATTGGTGCAGTGGCAGTGGATTGAGGAGATGCATATTAGGAAAACTGAAGCTCATCTCTATCTTAGGTATGTGAAGGTTTCTATGTAAAGAAAATTTGAGGCTTATGTGACCCCTGAAAATGGGGGGACAGGGGACAGAAGTCATGATGGAGACCTTGTGATCTCAGTTTGCAGCTCTGATCCAAGTGGCCCTCAAGAGTTCACCTGGAAGCTTCTGTGAATTCCTTGAGTCTCTGGGAAGCTCCTGTAGGTATCTCAACTTGTAGAAGTGGTTCTCAATATGTGGCTGCATCAGTATCATCTGCTAACTTGTTAGAAATTCATTTTCTCAGGTTCCACCTTAGACATCCCAAATCATACCCTGGTCATAGAACCTGCCAATCCGTATTTTAACAAGTATTTGGTGGGTATTTTGATGCACACTAGCTAGAGAACCACAGGGCTATAGCATAAGTACAGGGGGTCTCCAATACACCCATCCAAGAGCTACTTCAACGTTTGTGTTTACCTATGAATCTGCATGCAAATCTCACACAAGCACCTTTCACTGACAAAGTCTAATCAGGAAACTTATGGGGAAAGGGATTATGGGGAAGTGTAATTCTCAGCCTCTCTTCTGAAATTCAGAGGATGCTCAGGAAGGGTTAAAGTGATGGTAAGTTGATAATGAATCACCTAGTACAATATGGGAAAGTCGACAGGATTTTTGAATAATAGATGTTGGAGATGAATAATAGCGACGCATTTGCAGCTGCTTACAGCTCTAAAACCAGTTAATCACCTTGTTTCTTCCTTTTGCCTAGTTAGGTAGTGCCTCATTGAATTTTATCTAAATGTTCCTGGTTCATCAATAGTAGATTTAGTGGCTACTCTTGTTCTATTTCCAATTTCTGAAGCAATTATGCCATCTTCTTTTCCCAAGCATAGACTAGGTTGCTATTTCCAACTAAGATGGTTTCTTCCCCATGTGTGTAAAATTTAGTCACAATATGTCTATAGTTTTTCTGCTTGATATTTTAAGCCAAAGAGAAAAGTAAATAATATTTAAGGAACTTGTAAACTAAGTGTGTAACCATTTTGCACAATTCATGGCTCTTTTAATGAGCTTCAGTATCATAGGATGAGGGTTGTTCCCAAAGGGCCTCAATCAACCAGACTATTGAACAGAAATGCAGAATGTAAATTGGTTCTTAACTAAAATCATACTGCTATTACTTTTTATGGAACCCATAATTTCTGGTAGAGAAAAGGCATATAGAAAACCATTATTATGAAAATGCCTTCCGGGATTCGACCAACTGCATTTGGATAGCAAATGAATACTTTGAGGGTTGATTTGTATGCTACTACTAGTTGGGTAGGGCTAAATATATGCCACATGGTTCCTAATAATGTAGCTTTTCATGGCTTTGAAGGTTCCACACACTACATTTTAGATCCATTATGCTCATATTTATTTATTTATAATTTTAAAGACAGAAGGAAAATTGGTTTTCTTGCATTTACAAACTTAGGGTAGATCTTGTCTTTGAGAAAGATGGGGTGGGATGTTTGTGGAAACAGACATGGGAAAAAGGAAGACAAATTATGTGGTATTTCTCTCCTGGTAACTGAAAATAAACAATTATTTGAGGCTGAGTTTATTGCTCCCTTTGTACTTCTCCAGAGTTGCTGTGGACTTTGGAAGTCAAAGTGGAATTGATTGCTGGATCAATGCTTGCACAACCGATTTCAAATATTACTTGTATGCTGATGATTCCAAAAATGCAAACCTTCAGATACAAATTTCCACCTGCCTGCTGGACCTTTTCACTTGAAGGTCTCAGCCTCAGGATGTGTTAGGGTAAACTAGGTAGACTGCTGTGTACTACCAGACAGGCATTAGTTTTACCTTCCAGAAATAGCCTTTCTTGAGGACAACATTATGTCTTGATGATTATTCTCTCACAAGCCTTCGAGCACTGTACACACTTAACAAATACTAACTGTTAGAAAAATAGCGGTGGAGATTGCAAGTGGCTACTCAGCATGAAAGGGAGGAGCAGATGAAGACATTCAGTCTGCAGCCTCTTGGCCACTCCAGGGCTTAACTGACAAAGTAGAAGGCAGTGTGGTACATTGAAAAGACTACATAACTGCTCCATGTTTTAGCAGTTATGTGTTCAAATTCTGACCCTGCCAACTGGAAACTTTTAACGACTTACTCTCAGCTGTGAAATGAGGCTGATAACATCCACCTTAACAAGTTTTTGAGAGACTTGAAGTTGGTTAAGCATAGAACGTGCCCAAAACGATACCTGGTACTTAGTAGATGCTAGCTAAATGATTCATATGATCATGCTAGTTCAAATTTGTATGCTCCCTTATGCCTCATAAGGGGTTCTCATGCTTTATCGCACTTGGTTCTCACAACCACTCTAAGGAGTGAGGGGTGACTATGGTCTCCATTTTGAAAACAAGAAAAATGAGGCCAGAGATCCTCAGCTGGTAGTTGGGGAGATAGAATTAAGAATTGCTTTTTTTCTGACACCAAATCATTCTTCCATGTCAGCCCTTTGCAAAAGCATCCCAATTCTACATCCAAGGCAGAATCAGTTCCTGTCTCCCACTCCCTCTACTTCTAAAGCTCCTAAAGTACACTCTGTATATGCTACATCCTAATGCTGAACACATTTCTTTTTAGTTATATATGGGTTTAATTTTCTCAAATATGATGAGTTATTTAAAGCAGACCTATGACTATCTCAGTGTGCACAGTGTTTGACATGTAGTAGGTACTCAATACAGGTTTGTCGAATTGATGAAGGCAAGAATCGGAATGTAGCAGGGTCGAAGGTTTTCTTAATTAAAGAAAAATGGAACTGAAAACACTGTTTGGCATATTTTCCTGAAGCCAGCATGAGCGCTAACAAGACAGGAAGCATCCATCTGCAAGTAATGTGCACAACCTGCCCCACTGAGAATGTTAATTATGTTTTTAAAGGGAGACAGGGAACCCTCGTGGTTTTTCTTTTCTTTTCTTTTCTTTTCTTTTTTTTTTTTTTTGGCACAAAACAGTAGAGAAAAGGATGGCCCACAGAAAGAATGCTAGTTTCTGCAATTTGCGTTGCCAGCTCCCTGTGTAGTTCTAGGAAGAGGGAGGATTTCTGAAAGGAAGCTCTCATGAAAATTTATCTGGGAGAGATATTTGATCCCCATTGCTCAGATGATGATTCTGCAGATACCCTCCATGTCCAGACATTTCTTCAACACTTCTTCTTATGGCCTTGTCCACGTTCTCTCCCAGTCTGAATCCTTCCTATCTTCTGGAACTTTGCTCTGTACACAGCTCTTCTCTACTCTCATATATTCTTTGTGGGAAATGGAAATAATTCTATACATTTGCAAGGTCAATTTTAAGATGCATTGTTAACATTTTATTTTTTTATTTTTATGTGTTTGTTTATTTATTTATTTATTTATTTTTGGAGACAGAGTCTCACTCTGTTTCCCAGGCTGGAGTGCAGTGGGGTGATCTTGGCTCACTGCAACCACTGCCTTTCAAGTTCAAGCAATTCTCATAACGCTTCAGCCTCCCGAATAGCTGGGACTGCAGGCATGTGCCACCATGCCAGGTTAATTTTTGTACTTTTAGTAGAGACAGGGTTTCACCATGTTGGCTGGGCTGCTCTTGAACTCCTGGCCTCAAGCAATCCACCCACCTCAGCCTCACAAACTGTTGGTATTACAGGAGTGAGCCACCATGCCCAGCCTAACGTTTCAATGTGCCTATTTTTGGACCCAGTAACCCCGCTTTTGGGTTCTCTACCTTACAGAAATTCTATCTATCTATCTATCTATCTATCTATCTATCTATCTATCTATCTATCTATCATCTATCATGTGCAATAATAAAACTAAAAATATCTTCAAGTTTCTTCAATAAAAGACTGTTTATGTAAATCTGGGTATAGCCATTTTATAAAAGTGTTAAAATGAATAAGGTAGATCTCCATGCAATAATATAGCTGTATAATGTTGAAAAGGAAAGTTCCAGAATAATGTATATTGTAAGACCCTCATTTTATGTACAGAAAAATACAGCAGGATATTTAACAAATATTTACTGAGTGTATGCTACATGCCAGGCAGTGAACAGGAAAAAAAAAATCTGCTTTTGTGGAAGTTCAATTTTCATGCAGAGAAATGGGAACAATAAACATAATACATAGAAGAGCTACCTAATACGATAAAAAGATAATATAAGCACTAAGAAAAAGTAATAGAGTGGACAGTGATAACTGCTGAGGCTAAGTGTGATTGGTCCTGAAGGAAGGGATGGGGGATTCATTTTCTACTTTATTTACTTCTTTGTTGCTCAAATGAGTATGTATTATTCTCATTACTTTTTAGGAAGTTACAGGGTTCCCCCACTCTCTCTTATATCTTCAACTTCACTCATTCAATTAGATCTTTCCCTTCCTTTCACTTTTAAAAACTCAGGAGTTTCTCTTCCACCTTAAAAACAAAAACAATTTAAAGCAAAATCCTCCCTTATTTTGAAGTCCCCTGTGTTTACAAGGCCTCATATATTATTGGCTTTTTTTTGATGTCTTCCTAATTTGGATCTCCATTTGAAACTTTCTTTGTAGTTTAGACACCACGTGACTGTCCCTTTGGGATATCAAACTGAGCATATTTAAAACTGAATCTGTTATGTCCCTTTTAAGCTATACCTTCTATGTTTTGTTCCACAATTGGGGCACTACCATATAACCATCAATTAAGATTGAAAGCTGGAAGTCACCTGTTGTGGAAATTTATCCTACTCTTGTCATAGCACTAGCACAAGGCACAATGTCTGGCACCTAGCAGGATACTCAATACACATTTAAAAGTAGGAAAGAAAGATTAATTGTGGCTTCATGAGTTTACCACAGTGTGTCATTTTCCTACTGGGCAGAAAGAAGTTTGGAATTTCTCAGCTACTTTGAAACTATGTAGGTTCATATAACTAATCCTAGAGAGTGGAGCGTAGACAGTAGTGAAGTACTGTACTTTTGGGCCTAGCCATAAAATATCCCAAAGATTCCATGTGATCCTTCATATACTCTCATACTTTTCCTATCTGCATGGCTGAAAGTGATGGACTCCAAAGCTAGGAAGAGAATGGCACATACGTGGAAGGAACTGGATCCCTCCACCATCATTTCTTTAAAGAAAGTCATGCAAGAAAGCTACTTGTCCAGGAGCATCCACATTAAACTTTCCATAGTCAAGGTATAAACTCTTATTGAATTAATCTACTAAGGTTATGAAGTTGTTGCAGCAGGTAACATTAATTACTCTAATATAGGCTTCAAAATACAGTTCTTCCTGTGGACTTAACATTACATAATTGTGCTATTTAACAAGAATATGCATTCTTAGACATGAGTACAGTAATTAATTAGCATTGTATTTGACAATTTGTAGCACGGTTCTACAGAGATGCTTCCCAACACTGTATCTTTGCAATACCTCTTCCACTTCTTTTTTCAAATTTCCTTGTGCTCTTCTATGCTCTGAACTCTAGACTTATCCACTATGATATACACTCTACATGCAATAACTGATTCATTCTGTTGGCTAGAGTAAGGTTTACATTAACCTTCATTATGTGCAATAGTTTTCACTATTCCTGAGATGCCTGCTGATCTTTAATTTTTCTTTCTCAACCATTTCCTGAAAACTTTTTCAGCTGCCCTATATTTCATATCCATTGTGATAGATATTAGATATTGGTAAGTTCAATGCTCCTTTTGTACACCTGTTGCCATCCATTATGGATCAAAACTGTTCACCAGATACAAAATAGATAGGAGGTGAGGCCACAGTAGAGGACACAGCATGCATTGCAAACCTACCTACTTGAAGACAGCATGGACCGTGCTCACTGGTTGAGAGGGGATGGACAAGTTTGGTCCCTGAGCTTTCCACTGACTGAGAATGTTTACAGCTGTGCTGAAAGCATCAGGAAATACATAATTATGATAGTACATATCAACAGCGTACTATCATAAAATGTTGCCTACATAACCAACATTTAGAAAAATATTTCAGAGGAAAACAGCTGTAAGTCAAACTGGTACTGGCGGGATATTGGTGGGGGATATAGGTGTATCAACCTGCTTTGTTCTACAGTTATAGCCAAAAGATAGCCAATCTTGGCTATGAATTATACTGTAGTAGGGTTATATCTTGTTGTGAATAGACTTGGAATAGGTCCTCAGTCTAAAGAACAATTGGCACCTGAAACAAGGATGCCTATAGAGGTAAAGATTGCCTGATTTGTAGACTGTTGGTCCAGTCTTGAAGAGTTTTACCTTTGGGTAGCCTTGGAACTCCAACAAGAGTTTGAATGTAAAGCGGGGATTCTTACAAAAGTGAACTTGTATGGGATTTGTAAAAAATCTCTTAGGTAAATTCCATGGCTTTACTGACTGGGTCTTTTAGTCTTCTAAAATATGTCTTCCTCTGGTGGTTATAAGATAGGGATTAGAAGATGTACAATTTGAGTTGTATTGGGGTTATGAATGAATTCCATTGATAATGGTTATTAGTAGACAGAGGAGAGATTCTTGAAACTGATACCTTGCTGGATTGAACTGTTGTCTCATGCTCTGTGCAGAAGCATGAAGATATCTAGGGCTGCAAGAACTCTCCCTGTCTCATTCCTTACCATTTTATTCCTACAAATTACCTGGCATCTCTTTACATTTGATCCCAAACCATACGTGATGACTCCTTACATCCTTAATTTACTGTTTTATTCACCCATTATCCTCTTTCAATTTTAAGCTTTCTTAGATCAGTGGGACACTGGGAAAATACAGTTTTCATATAATGTATCTACAACCGTATACAACAATATCCTTTAAGAGGAAAGGCCGTCTGTTTTAGTGATTTTTATTGTCTTCTCTTTGCTTAAATGTTCCGACAAATGACACTGGAACAAATTGGCAGCCACAAGAAAATAAGAAGAAGGAAATCTAGACAAAAACCTTGTACTGTTTGCAAAAATTAACTCAAATGGATCGTACACATAAATGTAAAGTAAAAACTAGAAAACTTGTAGAAGCTAGCACAGGAGAAAATATAGGTGACATTGGGCTTGACAATGACTTTAGATACAACATCGAAAGCATAATCCATGAAAGAAAAAAATTGAGAAGTTGAATTTAATTACAGGTAGAAACTTCTGTTCTGTAAAAGACAGTGTTAAGAGAATGAAAAGATAAGTCTCAGATCGGGAGAAAATACTTACAAAACACATGTTTGATAAAGTACTGATATCCAAAATATACAAAGAATTTTAAAAACTCAACAATTATAAAACAACCTAGTTAAAAATGGGCAAAAGATATAAACAGACACCACACCAAACATACATACAGATATCAAATAAGAGTATGAAAAGATCCTCAACATCGTATGTCATTAGGGAATTAATTACAAATTCAACATCAAATATACCAACATCCACATAATGGTATTCCCAGAAAAAAGACAGACAAAGTGTGTAGAAAATGTTTGAGGAAATAATAGTCTAAAACTTCACAAATTTTGTTTTTAAAAACCCATTTACACACCTAAGAAGCTCAATAAATTTTAAATAGGATAAATTCAAAGATATAGACACTGAGACACATTATAATCAAACTTTCAACAGCCAAAGATAATCTTCACAGCTGCAATAGGGAATTGACTCATAATATATGAGAGATTGCAAACAGAATTAATAATCAATTTCTCAGCAGGAACCATGAAGGCTGGAAGGCAATGGGATGACATATTTAAATTGTTGAAAGTAAACAAACAAACAAACAAAAAAAACCTTTCAACCACAAATTTTATACCTGAAAATATTAACTTTCAAGGATGAAGTAAAAATTAAGACATTCCCAGATAAAGAAGTTCTTTACTAGTAGGCATGCTCACAAGCAATGCTAAAGGAAGTTCTTCAGGCTTAAATGAAAGACACTAGGCACTGTTAACTTGAAGCCATATGAAGAAATAAAGAACACTGGTAAAAGTAACTATATAGGCAAATAAACTATCCAGTATTATTGCAATCTGGTTTTTCAACCAAAATTAATGCTGTTGAGGTAGAAATAATTTGATAAAGGTTTATTGGAAGCCAGATTTGGGGGTCAACCTGGGAAGACATACCAACAAAGTTGGGGATGTTCCAAAGTCTGCCACAAGTCAGAAGGCTTTTATGGGAACATTTAGACGAAGGGAAGAGGATTCCTTATACTGGAGTTGTCCTTTTCATTGGAGGGTGCACTACAAAAGTTTAAATCATTGGATACAGATGACAACATATAGGCTAAAATGTCTACATGCAAGACAATCAGTACAACTTCATGATACAGAAACAAATCAGTGTCTTTTCAGTGTCAGTAGGCTATTCATGTGGAACTCACAATAAGATTTGAGGGACTCATGATAAGATTCTTTATCCAGGGACAGGATGTTAGCCATGAATCATGACTTCCCCCAAGTGGGTTAATTTGGAGGCCTACCAAATGTGACCTACAGGTTATCAGGTTTGTAAGTTCTCTTTTCTTATAGATGATTTGAAAGAGAAATCTATATAATTATAATCTATAGTAATTATAAATCTATCTGACTGTGTATGTAATATATAAATATTTAATTTGTGACAATAACAGTATAAAGATGGAGGGACAGAGATGCATAGGAGCAGAGTTTTTGTAAATGGTTGAACCTGCATTGGTATTAATTCAAAGTAGTTGTCTAATTTTAAAGTGTTAATTGCAATACTCAAGGTAACCACTAAGAAAAACTTAAAAATACAGGAAAAAAATGAGAAGGGAATCAAAATGGTACACTACAAAAAATCAATTAAATTTTAAAAAAGGAATTAATGGAGTAATTGAGGAACAAATAGTATATGACATACTGAGGACAAATAGTAAAATAGTTCTAGCAGGAACCATGAAGGCTGGAAGGCAATGGGATGACATATTTAAATTGTTGAAAGTAAACAAACAAACAAACAAACAAACAAAAAAAACCTTTCAGAAGGTTTTAAAAAAACCAGAAATGGTTTTTTTAAAATCAGTAATTACTTTAAATGTAAGTGGATTAATTTTTCCAAGATTTGCAGAATAGATTAAAAATAAAACATGATTTATCTATATGCTGTCTACATGAGAATCACTTTAGATCCAAAGACTAAAAAAAACTAAAAGTAAAGAATGTAAAGATATATTTTATGTAAATAGCTCATACAATGCCACATTATTCAGCTACAAAAGAAAGAAAGTATTGATTGACACTTGCTACAACATGGATAAACCTTGAACACATTATGTTAAGTGAAATAATTCAGATATAAAAAGTCACATATTGTACGATTCAATTTATATGAAATATCCTAAGTAAACATTTCTATTGAGACAGAAAGCAGATTAGTAGTTGTCAAGGATGTGGGGTGAGGGTAATGGGAATTACTGCTTCATAGGTGAAGGATTTCTGTTAGAGGTAAGAAAATTCTGGAACTAGATAGTCGTGATGGTTGAACAACATTGTGAAAGTACTTAATGCCACAGAATTGTATAGTTTCAAATGATTACAATGGTAATTTTTAATGTATATTGTACCACTAGATAAAAGAAAGGAAAAAACACCATAAAATCAGTGAAGACTGATTCTGAGATAATCCAGAAGTTGGAAATAGTAGAAAAGGATTTTAAAGTAGTTACTATAACAATTTCCAAAGGCTTACCAAAAAATATGCTAATAGTGAATGAAAACGTAGTATTAGAGCCAGATAGTTCAGAAAACTAGACCTCAGGACTACACACACACACACACACACACACACACACACACACACACACACAACTGTCATATATCAAGAGGGTCAAAGTAGTGGGAAATTAAATGCTCCTTAGTATGAGTTTAAGAGATGTTATCAGGATACTGCAAAACTCTCTGTGGGAAGGAATAGAGACAACATTTTCATGCTCCACTGTAGTAGACAAAAGACTTTGTAGCTGGTCTTGAGACTAATCTCTTTCACCCTAGTAAATTCAATGCACTAACAGCTTTTACTTTAGGCTGTTTGGGATTAAAGATTAGAGTGGGATAATGTCACAGGAGGTCTTTAGTATCCCCATCTGGGCTTGTATTATTTCAGGGTTGAGCCTTCAAAAACCAATGTGCTCTCCTCAGATTACCTCCTATATTATCAATCTTGCCTTCAGTTCCCAAACAGTGATAAAGACACAGAGATATTTGGCTTTAAAGAAAAAGTGGAGTTTAAGCCTGAAGAATCTCTCAGTATCTCTGAGTCCCTTCTTGCTCAGACAACTCACACATTTTCCCCAGGTTTCTGGTTATTAAAATTTATCATTGGCTCAATCTTTATTTGTCAATTTGAAATTGAACATTTAGTTGACATTACCCCTCAATAGTTTGTGTTTTAACCAGAAACCATAGCTATGTTCTTGCTAGCGACAAAATGCTAAACAATAAAAAGTAAAGCTGTAGTTATCAAAGCAAGAATAACACCTTTAAAATATGTACTATTGAATTTTGTAGTAGACTGAAATTAGTTATCCCAGGGGTGAAATCTCTAAATGATCAAAGGGCTGTTGACTTTTTCTTCAGGACAAAAAAACATAAAAATCTGATTCTTTTATACATTGTCCCCCACAAACCAATACTATGTTCAACTAATTTGTTTTGTTCAAAAGGCTGAAATGTATCTCAGTTGAAAATGCAACATTGAAAAATTATTATTCCTTTCATACATAATGATGCCTAAAGTCAAAAATATAACCAAACCTGGTTATAAATCTTATTATCTGGCAAATAAATAAGACTTGAGATAATGACTATATAGGTGGATATATCTCTTAGAGTTAAGTTTTGGCTTTTAATCTATGTTAATTCATAGTTAGCCACTAAGGTAAGAATGTGATGGTTGAGCAATGATATTGAATTCTTTTTTATAAACTTAAATGAGATAAGGTAATACCAAAAAAACTTATTTTAAGCATATGTCTCTTACAACTAGAATTTGAAATGCGAAAAGCAACAAACACATTTCTCCAAAAACCCTGTTTTCTGACTTTTTCCTCTAACTCTACACTAGGAGCTACATATTCTATCAGTAGTTTTTCTGTGGCACCCTAGATTCTGTAAGGGAAAGTCTGCATTTACTTAATATGGCCACTTCCATTTTCTCGTGTTAACACAAAAAGCTTGCTATCATTTGTTGTTGCAGGCATGGCAAGTGGTATTATTCACATATATTTATTTCTGCTCCATTTTTGACTGACTTTTCTGTAGTCTTAGTATACTATCTTGCCTCATTGACATTTAGCTCAACCATGTGACTTTCTTTGGCCAAAGAAATATATCTGAACAGAAGCTTTAAGTAGTTTTTCTTTGCTACTCTTGTCTTTGCCCTCACATCATGAGATCAGAGTGTTCCAGACCATGGTTTTTCCTTAGACCTGGGACCTAGTATGAGAAGACGTGTGGGGCTGAACCTAGCAGTCACAGTCAATTGAAGTCTGCATGTAACACAAGCAAGAAAAAAAATGTTTTTTTGTTGTTGTTGGAAATCACTGAGTTAATAGGATGTTAGTTACTTGGCGAATGCTAATACCAAAGAATACCAACAAAATAAAACTTTCCTTATCCTCAGCATGCCTTCTCCTTAGTACACATGTTGTTTATCTAGACTTAGTCTTTAATCTCTAACAGATGAAGAGGAGGAAACAATTTAATCTGCTTTCTCATTTAAATCGTACAAACAATCCAGTGTGGTAAAATTAGTCTCCCTCCCTCCCTCCCTACTCAGAGGCCGGACGGCGTGGGGGAGGGAGGAGGGAAGGACGGGCGGGGAGGGAGGTGAGGAGGAGGAAGGAAGGGTGCGCGGGAAGGAGGGGGAGGAGGGGGCGGGGGAGGGAGGAGGGAGGGGGGAGGGTAGGGAGGCGAGGGGGGAGGGATCGCTATCTATGCTCGCTCTCTTTCTTTCTTTCTTTCTCTTCTTTCTTTCTTTCTTTCTTTCTGTGTTTTTCTTATTTCGTCTGGATTTCGGCTTTATTTCTTTCTTTCTTTATGTTCTTTCTTTATGTCTTGCCTTTATTTCTTTGTTTCTTTCGGTGCTTCTTTTGTCGTTCTTCCTTCATTCCTTCCTCCTCCTTCCTTCCTTCCTTCCTTCCTTCCTTCATTCCTCCTCCTTCCTTCCTTCTTACTTCCTCTTTTTTTTTTCTTTATGGAAGAAAAGTAATTTCCAAAGCCTGTAGCTGTTATGTGGTTAAGTTTAGAATTTTAAGCCCAGGCACTCTGATTAGAGAATTGACTTCCTAGCTTGTTTAATGATCTTCATATACCTCGTTATATAATCTTCACATATTGTATTTCAAAGATAAATTTAGTTTAAAGTTTGCATGACTTGATGTTTCATATTGTCCTCAGAATCACTTTCCACATGTTGACCAGGTTAAAATGTTCAATCATGTCAGACTTCGCAAGGTCGGTAGTGTCTTGAGTCATGGAGACAGACAACATCAGAAAGACTTTGTTTTGCCCTTCTCTTGGGCTCACCCTGACTAGCAGGTAATCTCTGAGGAAAGCTTTTATTCTTGACAGTTTTTTTCTTTTTTTAATCCTGAAAAGGGCACAAGGATTAATGAGACAATTGCCTGCAAAGCACTTGGAGCTCTGGGGAGCCAAGAGGTGATTTAAGTGCAAGGAATTATTCCCCTACATTAAGTCAGCACTGTTTTTAAACAGAAATCTTCTTTAAAGAGTAACACTAAGGTTGTGATAAAAATAAACAAATGCCAAGCAGTTCAGTGAAGGTAAAATGTCTCCTCCCACACTGAGATGTGAGAAGCTAGCAAAAGAGAAACACTGATCCAAAATTTTAGCCAGAAAGGACCTCAGACATCATCAGGTTCAAACCATTTATTTTCAACACATGAGGAAACATGTCCACAGGGCACTTACCCAAGGGCACACAACTAATTTGGATTAATGAAGTGGAGAAATATTGCTATATGGTGGATCCAATGACATACATCATCAGGAAGCAAGAAAGAGAGGTGCAGCAAAGGCTAGGTTCTTGTGTAAATGGGATCTCTCCAATGAAAAGGCAGTACTTGAGCCAGTTCTCAATGACTGGAAGGATTTGAATAAGTGCAGGAATAAGAGAGATATACTTCCTGTGGCTAAGACTATGCAATCTCAAGTTTAGCTGTTGGAATATGCACAGTAAGCAATATAACAACATCTAATACTATAATTTGATGTAGGCTCCCTAGAAGATACAAGACCCGTGATTTATAGATGTTTTCTCAGGCTCTTCTCTCATGTCCGTCTTCCTTCTTTCTGCTAACACAAATAATGACTTGTGTGTGAGAAGCATTGGACTGAGTCCTAGACTTTTAGAAAAGGAATGTATCCTTATCCCAAGGAGCTAGGAAACTAATAAAAATAGGACTGTCTATCATTTAGCTATCTCTTTCTCTCTCTCTCTCTTTTTTTTTTTTTTTTTTTTGAGACAGAGTTTTCTCTCTTGTCGCCCAGGCTAGAGTGCAATGGCAGAATCTTGGCTCACTTGACCTCCACCTCCCAGGTTCAAGCTATTCTCCTGCCTCAGCCTCCTGAGTAGCTGGGATAACAGGTACCCACCATCACACCCACATTTAGGTATCTCTTTATAACTACATTTTTTTCTATCTCTGTATCTATCCATCTCTGTGTCTACCTATGTACCTATATCTATCTTTACTTACCTGTTATCTACCTATTATATCTACCAACGTACCTACCAACGAACCAACCTACCTACTTACCTAGCACCATATACTCCCTTGTTACTGAGTACAATTTGAGAACAGACATGGTGAAGAGAGAATACCATTGTTGTTCAGGGGAGGCAGAGATTAATTCCAACAGAAGAGACAATAGTAGAAACCATAACAACATTTATCTTGGGCTTACTCTGAGCTAGGCTATGTTTAAGGGCTTTGCATGCATTAACTTATTTAATCCTCACCACTATCCCATGTGGTAGTTTGTATGTCAACAGGAATTTATCTTGTCACATCTCTTGGCTCTGTTTTTCTCGCTCTTGGCTGGATTGTCAGCAGACTCTCCAGAGTGGTGGCAAAGTTGCAGTGCTGTATTGAGCCTACTGAAGCCTGAGGCAAAAGGAAAAATCTACATAATCCAGATCCTATCTTTGTTTTAAAGTTTGGTACATTGTTTATTATATTTTCATGCATTATTTTTTATTTTTCAAAGAGTTAAACTTTTACTTGATTCCTGAGTTTTTAAATAACCCTCTTTAGATTTTGCATGCGAGTAGTGTCTTGCTCACTTCACCCTAGTTCCAGCCCTGAAGAGAACTTCCACTAGTTCCAAAAGAGCTTTCCTTCGTTAGCTTCCTAGTTCCTACCTCTCCAAGATATGACTGTCATTGGCTTGGCATTGGTCCCATGCCCATCCCTGAACCAATCATCGATGCTTAAGAGGAATGCAGTGCTTTGATTCGGTGCTGCAGCTGGAGTGGGATCAGTCCCTTTCCATCTTGAGAGTGTTGGAGAAGGTGTCTTATTAAGGCCTACTGGAGGCAGAATCTGAAACGAGAATTCTCACTAGATTGATTGGGTTGCTAGGGGGAGAGTTGTGCTCCAGAGAAGGGGGACAATACTACACAAGAATGTGGTTTTAGGTGAAGACTAGCTTCAAGGTGATCTCACTAAGTAAGGCAAAGGGGGCTGTTTTTTGTGTTCCCATACCTGTCAGTCATTGGCAGAGGTCTAGTGGTGGCAGAGGAAGGCAGTTCTGTTTGGCCGAGTACATTTCTTTAGAGAATGTGACAGCTGTGAGTTGTTACCTGCCAACACACACAGCAGCCAGGGATAGCTGCATGGCCCAGCAAAAGGGTTTTGCCAAGGCACCACCAGTGTCCACTTTAAGGGGTGGTCCCTAAAGATGCAATCAGTAGAAATGGATGCTAGTCAGGCATTCAACAGCTATCCTCTATACTTAACTCCATAGCAAAGGAAACAGAATTGATTGTCCCTTAATGGCATCATTTCAGTTTTAAAAAAGTATACCATGCACACACTTTTGTACATCCTGATCCGGAATATTGAAAAGCAGAAGCTGCTGCCTGTGCTGCCTTCTTGCTGCCAGGCTTGTAAGTAAAAGCTTTTAGTGGAGAGCCAACAAGCAGTGCTGCTCACCTGAGCTCACCTCCCTGCTTTTGCACAACCCACCTGAGTCACAGCACATCAATGAATCATGCTGACGGGCCACATGCAGGCCCAGGGGTTGCTCAACAAGATGGCATTATGGTGAGCAAAATGGACTTCTTCCTTGAAAATTCCATTAGGGGAGGTGGCATAGCATTTAGACGTTCCATATCCCAGGAAGCTGTGCTGGTGCAGTGAACTGAAGTCAGAGGAGGAAAGAAAAGGGACCTTTTGTCTACTGCGTGCCAAGTGAGGGAGCCTGTATAAATGCTCCTCTGTCAGTGAGGGGAATGCCTGTCACCCTTTCATTAGCTGTAATTGAATGCCTACAGAGGCAGTAATTACAAATACCAGCCGGGCCTCACAGGCTCGTCTGTTTTTGTTTGTCATCAGAGTAAGGGTATTGATCATTATTAGGGCCCTTCTTGCCTTTGCATAGGGATAGGAAATTGGATTAATAAAACCTGGCATGTATTGTGTAACATACACCTGTAGGGAAGGTAGATCGGAAGTGCTATAAAATGGCAAGTGCTTGATTTCCTGAAGTGCCCAGGCTGCTAACACTTGTGGGTACTTCCTTTGGAGGATCTTATGCCCAGATTCTCCATCACCGCAGCATCCTTCCTTTTGCTGGAGCCAACAGAACCCCACAAATAAGAAGCAAACTGAGTAGCTCTCCTCTTATGTCACCTCCATGCAGGCACCTTCAAAAGAATGGCCTTGTTCGGAAGACAACTCATTATTCCGAAAATTGGTAAATAAAAGGAAGAGCCAAGCATTTAACTGGCTTTTGCTACATGAACTGTGTCAAGATTACCAAAGAATTAATGAGGCGATGTTTCTCTTTATAGAAGCTGTCCAGCTAATCAATAAAAAATAAATGGTGGAACTAGAGAATGGTTCTCAAATACCAGCGTGCATTGGAATCACCCAGAGGGCTTGTTAAGAAAAGAGTTTCTGGTTCAGTAAGTCTGGGGTGGGGCTGGAAAATGTGCATTTTTAAGAAGTTCCCAGGTGATGGTGATATTACTGGTCAGTGACCACCACCCTTTGAGAACTACTGGATTATAGCACCACTGTTTTGCAATCTTAAGGAAATAACCGAGTGAGGCAGTGATCATCAGTGACTGTTAATATCACACAAAAAAAGCAACTAAACAGTATGTGTTTCCTGATGGAAATACACAAAACCACCTATGAGGAATTTTTTGTCAGAATATTGATCCTGAACCAGTCAAGCAAGATCGACCTATCAGCTGACAGGAAATACAGGGGGCAGAGGAGCAAGGCAAACAACGTCACCACAGGGATGCAAACAGCAAAATTCAGCTTGTGGGAAACTCTTCAAGGCAAACAATGCAGTTATTGTTTGGAAGCAAAGAAGAAGGAGGGAAATGTATGGATTCTAAGAGACTTAAGAGTCATATGATTCCAGTTATTAAATCTGTTTAGATCCTTATCTGATCCAAGGAACTGTGAAAAGGAAAATTGTGAAACAAGCAGAGAAATAGGAAAGCTGGCCAGATATTTGATGGCATCAAGGAATGACTGTCACCATCTTCTTCTTCGCACAGTTCAGTTCCTTCCCAACCTTTAGCTCTTGGTTTCTTTTGTGTTTTTTTAATGTCTTTTATTTTATGTATTTATTTATTTTGAGATGGAGTCTTGCTCTGTTGCCCAGGCTGGAATACAATGGCATGATCAGGGCTCACTGTAACCTCAACCTTTTGAGCTTAAGCAATCCTCCCTCCTCAGCTTCCCAAGTAGATGGAACTGCAGGTGCACACACCACCACACCTGGCAAATTTTTAGATTTTTTTATAGAGACGGGTCTCACTATATTGTCCAGTCTCATCTCAAACTCCTGGCCTCAAGTAATATTCCCACCTTGGCATCCCAAAGTGCTGGGATTGCTGGGGTGAGCCCCCATGCCTGGCCAACTCTTAGTTTAAAAGTCATCTTTTCAAACAAGCTTTCTCTGATCACCTTATCTAGATAGCTCTCCTTCTCTGTTTTAGTTTCTTGTTTGCTTATGGCATAGAACTGATCACTGGCTGTAATTATTTATTCATTTGTTTTTTGTGTGTCTCTCCTACTACACCGTAAACTCCATGAGGCCCTTGTATCTTAGCTGTGTGCCTAGCCCATTGCTAGAAACACAATAAATAAATAAATAAACAAACACAATCATTATTTTCTAAATGAATTATCAATAAAGTCTTGGAGCATTTTAATGTTTTCAAATTATTTTTCCATACCATTTTTTTAAGTTTTATTTTAGGTTTGGGGTACCTGTGCTGACTTTTTTATATAGGCAAACTCGTGTCACAGGGGCTTGTTGTACAGAATATTTCATCACCTAGGTACTAAGTCTAGGATCGAATAGCTATTTTTTCTAATCCTCTTCCTTCTCCCACCATCTACCCTCAAATGGGCCCCAGTGTCTGCTTTTCCCTCTTTGTGTCCATGAGTTCTCATTATTTAGATGCTGGCAAGGTTGTGGAGAAAAGGGAACACTTACACACTGTTGGTGGGAATGTAAATTTGTTCAACCGTTGTGGAAAGCAGTGTGACAATTCCTCAAAGAGCTAAAAGCAGAACTGCCATTTGACCCAGCAATTCCATTACTGGGCATATACCTAGAGGAATATAAATCTTTCTATCATAAAGACACATGCATGTGAATGTTCATTGCAGCACTATCCACAGTAGCAAGACATGTGATATAGTTTGACTCTGTGTCCCTACCCAAATCTCATTTCAAATTGTAATCTCCATAATCCCCACATGTCAAGGGAGGGACGATGTGGGAGATGATTGGATCGTGAGGGTGGTTTCTCCATGCTGTTCTTGTGATACTGAGTGAGTTCTCACAAGATCTGATGGTTTTATAAGGCAGTTTTCCCTGCTCTTGCTTACTCTCTCTTGCCTGCTGCCACTTAAGATGTGCCTGCTTCCCCTTTCACCATTATTGTAAGGCCTCCCCAGCCACGTGGAACTGTGAGTCAATTAAACCTGTTTTCTTTATAAATTACCCAGTCTCAGGTATGTCTTTATATCAGTGTGAGAACAGAGTGATACAACATGGAAACAACCTAAATGCCCATCAGTGACAGATTGGATAAATAAAATGTGGTATATTTACACCATAGAATAATATGCGGTCACAAAAAGGAATGAGATCGTATTCTTTGCAGAAACATGGATGGAGCTGGATACCATTATGCTTAGCAAACTAATGAAGAGACAGAAAATCAAACACCCCATGTTCATACTTGTTTTTGATTGTTTCATCTAAACGTATCAGAGTCCTGTAAAGTAGGTAATGATCTTTTGACATCTTTTTGATGAAGTCAAATGTGCTGATTGACTTGTCTAAGATTTAAAATTTTGCTGAACCAGCACAGCCAGGACAAAATCCAGTCTTTCTGATTCCGAACCTGATGACTTTTCTGTCCCAACAAGTTTTCATTCAGAGGTATCTGATTATTAAAAATAGTCATGTTAACAGTTAGACACACACTTGATGGCCTTGGGGAAAGAGAGGGGATCGTGTTTGACGTGTTCTTTCTCTGTGTTTATAGAGGCAGGCAGGGGTAGCAAATATCAGAGATGTGCACATTTGAGTAAATGAAGTAACAGTGGATATGGTAAGTGAGCATCCTTGGAGTAGGTTGATTTGCCCTGCCAGCCTGAAGATAACCATTTCATTTTCCTAACTGTGTTAGCGTGGAGTCACCATCTATTTTCAGCAGGATACGAACATGTTCTGAATCTCCCATCTCCCTATCATCTCTATTTCTACCTCCACCTCAGTCTTCACTACCATCTCCATCTTTATCTCTATCTCTATCTCCATCTCCATCTCCACTTCTATCTCCATTTCTATCTCCATCTCCATCTCTATCTCTATGTCTCTATCTCCATTGCTATCTCTATTTCCATCTCCATCTCTATCTCTATCTCTATCTCTACCTTCACCTCCACCTCACCTCCATCTCAATCTCCATCAGTATTTCTATCTTTATCTCCATCTCTATCTCTATTTCTATCTACCTCCATCTCTAACTCTATTTCCATCTCCACTCTATTTTTATTTCTATCTCTATCTCTTCATCTTCATCCCTATCACTATTTCCATCTCAATCTCTATCTAGCTCTATCTCTATCCCCAGCTCCTGCCATCTAGTTTTCTGCTCCCTTTCACAGCAAACCTTGTTAAAAGAATTGCCCATGGTGTTGCTTTCCATTTCTCATCTCCTACATTTTCCTCCATCCACTTCAGTTTGGTTTCCCTTTCCTCCATTCTGCTGCTCAAACTGTCATTGATAAAGTGACCAACAATTTCCATATTGCCGGATCCAATGCTCTGTCCTCATCTTACTGGACTTCAGAAGCACTGGACACTGACCAATCCTTTTGCATTGAATTATTCCTCTCTTGCTGTATTAGTCAAGGTTAGTTAACTGTCATGAAATAAATAACAAAACCTCAGTGGTTTAACACGATAAAAACATATTTCTTGCTCATTATACTGGCTATCGTTAAACAATAAAGGAGAAAAGAACAGGGGTAATTGTGGTGGAAGATTTTTATGGGGTGGGTTTAGAGTAATATGCATCACTTCTATCCATATTTTATTTGACAGCAATCAGTCCTTTGGTCCTACCTGGAAACAAGGGATGCTAAAAAATATAGTCCTGGATGGCACCTGCTTCCCAGCAATAACTCTACGCTATGGAAAGTGAGTGTGAGTCTTTGGTGGCAAACAACCCATCTTGGCCATAGGTAAAAAGGCAAGCAGGCGCCAGGACATTATGTATGTGTCTAGGTCTGCAAGGCAGTGTTCAGTGCAGTCTCTTCAAGTCCTGTCTCTGTGTTGGGCGATTGAGGTCACTTTCTCCAGAGTACTTTGCCTTTCCCTCCACTGGAGGTCTTAGCTCCTTTTCAGGCCACCCCACAGGTAAAACTTTCATAGGAGACTCCCTATTACTTTTGCACCTAGATCTTCTCTAGGAAATGGACCATTGAGTTCAAGCTTCCCTTTCACTAACCCCTGGAAGCTTAATTGTCCTAATACAGAGGAACTGAATTTCTCCATGGGAGGCACATTTTCATAGCTCAATTTTTAATGAACAGTATCCTGTGCTCTTTGGACTCTGGTGTGTACCATTTGGATCATTTGAATCAATGAAAGGAACATTATTACCCAGCATTGTACCATAATTCTTTCTTTGCATATTACCGTTAGAAATACATATATGTGTATACACACACACACACACATGTTACAACATTTTGTAGACAGTTACTAGCTTTATTACATACACATGCTTACAAAAGCCACAAGAGCTCTCATCATGCTTCTCTTTTATCTCAAGGGAGATTCATTACATGGCTGGTCTCTCTATTGTCTCCCCATTGCATTACAGGAGGTAGCTCAGAGCCAAACACATTCTAGCATTTGCATGAAAAGCAAGCACACTCAAGCCTGGCAAGTCATTTGCATAAAGAGCCTGTCACCACCTCCCAGATAGAGTTGCTGGATGAAGGGTATCATACTCTTCTTGACTATGACCCCACTTAGACCTTGGAGAAAGTATCCTTACAGACTGCCCAAGTCTTCTGCTCTGGTGCAGACATACTTTACTCTAAAAGATTTATTTGATAGGGAATAGTCCCTACATAAGATCTGTTATCTGTTAATGTCAACTAAAATTCTTAGAGCACTCCACTGCTTCTCCGAATTCTTGAGACTGTCACCCCAGATCATTCACAGCCATTGCACTGTAATTCCTGAGATAGTGAAGGTTGCAGGGGTTAGGGTGCCTGAGGCTGTAGTATGGCAAATCCCATCTCTGGCTACGTTCTCTTTGATGCAGAGTAATTCAATTGAACAGATTCATTCAACACACAATATTCTATGCCCAGGACTAGGAAACTAGGAATAAGAGCAATACACAAAATAACAGTGGATGCTATGGTGCCCCTTCAAGACTGAAGGTCTTAACTCTAGCCAGCTGTTGTGGGTGCTGCTGGCTGACAGCCTTCAACTGTCAGCCCACGTTGGAAATGGACTCAGCTAGTGAGAGTTGCCTCATTCAAGGCTGTACCCTCTTCTTACAGTGGCCCATATATAATGATTGGTCTAAAGTGTTATCCCTAAAGGGCCATCCCAGCTTCAGAGATCTCCATAGCATTGGCTTCATTGAGACTGCACTGCAGTCCCACTGTTCCTTTTGCCCGGTTCTACTTCTTCCCTTCTGTTCCTCAGGTAGTATTCTCAGAGTATTCCTCAGTAATCTTTCTGCAATCTAATCTCTATCTATATTAGCTATTGAGGGACCCTCTGATTGAGGAGGTCATAATCTAGCTGTAGAAATACATGCAATATGTAAGTAACTAACAGCAATTCTTCATATAAGTGCTGTACTCCAATTGGAATGGAAGCCAGTACTATGAGAAGGATGAAGGAGAAGCAATGAACAACTGTTCTACTCTGATGCTGCTCTTCAAGACAAGGAGACATGAGCTCTGTCCTAAATGGGGGCAAAGATGTGAGATAATTACCACTTTGTAAAGATGGGATGTAAAAGGAGGCCAAAGGGCCATTCTTTCCTTACCTCTTTTTCAGAACTTCTTCCTCTTTACACTTGTATAATGTCTTGATTTTTATTTCAAATAGTGGATAGGCTTTCAACGACTCCCAGGTAGACATTATATATTCTGCCATGGAGCTAAAAGACCAAATCTCAAGTAATGGGTTTTGTAAGATCAATAACCAGGTTGTTCCCAGAGTTGCTGAAGCAAGTTTTACATTTATAATGTAAAATACAAAAGGCTCAAAGAAAGAAGAGAGTCCCTCTAAAGAGAGCTAGATTACATCATTAAACCTTTAATTAACCTGATGGCTTTGACTTCAGAAAATCCATGGAGACTTCACCCTAGTAGGAAAGAATAAATTTAATATTTTATGTGCAAATGTTTTTGCCGTTTTTATATTTTAGTATGCAGTTTCTTTAGTGGGTTTTTGTTAGGCTCATTTCCTTCTAAAAGTTTAAAATTGGAAATTTATGTTTTTCTAATGTATGTGATAAATGTATATGAAACAAGATTTTAAAAGGCCTTAAAACTTAAAAAACAATTCACAGAAAGTAAAATACCCAGCATTTGGATTTTACAAGCCTTATACAGGGGATGAGGTGAGGGTAGTAAAAGCATTTTTACATGGATATAACTAACTTCAAATTTGTTCCTTGGGGAGACTGAGATTTTTCTGTTGAGTAATTTATTTCAACAGGATTTTATTGGACAACAAAATATTTTGCTAGGACAACAAAATATTTTGCTAGGTCCTGAAAGGACCCCAAATAAGAACTCAAATTTATCTAAAGTTCAGTTATCTGTGACTACACTATTCTGTTAAATGTTCATGGGAACAGACAAATCTATTAGCATGTATGATTACCCAGTAAACAGCACAGAGTTAAACCTGCCAACACCAGGGACACCTTCAGATTTTTCTTCTATCCCCATTCACTGGCATCAAGTTCGAGTAAGTTGGGGTTTAGTTTTAAAAAATATAAATGATTCTGGCTTTATTTGGCAGACATTCAGGGAATTAGGTATTTACAACATCACTGTAAGGCCTGGTGGGTAGACTCAAGGCTGTGCCTTGAATTATTCAGGTATAATAATTCAGGGCCACTCTGCTGCTATAAACACACAGTGAACTTGAGGGGCTGGTGAGGACACTAAACTAATCAACAAGGCCTTACCCATTTGTCTTAGACGGTTTGGTTTGCTATAATGAAACACCATAAACTGAGTAGTTTACACACAAAAGATATGCATATTTCTCATAGTTCTGGAGGCTGAGAAGCCTAAGATCAAGGTGCCAGTAGATTTGGTGTCTGGTGAGGGCCCACTTTTTATTCACAGAGGGCACCTTCTTGCTGTGTCTTCTCAGGTCTCTTTTACAAAGGTACTAGTCCTATTCATGAGGGATCCATTCTCATAACCTAATCACCTTCTACAGGCCCTAGTCCTAATAGCATCACCTTGGGGTGGGGATTTGAACACATGAATTTGGAGGGGATAGAAACATGCAGACCATAGCACTCTTTCAGTGGGTAAGAGAAAAGAAAAAATAACTGGGACACTTATATGTTAATGATTGATTTTTGTTCCCAAACACATCGAAGTAGAAAAATAACTAATCCAGCAGAGTGTACTGGTTAGCATTTTTATGTGACTATAAATTGTGGTAGTGGGAGTTGGGTGGCTCTGTGGCCTGGAACATAATGACTTGGCTGCAGCATTAATTATTTTCACAAGGTGGAGAGAAAATAGAAGAGCAAGAGTTAATTATTCCACCTGGGAGCAGAAAATTTTCATGGCATTTGGATAGAAATCACAGGACTATCATGGTGTGTGAGGAATGGCATGGAAAGGAAACAGCACTAAAAAGTATTTTTTATGGTATTTGTAAAATGCAGGGAGAAGACTTCAGAGTTATTTTGAAATTGTGCTTTGGTTGTTGGACATTTTTTGTAAACTTTAATATTGCTGTAAGTTGGATCACCTAGATTATGGCTCTGAGAGGGTTACAAAGATAGTGCTACAAATACTCATCCTTAAGGATTTTTTACATCTGCTTGTTCACACCTCAATAGCCTCCCTCCTATTTTTTATAGTAATTCATGTTTATGTAAATTTTCATGTTGCATAGGATAATTGGAGTACATGGCTACTGAGCAAAGAGAAGTGGAGAAGATAAGCCCTAAAATACCCCCTATTTTGGGAAGTTTTCCTCCCTGAATTCGCTTCCACATGATCTCATTTGTTTCAAGGAGTGATTTAAACTTCTAGGAAAAAAAACAAAAACAAACAAAAAAACTACCACATCGAGAGAGTGTCCTTCTCCTTCCACTTTTTTCTCCCTGTTGACTGAAACTGGAGAAACCACCTTGCATCATGATGTAGAATTCCCAAGCAACAAGAGGGGAGAAATCTGTATTCTTGATTGTAATAATAGAGCAGCCAGATTAGTCTTGGACTTCCTACTTTCACATTTGAGAGAAATCAATGTAGGCTTTTTAAAGCCTCTGTTGTTTGAGTTTACTGTCGTGGCCAAAGATAATTGTAATTAATCCAACTTATGTTTCCGTATCTACCTACAACTGTCTTCTGAATCAGCAGCAATTAAACTTCTGACTCTCATGTGTAAACTGCTCTGATCCACCTGGTAAAAGGCCATGATGACTTTCCTAGGTGAAGTCTTGAGAAATTGAGAAGAGGGATATGGCCTCTGGGATTTTTCCTCTTAGATGAAATTGTATTTTGTTTCAGATCTTTGCCCAAATCAACACACACATTCCATGCCTTTGTATCTTCATTGTCTCCCATCTCTTTCTTCCTTTCTCTAGGGTAAAGAAAGAAAGAAGTATGTAGTGGTAGTGGTGCTGCTGTGTGTTAGGTGAATAAATGGACTACCTAGAAACACTCAACCTAGGGATGAAGGAGGAATGGGGGTTAAGGGAGATGGTTGGCATTGTTAAGTCAAGTAGTAAATGACAACATTTCCAGGGAACTCCTTCACTGATCATCTTTATTTTAAATCTTTTAGTTTTAGAAGAGTTTCACATTTACAGAAAAATGGTGGAGATAATGAAGAGAGTTGCCATATACTTCACACCCAGTTTCTTCGCTTACGTACTGGGTTAGTGTGTCAAATTTGTTACAATGGTGGACCACTGAGGATACATTATTATTAACTAAAGTCTATACTTTATTCAGATTTCCTTAGTCTGAAAAAAACCGTTGTTTTTTCTGTTCCAGGATTCCATCCAGGATACCATGTAGCATTTAGTCATCATGCCTCCTTAGGCTCCTCTTGGCTGTCATGGTTTCTTGTACTTTTCTTGCTTTTGATGATACTGACAATTTTGAGGAGTACTGGTCAAGTATTTTGAAGAATGTCCCTCAGTTGGGATTTGTCTCATGTTTTTCTCATGATTACACTGAGGTTATAGGTTTTGAGAAGGAAACCCAGAGAGGTGAAGTATTGTGTTCATTACCTCACATCAAGTGTGAATATTGTCAGCCCTCTGAATCCACGGGTTCTGTGTCTGTGGTCTCCACATGCACAGATTCAACCAATTGCAGATCCAAAGTATTCTGGAAAAAAACAAGAAAAACTAACAATACAACAGTAAAAAATAAGACAGATAAAAATACAGCATAATAACTATTTACATAGCATTTACATTGTATTTGGAATTATAAGTAATCTAGAGATAATGTAAAGTATAAAGAAGTATATGTGAAGGTTATACATGAATACTGTGCCATTTTATATAAGGAATTTATGCATTTGCAGATGTTCATATCCTGGTGGGAGGGGAGTCCTGGAAACAATTCCCCATGGATACCAGGAGACACTATGCTATCAACACGACTTATCACCGTTGATATTGACTTTGATCTGTTGCTGAGGTATGTCTGTTATGTTTTAACACTATAAAGCTACTATTTTTCCTCCTGTTTTTAATTGAGGAAGTCATTATGCCACTATGAGCAAGGCACACTACAGGTGTGGGGTGTCATGTAAAGAGGGGTCTCCCTTTATCTGCAAACCCCCACTGCAGTCATGAGAAACATGGCCTCACTATCTGCCATTGTTTAATTTCAGTATACATGTATAGACGTATCAGATTTGTTCATCTTTACTCAATGGGAAATAAGTTTATCAACTGGAGTACAGTGCTGAAGTACAATTTATTTTGCCTTTAGTCTTATAGACTCCACTCATTTTCAAAGTTACTTAGATCAGCCTCTCTCTCCCTAACCCCTTTCAGTGAGGTTGTTTCATACATTTGTAATACAGTTAAAATGTCACATTCTGGATTCCATCCTGGAATCTTCAACCTCTTGAATGATTTTTAAATGTATAACATGTAGACTATTGTTAACAAAATTGTATTGGATTAGGAAATTTTGTTAAAATCACTCTTATCAAAAGAAGTAATTATATGAGCTGAGAGATAACGTTAATTTGCTTCATTATAGCATTTATTTTACTATCTATATGTATCCCACAATGTCATGTTGTAAACGTCAAATATGAACAATAAATTTATTTTAAAAATCTGTATACATTAAGGTTCACTCCGTGCATATAGTTCTAAGGGTTTTGACTAATCTGTAGTGTCATGTACCCATCATTATAGCACCATACAGAACAGCTTCACCACCCTAAAATATCCTCTATGCTTCATTCACCTAGTCAGCCCTTTTCCTCATCTTTGAAACCTTTGGCAAACCCTGATCTTTTTACCATTGCTATAGTTTTGCCTTTCCAGAATGCCATATAATTGTAACCAAACAGTATGTAGTATTTTTAGAGTGACTGCCTTCACTTAGCAGTATACAGTTAAGATTCATCTATAACTTTCCATGGCTTGATAGCTAATTTATTTGTATTCTGTTATATGAATATATGTATATCCATAAAACATATATGTAATATTATATACCTATATAAACAGAATAATATATAATTTTAAAGTAAATATGTTATATGGATATAGTGCAGTTTGTTAATCCATTCCACATCTATTAAAGAACATCTTGCTTGATTTCAGTAGTTAGTGATTATGTATATAGATGCTATGAAGATTCACAGGCAGGTTTTTGTGTAGAGAGAAGTTTTCAAATCATTTGGGTAAATACCCAGGAGTGTGATTAATGGGTTGTGTGATAAGACTATATTTAGCTTTGTAAGAAAATGCCAAACTTTCTTCTAAAGTGGCCGTATCATTTTGCATTCCCACCAGCAGTATGTGAAAGTTCCTGTTTTTCCACATCCTTGCCAACAATTGGTATTGTTATTATTTTTTAATTTAGCTATTCTAATAGGTATGCATTGGTGCCTCATTGTTCAGTTTATAATTAACTAATGACAAATGACATTGAGCATATTTTTATATATTCACTTGTCGTCTGTATATCTTCTTTGGCAAGGTGTGTGTTATTTTTAATCTGATCAACTTTTCCAACCCTGTAAATCTCCCTTTGCTTGTTATGGTGGCTTTTGTCTGATTTTATTATTAGCAAAAACACAAAACTCTTTGAGACCTTCAAGAGGGTTATGTGCTTAATTGGAATAAATGGATAGAAAGATCCATTTGCAACCTGTTGGCCTGCAATAACTAATGTGTGCTGAAGCCTAGTCTTTGAGTCTAGAGTTAAAAGGACATGAAATAATTCAGGTGTGACTTGGAAGGATCTCTCAGTGGCCCTAACATCTTTCTTCAGTCTCTACCATTTTTATATTTCGTGGTGTTTGTGTTCCTATTTGTCAGTTAGATATCACTTGGCCATCTCTTCTAATGGCCAGTAGAACCATTCTGGGAGCACATCATCCTGGCTGAAGATCTAAGCAGTCCATGGATCTGAACCATCTCTCATGAGAAGATAGTTGGAATTAAGACAATTAGAATGGCTCGAGCATCATATTTGTAGAAATTCTAGTATTTATTGCATACTCACTTAGTTCTAGTTTGATGGATCGACTTGCTGAAAATCTGGCAGGACTATTCAAACTTGCTGGCAGCTATGAGGCTATGGCTCGCCATCTAGAGTACAGCTTGGGTGGCAAAGAAAACTCTTGGCATGCTGCTTCACTAAGACTTGTAAACAATAATTAAGTGGACTGATGTATCATAATTCTGCTGTTTCATTTCCTTCTTTCAAAATACATGAAGGAGTTTTAGTTCTGGATGATAAACGACAAGAATCGTAGCACTCTGCATTTAAACCAAATGAGCTCAATGAGGGTATACAATACTTGCAATTACAATTTTACTGTTTTGCATATATTCACAATGGAAGAAGAAAACAAGGAGATGCAGACTTCTTGGCTTGCTGAATGGGGGCTCATAAAACTTTGTGGGGTCTGGTTGTGTGACCATTTAGAACCCAGTCCCAGCTCTGTCTGTGGCTGGTTCTATCACCCTGGGTGAAACATTTGCGTCTCTGAGCATTAGTCCCCAGGTCGAAAATGAGTAAGTGGAGGCAGATGATATCTCTTTTCCTTTCAGATGTATTAATAATATGTGATGATAATGCATTCCAAGAACAGGCTGCAGTCTTTGTGCAAAGGGGAAACAAGAAGAGCTGGTAGTGGGGCATTTATGAGACATGTATTGACTCTAGTCAGCCACCAGGGGACATCCAAGAGCACATGTACATAGTAGCTGCACAGCTCACGGTGTGTAAATCAGATTCTTATACATTGAACCTTTCTTTCCTAGTGATAAAGTATCAGAGCTATAAACTATCAGGAAAAAAGTGACTCCTAGAGCTAAAAAAAAGTATGATCCAGGATATTCTTAGTTTTGGCAGCAGTATTTAAAGAGAACATGCTAAATATATCTTTGACACTATTTCACCTTGCATTAAATTAGACTTGTGGTAAGGCAACAATTACATAAGCTCATGAAAATAATTTAATTTATTTTGGTTATGTTTTTATGTTTGCAAGGGTGTGACCAGGGTGATTTCAATGATCACTGTGGCATACTGAGCATGCCACCCCAGACATTCAGAATTGCCATTCCTAAGTTTTGTGGGTGTTTAGCATTCAAAATACAGCTTTCAGTCTGTGGCAATCTTCTGATGTTTTAGGCTTCTGAATTGAGAAAGAGTGGGGCCTTAAATGGGGGACTAAGAAGTCAACTGATCAGAACAGTGTAAGCCTCATTGGAAACTAGCAGATTGGCTTATGGACCATGTGCCTCAATCTCATGTTTGATTACCTGAGTCAGCCTTCCCATGTCAGGCAACTCTGGGACTTTGGCCAAGGTAAGGCTCAGGCCCCAGGTTATGGGGCCATCTACTCAGGAAAACCTCTTAGTACAGCATCCTCTACTTCTTTTCAGAAAATCCTTTCCTCTTCTTGTTGACTTTTCATTTAGACCATCACCTGCCTAGCTCCCTTCTCACTCAGGCTTTCCTGTTCACCAATGTTGCCAACTCACTCACACAAGCAAATGCATTTCTATGTCTACCTCTGGATGGCAACCATTCTCATTGCTCACCTCATCCGTTTACACTCCCAGAAAATCTTCCAAGCTCCTACAGTTGTATTTATAGGTTTACTCTTGTATTAATCGTTTGGCACTTAGTATCTTGTTGATCTTCACTGACTGTTAATTGAACAAAATGAATTAAATTCAAGGAAAGAAAGAAAATCAGACAGACAAAACTTAGACTAAATTTCTGGTGAATGTAAAAGCTATCATGTAAGACAAAGCTTTAGCTTCCAGAAGAGGTACAAAAAAAAAAAAAAAAAAAAAAAAAAAAGGAGAGGAGAGAGGAAGAGGAGGAGGAGAAGCAATGATCATTTTGTGCCAGAGAAAACTGGAGCTAAAATTTAGAAACAGACTCACATGCCATCCTGGGCTTCCAACTAGAAGAGAAATCACAAATATTTGCACAGCATAATGTGTCGATATATCCTTATATGAACCCACCACACAGCTCATTTATTGCCAAACATCTAAAACTCAGCCTTTACATACAGATAGGTTCTTCAAATGCTGTTTGCTTTGCATATCACAGACACAAATAAAATATAATAAACAATTTCTGTTTGAACTAGCCTCTGGTAATTAGGACAGGATGCCTGGGCCAACTTTAGAAATCAAAATAACTTACAGTTTCAAGCATAGCTGATATTCAGCCTGTCTAACCTAGCAAAGTCCTAGTGAAGTTTTTTTTATGGCACAGCCATTCTGATTTGGTTCTAACTGTCTGGATTGGGCAATATTTCTGCTGTATTGTCTAGTACACGTTTTAACTCTCACCCTTAATTTTGAGTAAAATGTTCTCCACCCACATCTTTCTCTTAGAGAAGGCAGCTAAAATGTATGGATGACCTGTTAATGTGCCTTATAACTTCCATTTAAGGTAGAGCATTTGCCTCATTATGTACATGAGGAATTGAGGTAAAGTCAAATGTTACTTAAGGGCATATTCTTAAGAGACCAAGTCAAAAGCTGAATCCTGGCTTGTTCATTTTATTCTCCTTTTATTCTCCTTAAGTAATCACATTCCTAATCTTACGTAAAAGTGTGTACCTCATCTTCACATGTTTAATTAATTCGGCCCCGAGCCAGGCATAAGGTGAAAGGCATGAAATAAAATCATAGCTCCAAAGCGTCAGGGATAAAATCACTATATTGTTGTCCTTTTGTTACTTTAAACATTGCTATCTTTCTAGTCAGAAGAAAACACACACATATACACCCTCCAAAACACGTAATGTGGCTACTGCTGTCTTTCATTGTCTTTCTCTCTTGATCTCTTCCTGTGTGCTTTTCCGAACTATTTCGCGCCTTACTTTTTGAATCATAAGATGAATTTTGTGGCAGCAACTATATATTTGCAGCTTATTTGATCCATTATTTCTGTTTTCAACTTATTATAGTCTACCTTCAAGTGATATTACAAGGCCATACATAGTGCAAGAATCCTAAAACAGGGTACTTCCAATTCCCCTCTTTTGTCCTTTGTGCAATTGCCATCATACATTTTTACTTTTACAAATGTTTCAAACTCTACAAAACAATGTCACAAAGTTTTCTTTAGTGGATTTTCTTTTAGCGCCATTACAAGAAAGAAAAAATTATGTTTACTTTTGTTTTGGCCATTTCAGATCTCTTTATTTCTTTATGTAAATGCAAATTTCTGTCTGATTATGCTTCTGCCTAAAGAACACCCTTTGAAATTTCTTAGAATACATGATTGCTGGTGATAAGTTGTATGTTAATTTATGAGCCCAAGAAAGCCTTTATTTTGACTTTGTTTATTTTATTTTATTTTTTTGAGATGGAGTCTCGCTCTGTCGCCCAGGCTGGAGTGCAGTGGCACGATCTCGGCTCACTGTAAGCTCTGCCTCCTGGGTTCACGGCATTCTCCTGCCTGAGCCTCTCGAGTAGCTGGGACTACAGATTCCCACCACCACGCCCGGCTAATTTTTTTTTTTTTTTTTTTTTTTTTTTTTTTTGATATTTTTAGTGGAGATGGGTTTTCACCATGTTAGCCAGGATGGTCTCCATCTCCTGACCTTGTGATCTGCCCACCTCAGTCTTCCAAAGTGCTGGGATTACAGGCATGAGCCACCATGCCCAGTCTATTTTGACTTTATTTTTAAATTAATGTTTATTTTAGGACAATTTTAGTTATATAGCAAAAATGTGAAGATGGTACAGAAAGTTCCCATATACTCCTCATCCGGTTTCCCATTAACATCTTGATATTATTTTAGTATGGTACATTTTGGCATAATGTTGATAAGTTATTATTACCTTAGTTGCATATAAAATTCCTTATGAAATATAAAAATATGTAAAAGTAATATTGTCATTATTACATTAGTATTGTATATCTGTTAAAATTAATAGATAAATATTAATTGTTTTATGATGGTTACAGACTGATTTACTTAGTTTTTACCTAATGTCCTTTTTCTGCTCCCACATCCCCAGGATCCCACCCTGGGAATCAAATATGTCAAGACAAAGATTAACAAACTAAGCTACTGCACAAATCTATGTACTCACCATGAGAATGAACAAATATGAACACTGAGAGAAAATTTACTATCAAAATTGAATGGGTCTATTACCCTGTAATATCACATTACATTTCTTCAGCATGTCTCTTTAGGCTCCTGTTTTTTTGTGGCAGTTTCTCAGTCTTTCCCTGTTATCGATGACATTGACAGTTTTAAGAAGTACTGGTCAGTTGTTTGGTAGACTGTCCCACAACTGAGTTTTCTCTGATGTTTTTCACATAATTAGACTGGGGTTGTCAGTCTCAGGGGGAAGATCACAGAGGCAGTGTCAGTTTTTTAAAATATCTTTTTCAAGTTTTAATTAATTAACTAATTAATTTTGAGACAGATTCTCACTCTGTTACCCAGGCTGGAGTGCAGTGGCGCAACCTTGGCTCACTGAAATTTCTACGTCCCGGGTTCAAGTGATTCTGCTGCCTCAACCTCCCAAGTAGCTGGGATTATAGGCATGCACCACTACACTTGGCTAATTTTTGTATTTTTAGTAGAGACAGGGTTTCACCATATTGACCAGGCTAGTCTCAAATTCTTGACTTCAGGTGATCCTCCCACCTTTGCCTCCTGAAGTGCTGGGATTACAGGTGTGAGCCACTATGCCCAGCTAATTTTTGTATTTTTAGTAGAGGCAGGGTGGCAGTGTGGTTTGTACCACATCATATCAAGTGTAAATACTATTGGTGTGACTTGCCACTGTTGATGCTGACCTCGATCACCTACCTATGGTAGCATTTGTCACTATAAATGTGGTAGCATTTTGACACTACAAAGGTATTTCTATTTTTCCCCCTTTCCATACTGTGTTCTTTTTAAGGGAATCACTAGGTGAACCACACACTTGAGGAATGGGGAATTATGCCCCACCCTTGTGAGGGTAGAGTTTCTCCATAAGTTATTTGGAACTCTGCGTAAAGATTTCCGTTGTCTCTTCTCTCTTATGTATTACTTGTATGTTCAACTATTTACTTATATCAAATGGACTCAGATATTTTGATTTTATACTTTGGGTATTAATCCAGTACTATCTTACGCTGTTGCTTTAACAGTTCTAGGTTTGGTCATTGGGAGCTTGAAATATTTTACCACACTCTCTTTCTCACTTGCATGGTTTCTGATGAGAAGTCTACTGTAATTCATATTCTTGCTCCACTATAAACAAAGTGTTTTTTTCCTCTGGCTTCTTACAAGATTTTCTCTTCTCTTATTTACTTGTTTATGTTCACTTTGAAGATAATATATTTAAGTGTATTTTTTGGCATTTATCCTACTTGGTGCCTCAGAGCTGCCTGGTTCTGTGGTTAATTGTCATTAGTTTTAGGAAGTTCTTGGCCATTATTGTGTCAATTATCTCTTTCACTCTGCTTTCTGTTCCTTCTCCTACTGGCTTTCCCGTTTCAGTTATATTACTCTTTTTGACATCGCCCCATAGTTCTTGGAGGTTCTGGTTTTTTATTTCTTTGCATTTCAATTTGAGAAATTTCTGTTGACCATTTTTAATCGTAGTTATTGTTGCCTCAGTCTGGGTCAGTCTGCTTTCAAGCCTACCAAAGGCATTCTTTGTTTCTGTTACCAGGTTTCTGATGTTTGGCATTTCCTGTTGCTTCTTTCTTAGAGTTTCCATTTCTTTGCTTGTATTGCCCACCTGCTATTTCCCTTTGATCTTTGAAATTTACTCAGTGGTGACATCACCTGCTAACTCAAAATTAAGGCTCAAAGCATAAGCAAGTGGGCTGGAAAGATGGGATGTAGGGTCCTTGAGCTTGGATCTGTTGTTCAATTCTATTGCTCTCTAGATTGTAACTTGGGACAAGTCTCTTAACTTTCTCCTAATTTCTATTATCTCACTCTCTAAAATAAAAGTGAAAACATCTATATCTTAACCCCGCGAGAGGATTAAATTAACTTATGAATGTGACAGAGTGCTCTTCAACTCCAAAGTTCCGTGGAAATATTGACTCGTATTATAACATCACATTCTCCTTCCCTGGAAGAGATAGATCAGAATAATAGACCCACTCAATTTTGATAGTAAATTTTCTCTCAGTGTTCATATTTTTCATTCTCATGGTGAGTACATAGATTTGAGCAGTAGCTTAGTTTGTTAATCTTTGTCTTAACATATTTGACTAAGAAGATTTTCTTTTCTTGCAAGCTGAGAAATGGAAAATTAGAAAACTGTAAGACCTCAGACTTAAAACAATGGGCAGTGGAGGAAACATAAACTTAATGTGAATACCGTGGAGGTGTAGCAAAAGTCAGATTATTGAAAAGAAAAAAATTACTGCCTGAAAAGAAAACGTGTTTGTATGTTTTTGGAAGACTTGCTAGTCCCAAATTTACCTTCTGGCTGAACGGTTTTATGGTGCGGAGATGAATTTTCTTTGCTACTTTTAACTAGTTATCTGACTTTGATCTTCAACTCAGCTCCATTCTGATCAAAACTAAAATTTCTAGCTTACAAGCAATAAATGAGAACTGTGTCCATAAATCTAATGCTGCACTTGAGGTGACAATGATGTGACAAATCTTTCTTCACAGCTTGAGTTGACTGTTTTATTTGGTCATAGTTTTCATGGACTTATGTTAGTATTTGTATATTTCTACTCCATCTCACTTTTGATAAAAAGAGTATTAGAATACAGAGGTGTGTGCGTGCGTGTGTGTGTTTATATGTGTATGTGTGCATGCAGGCATGAATATGTACATTGGAAGGCAAAATTGGCATCACCCAAGCATTAAAATTCCCTCTTTCATCTTTCAATTGTGTCCCAAAGAACTGTGTTTATGCCTCAATATACCAACTCTTAAACGTGACTACCCATCCCCCTAGAAAAATGCATGTAAGGTTAGAGATGACCTCAACTTTTATTTGGCATACTATTAGAGGATCTAAAAAAATGTTTTGTATATAACAAGTGCTAATTAGTGTGTCTATGTTGTTTATCATATACCTTTGTCTATTATAATTTCATAAAAACAGAATAAAACAAGGACTATGTAGGGCAAACCAGGATGTATGGTTACCCATCAACATACATTTGTTGATTCTGAACTGAATCTAGTCTTTCCCATGGCTAATTTTTTTTTTCTCAGAGCTTAGTGAAACAGCCTGGTCAAAAGAAAAAACATTGTACTTGATTGCAATAATAATGTGAATTAACTTTGATTGAGCCCCTATGTTCCAGGTTCATCTCATTAAATCCTCACCACAACACTATGAGATAGATGTGGCTATATTTCTCCTCTTATTGATGAGGAAACTGAGGCTCTCAGATGTTGAGTAACTCTCTCAAGATTGCACCACTAGGTTCACAGTGCTGGCTCCAGATTCAGAGTGCCCAGGTTTGAATCTCAAATACAAAATTGACATGGAATCATAGTTCAAAAAATATCATGGGCATCGATGAAACAATATATTTAGAAAGTTTTGCAAATGATAAATTACTCAAATGTGAATTGTATGCCAATGTGTAGTTCTTTGCAGGATATAGTGCCAGAGCAGTGGGAGGTGACTTTATCCCCAAGGAAATTTGGCAAAGTCAGGAAACATTTTCAGCTGTCACAAACAGGAGGGGGGATTGTTATTGGCATCTAGTGAATAGAGGCTAGGGACACTGTTATACATCCTATGATGCACAGGACGCCCTCCCATAATAAAGAATTATCAAGCCTCAAATGTCAACCATGTCAGGGTTGAGAAACCACCGTGCTGTAAAAATACAGATTAAGAAAATGTGAACCTTGGCTTTTAAAAGCTCACGGCTTAACTGGGGAAATAGACACATAGGTAGATATGAAAAATACAATGCAGGGGCTGAGGGCAGGGACTCATATCTATAATCCCAACACTTTGAGAGACCTAAGAGGGAAGATTGCTTGAAGCAAGGAATTTGAGACCAGCCTAGGCAACAAAGCAAGAATCCTGTCTCTACAAAACAAAAACAAAAACAAAAACCATGCAGGGTTCAGCAGAAGTGGTTCAGTAGAGTTGGAGAAATTCAGATGAAGAGAGGGAAGGGATATAGCACATCTTGAGCTATTTAAGGGCTGTAATGTGAAAGAAAGAGAGAGGGCTTTTTATATGTAACCCTAAGTGGTAGATATATTTCAGCTTCAGAAAAGATGAGCCGATAAGCTCCTTGCAGGTATGAAATGTGTGTGTCTCTTCAACAGTTACATCGTCATGTCTAGAACAGTGCCTGACAATGGAGTAAGGCTTAATAAATGATTGTTGAATAATAGTTACATAGGTAAATGAATGTACTCCAGCATCCAAGGGCAAGTTTTGAAAGTTAGGATTGAGTCCCATCAGAAGATTATCTGATTTTATGACAGTAATTCTCCGGGATTTGGGAAAGAGAGCTCTTCTCTGTGGCTAGTTGCCATCTGAGGTTTGCAGGAAGGAGAGAAAATGGAGCCTCTTTTCTGCATCAGAAAAGATTGTGAACAAAGGTGTAGGCTTTAGCAACCTAGAAGTGTGGACTTCTTCTAACAAAATGAGCCCTCTATGAAATTCTGGAAAACAAAAGAGGAACATAGATGAGTGACCCACTTGGGGTAGGTATGATAATAGCAGCTGTTCCTCTTTTGTCAATTTGTCTTCTGTGTAGGATATATGTGTAGCTGGAATAAGCCATGAATAAACACACACACATGCACACACATATAAAAATAAATTATTTTCTGTGGTTATTATTAATTAGTCATCATATGAGGTATGGTAAATGGAAACTCTAAAACATTCTTCAGCATTTACCTTTCATCTTTCTCAAATAATTGTTATCAAACAGAAAAAACAGAACAGTGGATTTAATAAATATTTCATGGAAAAAAGTTAGATGGCTGTATTTATAAAATTTACCCACTGAAATTATAGTATCTGTGTCCACTTAATATCCTCAAAGCCCCTGGGTTTTCATTAACTCGTATCTTTGAATTTTTGGAATGTGTGGGATACTACAGTAATATATTTACAATGTGCAAAGATGACTTGCTGATTGCCACACTGAACAGGAGCCTGGAGGCATGTCAAACTTTGATGTGAGCTGGTGTTTTCTGTATTGTCCAAGTTTCTATTATACCTAAACGATCAAAGACTGCTCTTGTCTTTCTCAATGTGCAGCAGAAGACTGTATTTTGTTAAAAGATCAGAAATAAATGAAAATTAAAATGTCTAGGTTTTGACAGGTTTGAGCAATATGGTGATTAGTGATTCCAATTCTGCAGAAAGTTGTCATTTTCTGCATTTTACTACTTATTTCATGTAATGCTAAAATACTACTGGCAGTAGTAGTATTTAATTTAAAATGATTCAGAATTCCCAAATTTAGTAAATGAGTGAAACTAAATATTTAATGTATTTCAAAATATAAATTTATAAGCACTTTGAAATGCAGGTAAAATGTAAATTGATGAAAATACTAATGTTATATAAGCACTATACTTATCATATAAAATACTAGCCATACTGCTTTGTGGTATCCTTCAACTTCAGTCCTCAGCCATTTTGATTTCTGTCTCCTGGTTGACCTTAGGGGTAGTCTTGGCCCTTAGTTCTTCTCTTCCCTTAGCCTTGGTGGAGATAGCTGCATGCTTTACGAGGCTTCCCTCACCAGCTTCTTTTTCAGTCTTGATGATGAAAATTGTGATGATGATGTTGATTGGTATTGTTGCTATTATTATTAGATAAGACATTAAGGGAAGATGGAAGAAATCAGGAGAGTTGTAGGAGCTCAGTGATATAAAGGGACTGGGTGAGTTCGTGGTAAGGGCATTGAAGATGAGCATGAGGAGGTTGGGAAAAAGAAGGAGAGGGACCAAAGAAAGGATCAAGAAAGGTAGAGAAAGTTACTGACTCATACTGAAATACTGTTATTACAGTAATAAAATTCCAGGCATTGCTATGTAAAAATAACGTAGATTGAGTTTGGTGCAAGTAAGATGTTATAGACCTGTTCTTTCTGGTCCTGTCTGCTAAGCACAACTACAAACCCTGGAAATGGTATAAGAGACAACCAAAAGAGAGCTCTGAAACATGGTCAGAAGCAGGTTAGCTGGTGCAGAGCCCTAGGTCTGGAGGAGCAACATAGTTTTGAAGCCCCTCACCCAACAGAAGAAAGCTATCACAACTGGCATTTCCTGACACCTGACCTAGCAACAGAAAACAGTTCAGGAACACTTTTTCCCCGTGGATTGGACAAAAGTCCTTTTGACACCATCAGGTGAGCCTGATACCACCTGCAAGTGAGATAGATTGAGAGCTCTGCCAGAAACAAGAAGCTGCTTCTCCTTCCCCACTGGCTGAAGACTCCCCTTTTATACCAATAAATACACAGGAAAGGTGGGCAGAGCTGGCAAGAGAGGCTCAGGTACAGCAAGCTGCCCTGTCTAGAAAATATCTTTGTACCTGCAGGCCCAAGACTTTTCTCCTGACCCCAAAACTCCAGGAAGGCACAAAGAACCAGAAAAAGGAACCCAGTTACAGCAGATGGCCTAGTCCGGGAAACCTCTTTCAAGGGCCAAGACTCTACTCCTATGCTCATAGTCACTGGTGGTCAGAGAGCAGGCTGGTAAAGGAGATCCCCTCACACCATCTCCCATTGAGAAACACCTGGTGGCCCAGCCTGGGGAACCTCCTTTTTGCCCCACTGGGGCAGCACCATCAGGGACTGGAAAGGGCACTGTCATCAACCACATAAACCAAGCATATCAAAATAAAACTACAGAAACTCTAAAAATTAAGCTTTTGGCCTGGCATGGTGGATCACACCTGTAATCCTAGCATTTTGAGAGGCCATTGCACTGTATCACTTGAGGTCAGGAGTTCGAGACCAGCCTGGCCAACATGGTGAAACCCTGTCTCTACTAAAAGTACAAAAATTAGCCGGGCTGGTGGCAGACTCCTGTAGTCTCAACTACTTGGGAGGCTGGCTGAGGCAGGAAAATCGCTTGAGCCCAGGAGGCAGAGGTTGCAGTTAGCCAAAACTGTGCCACTGCACTCCAGCCTGGGTGACAGAGTGAGGCTCTGTCTCAAACAAACAAATGAACAAACGAGCAATCAGAAAAACTTCCACTGAAAAAGAAGCTTACAAAAATTAGGCCAAGATCTGTGTGCAAAATCTGAACTGGGTGACTGAGCTAATATAAAATATATAGAACCCATAGCCTCTTAACATAAGAGACAAAATGTCTAGCATATACTGAAAATTATCTATCATAGCAACAATCAATAAAACTGCAAACTGAATGAGAAAAGACAACTGACACCAATAACAAGAATTACACATTGGAATTATCTGACAAGGATGCTAAGGCAGAAATCATAAAATACTTCAACAATCTACCACAAACTATCTTGAAATAAACTAAAAAATGGAAATTCTCAGAAAAAATAGAAGTTATAGGAGATAATTAAAAAATTACAGAACTGAAAACTGCAATTAAAAAAATCAAAACCTTCTGAATGGGCTAAGCAGTAGAGTGGAGGATAGAATCAGTTAAGTTGAGTACAGATGCACCCAATCTGAACTAAAAGAGAAAACAGACTAAAGAAAGGTATGAATTGAGCTTTAGAAATCTGTACACTAAAAACAAAAGATCTAATATTTTATCATTGGAATCTCAGAAGGAGAGGAGAAAGAGAGTGATGCTGAATGATTGGTCAAAGGAATAGTTGTTGAAAACTTTTCTAATATGGCAAAGACATAAATCTACAGATCCAAGAAATTGAGTAAACCTCAAACAGGATAAACCCAAAGAAATCCACATACCAAAATACAGCTTAATTACACGTTTGAAAGCTAAATACAAAGAAAAAACACTGAATGCAGCCAGGGAGAGATAGAATGCATGGCCTACAAGGAATGCATGACCTACAGTAGATTTCTTGTCTTAAACTATAGATGCCAGAGGAAATGGCAGAACGTATTTTGAAGTGTTGAAAGAAAGGAATTGTCAATTGTGAATTCTATGTCCACTGAAACTCTACTTCAGGAATAAAAAGAAAATGGAACCATTCTCAGATAAAGGAAAATAGAAAGAATAAAAATTTGTCACCGACAATTCTACCCTGAAATGTTATAACTAAGGAGGTTCTTTAAACTAAAATTATGAAATAAAAAAAAAAAAGAATTTGGGGGCAACAGGAAGGAAAAGGGAATGATGGAAAGAGCATAAATATGGACACTCACAATAGACTATTCTTTTCAACTATTTATTTGAACAATCATTCAGCATCACTGTCTTTCTCCCCTCTTTCTGAAAGTTCAGTGATAAAATATCAGATCTTTTGTTTCTGAAACCCAGATCTCTAAGGCTCTGTTCATGATTTTTTTTCAGTCTCTTTGCTCTTTTTGTTCAGATTGGATGGATCTGTACTCAACCTCACTAATTCTAGCCTCCACTCTACTGTTTAGCTCATTAAGCAGAAACATAAATCACCCTTGGTGATTGAAATAAAAATTGTAACATCATCTGATATTCAAGACAATGATATTTAAAAGTGGGAAAGATACAACCTTAATGAAAATGAGGTTTCTATACTTCATTTGATAAAATGGTAAATGGTGGTGAAATGTTGATATATGTAGCTTGCTGTAAGCAGTAGACTGTTAGATCATTGTGATATGTACATATGTATATATGGCATGTATATACATATATACATGTATGCATTAACATATAAACATTTGCATTTATGTATACATATATGAAGATATATAGTGTATATATACTATATTGTATACATAGTGAATTTAGTATATTTTAGTGTATATATAACATATATAGTATGTGTATATATAGTGCATATATATATGATATTAATACACAGCTATTAAAATGTTAACATAGAAAATAGTGACAACACTAAATGCTGAGGGGGATGCAGAGAAACAGGCTCACTCATACTTTGCTGATGGGAATGTAAAATTGTACAACCATTTTGGAAAATAGTTTGGCAGTTCTTATAAAACTAAACATGTAATTGCTGTATAACCCAGGAAATGCACTGTTGGGTATTTATTGCAGAGAAATGAACTTATGTTTACACAAAAATCTATACCTGAATATTCATAGCAACTCTATTTATAATTGTCCCAAGCTGGAAAACAACCTAGATATTCTTCAATGGATGAATGGTTAAACAAATTATGGTATTATATATGATGAACTACTACTGAGTAGTAAAAGGAGCAAACTATTGAGACACGCAACAGGATGTATGAATTTCCAGGGAATTAGGCTGAATTTAAAAAGTGAATCCCAACAGGTTATATACTACATTATTCCATTTATACAACATTTTTGAAATAAAAATAATTTAGAAATAGAGGGCAGATTAGTGGGGGCCAAGGGTAAGAGTTGTAAGTACGAAGGGTTGGGAAGGAGGTAGGTGTGGTTATAACAGCAACACAGGAATCCTTGTGGGGTTGAAATTGTTCAGTGTCTTTACTGTGGTGGTAGGTACACAAACCCACACACGTCGTAAAATTATATGTAACTGAATACACACACACACACACACACACACACACCAACGAGCATAAGTAAAACTTGGGGAATCTGAATAAGATTGGCGGATTGAGTCAATATTAACATCCCTGTTGGGATGTTATACTAGAGTTTCCCAAAATGTTACTATTGGAAGAAACTGGGCAAAGTGTGCGACATGATCTCTGTATTATTTCCCACAACTTGTGTGAATCTACAATTATCTCAATAAAAACCTTAATTGAAATTGATTTTTTCCAAAAAACATAGGTTATTAGAATATTCCCAAAGCAGGACTGCAAATATCAATATGGCTGGCATTTTGTATGGCAGGAACCCTGAAACATGGTAGGGATACAGTGTGATGAGATAGGTGAGAAGGTGGTGTTAGAGGTTGAGATCAGACTGGCAAATGAAGGCCGGTGACAAAGACTCCTGTATGTTTTGTGAAAGACACTGGATTTTATCTAGTAGGCATTAAATAGCCAATGGAGGGCTCCAAGCTGGGACAGGAGAAGGATGGAAGCAAGTGGAGGGACTCTTTTATGTAGATAATTACCTTAATATTGTGGAAAGGAAACAAACACAGATTTAAAAGACACTTTGACCTTCTAGCTGTATGTTCTTGGCAAGACATTTAATCTGTTTTATGCTTTGTTTTCTTAGCTGTCAGTTGAGTTAGAACACAATCCTCCAATTATTTTATAGTTTGTGTGAGGGTCAAAGAGCATCATGTGTACAAAAATCCTTTGTCAACTGTAGTATGCATTTCTCATCTAATGCATGAAGGTTGTCACACTGGCACATGTTTCCATGCTTCAATTAATATTCTATTATAGGCCAGGCATGGTGGCTCATGCCTGTAATCCCAGCACTTTGGGAGGCCGAGGCAGGCAGGTCATGAGGTCAGGAGTTCAAGACCCGCAAGTTCGAGACCAGTCTGAACAATATGGTGAAACCCCGTCTCTACTAAAAATACAAAAATTAGCTGGGCATGGTGGCATGCACCTGTAATCCCAGCTACTTTGGAGGCTGAGGCAGGAGAATTGCTTGAACCTGGGAGGCAGAGGCTGCAGTGAGCTGAGATTGCGTCTTTGCACTCCAGCCTGGGTGACAGAGCAAGACTCTGTCACAGAGAAAAAAAGAAAGAAAGAAAGAAAAAAGATTCTACTATATATGTTAGATCTGACATCATATATAACATGGTCATTAATAAATGATTTGATGATTGTCTCATACATTAAATGACTTCACTTAATTTTTTTAAAAAATGTACAATGCCAGTACGAAGCCAGTTTTATTTCCCTCTTGTGACACTGGCATATGCCAGGAAACATTTGATTTTAAAGAAAATTAAAAGAATTCATCACGTCTCTCCCTTTTGGCTGCAAAAGTTTCCCTGCTCAGATTTTTCACTGTGCTGCAGTGAAGTTTCGTAAGGGTTGCCCCATCACAGCAAATGTATGTTGCTTATTTCCACACATAACAGATTATGCTTTCATTAACATCCCAGCTGCTGCATTTCTCTTCCAGCTTTTTAACTTCCGTAAATTCACATCTTTACATGTTCTCGTTATATAGATTAAGTTCCACAAAGCGACAGAAATGCAATTTGTTTTTAAAATTTCGAAGCAATTTTAATGTGGACAAAGCTGTATCTAAGACAATCACACTGAGAAATTTGTTTCCTATGTTTTATTATCTACAAAGACTTTTTTCCTTAATGAAGTAGCATCACTATTCTCATCTCACCACGTTTGTTCATTTTCACTCCTCCATATCCTCTTTCTGTAAAATTAGGACTTTTCTTTTGAGGCTCACTTCCTTGGAAATCTGAGCTACTCTTTCCTGTGGATGACCCTTAATTCTGTACACTCAGATCTGGCCTTTCTCCTAGATGTTAATTAGACCTTTCTAACTTCTGCCAGGCATTTCTGCTTGGCTATCCCATCTTTCCATCAAATGTACCAGAAGGACCCCATATTACACTCAACACTCTGTTCTTTTCCCATCTTTCAAATAGCTCCTGTCCTTTAAGTGATCGATGCCACCTAGAGCTTCTGCTCCACTAAACCAGAGATACTAGAATTATCCTGGCATCCTTCTGCCTGTTGTTATCATTTCCAATCATTGAAAACCTCTTAATTTGCCCATCAGACAATTTCCCCAGCAATTTGTTCTCCTTGATCATTGTTGTTACATTATGCTATTACCATATATCTAAAGTGTTGCACTTGCTTTGCAACTCTTCCAACTTATCTTTGCTCTGCTAAAATATTTCCAATGCCTGCCACTCTGAAGCTCAAAATGTCATGGGTCTTTATTGCTTGTACCATAAATTTAAAGCTCTCTGACTAGCTGCAATAGGTTGTATTTGCTCTTTCCAATTCTTCACTTCCCATAACAGGAATATATCTCCCAGCCTTTGCAGTACCTCTCCATGTCAGCAGAGTATATACTTTTCCACTGCAATGATGTTGAACTTAACCATGTGACTTGTAGGGCCTGAGGGAACGGGAGTGAGCACGATGTAAACAGGGGTCTGCTGGCAAGGATTTCCTTTCTGTACTCTACCATAAGAAAAGCATGTCCCCAGCAGTCCTTATCATATTAGCCTGGCTGCAGAATGAAGACCTGCGAGTGACCGTGAGCTCAAGCCACAGTCTCAGGCAGAGCTGCTGGCACTGACCCAAACGCTCATGACTGAGAAAAAAAAAATGAATTCCTTGTTGTAAACCTCTGGGATTTGGGAGTTGTTGGTTACACAGTATTACTACAGCCCTAATAAATGACTGTCCTGACATTCGAGGACTCAAATGCTCTTTCTCATCTTTTGAACACTCCCACACATGGGAATGCTTACAGCTGGTAAAGTGGTCTCTGTAACATGCCCCCTTCACATTTTTTGACCATTTTCCTCACCTTTTGCTCTTTCACTGGTTCTTCAAGTTCCAATATCTTTCTTCTTCTGTCGTTTTTGCTGCGATGAACACAACTCCTAGGGATGTTTCCCTTCTTCAGACTCCTTAATGTTCACATCTCTTATTTCACAACTCAAACTTTGTCTGATATTCTTAGTTCTCTAGAAGCATACATCAGACCACATTAGTGCCCTTTTTAAAATCTCCCAAGAGATACCTCTGTCCTCAGGATGGGGAACAAGATTCTTACTAGAACCCACACAGTGCCAGCCTCATTTCTTGTTGTCTCCCTACTCATAAGCTCTCCTCCAGCCATGTTGGGCAATTTTCATTTCCTGGAACACATTGTACTATCTTCACTTTTGGATGTTTGTGCATTCTGTTCCTTACATTTGAATCACTTTTTCCCCTGCCTCTGTCCCCTCAACACATACTTGAATCCAGACAGTTACCATAGTATGCCAGGCATTACATTGCAAAGCCTCTTTCTTCCTCTCCATAGCTAGATCATGTCCCTTGTCTCAGTCAAGATGGGCTGCTCTGTGCTGCAGACACAAATCAGAACCCAGAGCCTTGGTGGCTTTACCAGCAAAACAGAATTTCTTTCGCTCATGTCCAACAAGTCAATTTCAGGGAGGATGGGGATGCTCTACTTCACTCGCACACTCACCTACAGGTTGAGAGGAGCTCTGCCACGCTGGAGCTGCACCAACTAGAACTTATGATTCTACTCTTCTTCTGGACCACAGCCCCAACTAGCTCCAAGGCCGCGACTTCAAAGCCAGGGATGCTTGGAAGCTTAGTGGGTCTCTTAGAATACTTGGAGATCACTAGCTATCTTCACTACATGTTTCCCAGAAGTGCTTCTGTGAATGTCCAGGTCTTATCCTTTATCACACACAGCATCATGGCATCTTCTCATGTTGTCTGTGTCTGTATGAACTTAAAGATCCTGAGGGCAGACACTGTACCTGATTTCATGTCATCTTTTCAGGAGCAAATTCAGAACCTGACACATAAGAACTGGTGGAGAATTATCCTTAGAATAGATACTGAATCTTCGTGTCTTTCTGCTCTCCAAGAAGATGGCCTGCTCCTTGATGACAAGAGCCACCTCTGATCCCCCCCATCCAGTCAACATCTTCCAGAAAACAGACCATCAATGTGGATTTGCAGCATATATTGTGATTGTTTAGCATAATTTTCCAACAGCTAGTTATGTGTGGCCATACATAGATATTTCTGTAGCTCATATTTTAATACCTTTCCTGTCATTCTACATTACATATGTGGAAGACCTTTAACCCAGCTTAGTTTATACATAATAAGTACAAAAGGGAAAAAAGAAAGCTTCATTTCGTCACCTCTTTGGGGACTTCTTCAGTCTTTTTCCAGATGTGGAATCCAGATTGTGTTATTTTCTTTCCAGATTGGGCCTAGGAGTCATACTTCAAGAGTTAGCAAAGCCTCAAGAATCATCGAACTCTTTTCTCCTCTTCAAAACTGGCCTTCTTTTCTCTGAACATTAATGTATCTCTCTGCTGTGCAGCAAACTACCTCAAAACCTAGCACTTTCAGACAGCAAACACTTATCAGTTTCTGAGATCAGAAATCAAGGAGTGGCTCACGTCGGTGGTTCTGGCTCAGTCTCTCATGGGGCTGCAGTGGAGGTGCAGAACCTGATGGGGCTGACGACTCACTTCCAAGCTTGCTGGTGCAGCTGTTGTCAGAACTCAACTCCCTGCCACATGGGCCTTTCCATAGAACGCTTATAACACAGCAGCTGGCTTCCCCCAGAGTAAGTGATTCAAGAGAACAAGCCACCAAGGCCGGGTGCGGTGGCTCATGCCTGTAATCCCAGCACTTTGGGAGGTGGAGATGGATCGATCACCTGAGGTCAGGAGTGTGAGACCAGCCTGACCAACTGAGTGAAACCCCGTCTCTATGAAAAATACAAAAATTAGCCAGGCATGATATGATGGTGGGCGCCTGTGATCCCAGCTACTCTGGAGGCTGAGGCAAGAGAATTGCTTGAACCTTGGGGGCAGAGGTTGCAGTGAGCTGAGATAAAAAAGAGAAAGGAAGCCACCAAATTGGAGCCACACACCTTTTTATAATTTGGTCTCTGAAGTCATCCATTGTATCCTATTCTGTAGAAGTAAATCACTAAGTCCAGTCCTGGAAGGGCAATTAGGCTGTCTCTCGAAGGAAAAAGTAGGAAGTTTTGCATGTACAGTCATGCACTGCATAATGACGTTTTGCCAATGATGGACCACATATATAATGGTGGTCCTATTAGATAATGGAACTGAACCATTCCTGCTGCCTAATGACATTGAGGCCACCACAACATCATAGTGCAAGACATTCATTATGTGTTCATGGTGATGCTGGTGGAAACAAACCTACTGTGCTGCCAGTTGTACAAATGTCTAGGCCATACAATTATGTACAGTGCATAATACTTGAAAATAATAACAAATGACTATGCTACTAGTTTATGTGCTTAATATATTTTTATCATTATTTTACAGTGTACTCCTTCTATTTATTTTTAAGGAAAAGTTAGCCATGAAACAGCGTCAAGCAGGTCTTTAAGTGGTTTTCCAGAAGAAGACATTGTTGTCTTAGGAGATGACAGCTTCATGCATGTTATTGCCCCAAAGACCTTCCTGAGAATTAAGATGTGGAGGTGGAAGACAGTAATATTGATGATCCTGACCTTGTGTAGTCCTAAGCTAATGTGTGTTTTTATGTGTTAGTTTTTAGCAAAAATGTTTAAGATGTAAAAAATAAATAAAACTTTTTAAAAAGAGAAAAAAGCTTAAAGATTAAGGATATAAAAAAGAGAATATTTTTGTATGGCTGTACAATCTGTCGTTTAGGCGAAGTGTTATAAGAAAAAAAGTCAGAAGTTTAAAAAATTTTTAAATTTATAAAATAAAAAAGTTACAGTGAGTTAAGGTTAATTTGTTATTGAAGAGAGAAAAATATTTTTTATAAATTTAATGTGAATTTTAAGTGTAAATTTTAAATTGAAATTTATTTTTACCGTAATAGATTCAAGTGAAGTCTCTGTTGCATCTGATTTGGCATAAGTGTACAGAGTTTACTAAGTCTACAGTAGTGCACAGTAATGTCCCAGGCCTTCACATTCACTCACCGTTTACTCAATGACTCACCCAGGGCAACTTCCAGTCCTACAAGCTCCATTCGTGGTAAATGCCCTAAACAGGTGTACCATTTTTATACCTTTTATATGGTATCTTTATTGTATCTTTTCTATGTTTAGCTACATAGATCCTTACCATTATCTTCTAGTTTGTTTACAGTATTCAGTAGAGAAACATGATGTACAGGTTTGTAGACTAGGAGCAATAGGCTGCCCCATACCGCCTCGGTGTATAATGGGCTATGCCTCTAGGTTTGTAAGCACACTCTGAGATGTTCACACAACAACAAAATCACCTGACCGCACATTTCTCCGAATGTAGCCCCATTGTTTAGCAAGGCATGACTGTATTTTTAAACGACACACTGTCCCATGGACAAACTTTGGAGGCGAATGCCATTTTCATAGCCCCATCTCCCATGGTTGCTGAGGCAAACGTATCCCTGTGTCTCCTCCCTTCACCTCCCTGGCTTCAGGGTGTTTATTTCCAGTCACCAAAGTGAAATGAATAACAAAGATTTAACATCAATAAGATGCAAAAATAATGGGTAAATTTTGTAAGTGTCTAAGCATTCTGGAAGCCATTGAGCAGTCTGTGGTCCAGACCTTCTCTCTTAGGTGGACATTTCATCAACCTTGGGCTTCAGTTTTTATTTCTGAGGTTGAGCTCAGGAGAAGCTGTAGTGCATCCTTGAGACCCACCATTTCCTGGATTATGATGTAATTCCTGCAGGAAGACCCCTCTCTTGTTGGCATGGTCCTAGATGTGGACAGTGCTAATGCAGGGGGCTAGAGGTCCTGGAATTGCCCCTTTGCCTCAGCTGAGACTCTGTCATCCGGGGGCCCTGAGGGCCAAGTAGCATCATCTTGGTTTCCACGAAGAAGCATATTTTTCTAATGACTCCTCAGTCTTTGATATTCTATGTAGAGGTTTTCCCAGGTCAAAAAGGGGAAAAAATGGAATGAAAGAGTGTGGGGCTGAGCAGAGAGAACAAAATGCCACCCCTGATATTTATCTTGATGCTTAGGGATCTTTCCATATGCATATATTTCCTTCTTCTGCACTCTCTAGCATCATCCTCATGAAGCCCTAGCACCACAGTAAGAAGGAAAACTTCTTGTGTGCTTCTAACAAAGAGCAACATGGCATACTGGAGACAGTATGAGCTTTGAAATCAGACAGACACTGGTCCAAAACCAGCTCTACTGCTTTGTTTCTGAACTTGGAGAAGTTATTTAACCTCCCTGATCTCCCAGTTTCTTGATCATTACATAAGGATAAAGTGAGGATTGAATGAAACAACATACAGAGAAAAATATTAGGTTGGTGCAACATAATTGCGGTTTTTGCCATTACTTTTAAACCAACCTAATAAAACATGTCAGGCATACAATAAGCATCAACCAATGTTCATTCAGCAAATGAATGAATGTTCTTCAGAGCTACCTGGAATCCCTATGGAAGATACTGATGGAATATTGTGATCCTGAATGTCTTTCTCTTGCTTGTAGAAACTGACAAGGAGCTGGTTTATATACTTCTAAGGCAGCATGTTGCTTGGTATTACATGATTTGCTGAGTTCCTTGAATGCATTCTCTTGGAAGATTTTCATTTGTGGCAAACAGAAATGCAATTCATCTTGTATTTGAAAACTCTGACAACAAAATGTGAAGAAAACCGAAAGGGTGTTTTTTTTCTTTAAATTATCTCGTATTTTAAATAAGCTTCTAAGAAATCAGATCTTGCTTTCTACGAAGAAGCATTTTTCTCTAATGACTCCTCAGTCTTTGCTATTCTGTGTGGAGGTTTTCTCAGGCAAGGAAGGGGGAGTGTGGAATGAAAGAGGGTGGGGCTGAGCAGAGAGAGCAAAATGCCACCCCTGATACTTATCTTGATGCTTAGGGAACTTTGCATATGCATATATTTCCTTCTTCTGCGCTCTCTATGCAGATAACTGCCCCAGCCTGATGGATGGCACAATGCAATCTGCTTCTCTTGCTTTCTCTCCCACTAGAGATGTGTGGTTTCACCTTAATATATTCAAGGGAAGTCTTCACTGCATCTGGATTGGCATTTATAATTATGCACTGTGAAAATATAATGTAAGGGGAGAGTATAACTTTTCTTCCCAGATTACGCAGAAGAGTTTAATGTGTTCATGTGCTCAGATACCCACACACAAGGAGCAACAGATCAAGCTCTGCTTGACTTCTTCTGTATAATAATCATGTTCTGTGAACTTAAAAAATGTGCAATATTTTGTTGTGTACTGCACAGAACCTCTGCAATATTCCCAACTATTTTTTCTTTGGTTATTTTCCAAGTGATTATATGTTTTCAACAGCACTAATTGCACCAAGGTCTAATAGATTGTAATTCATATATTTAGACCTTCCTTCCTGAGGCTGAAGGAAGTAAACAGCAGACACCTTAAAGTAGAGAGGCTTACACAATGACCAGTGGAATCTTAAAAAAAAAAAAAAAAAATCAATAGCTGTTTATACATTACACAATCCAACAGCCAGATAACTGTATGGGCAGATAATTTTATCTTCCTAAATACATATTCTGTCATCATGTTCTTTAAGTTATTTGAAAGAAAACAAGAGCAGCTCATCTACAATAACTAGAATTATTCCAGTAATTAACAAGCAGACCACAAATACAAAGTGTCAAAAGACTTTTTCTGTCTTTCGGGGATTTTTTGTCTAATAATATGTACCTCCTGACATCTCTACTGATCTGAACAAAATGAAATGAATTAAAACCTTAGTACAAGAAGCTTAAATGAGATAAAAATAGGACTTTCAAAACTGAAGGTTGTTACTGTATGAACATTTATTGTTTGTGCAATCCTTGCTCCCTTATTTATATAAAAACTATTCCTTACCTTTTCTTGGGGAAACCATTCCTTGCACACTCTTAACTCAGGTGATTTAAGGTTCACCGGTTCCCTCAGGTGGGTCCAGATTGGTTTCAGCCAATTATAATATCCCATTCCCCTGACCACGGTGATTGGCTTGGGATGGGCACACGGCCTAACTCTGGCCAGTGAGCATCATACCCAAGACTTATCCTTGACTATTGTGGAGTGTGCAGTGCTTTAATCTCACTGGTTGGGAAGCTGAGAAGAGGTAAGGTCTGGAGCTGCAGCAACTACGTTGAGAACAGGAGGAGAGCCTGGGTGAGAAAGAAATCACATGGGGAGAGCAGAGCCGATCTCAGAGACAGAACGGATTCTTGAGAAATCATTTGGTCCACTATCTGAAGTTGAATTTAGATACACTGTTAGCCTTGGAGTTTCCTGGTTCAGAAGTCAAGGAATTTCTGTTTCACTCAAGGAAGATTCAATTTCCTGCCACTGGCAATTTGGAAGACATCTCTTTTTAAAATAATTTTATTTTTAATTATTATGGTTATATAATAGGTGTATATATTTATGAGGTATGTATGATTGAGCCAGGCTATTGGGGGAACGAGCCCCAAATATTTCAATGTAAGTTCTTTTCTAGTTTCCCTAAGTGTCGGCCAGTCTGAGAAATAAAGAGAAAGAGTACAAAGAGAGGAATTTTACAGCTGGGCCTCCAGGGATGATATCACATATTGGTAGGACCATGATGACGACCCCAAGCTGCAAAACCAGCAAGTTTTCATTAGGGATTTTAAAAGGGGAGGAGGTGTATGAACAGGGAGTAGGTCACAGGATCACATACTTCAAAGGGCAATGAAGATCACAAGGCAAGGTAAAATTAGAATTACTGATGAGGGTCTATGTCCTGCTGTGCACGTATTGTCTTGATAAACATCCTAACAGGAAACAGAGTTCCAGAGCTGAGAACTGGTCTGACTAGAATTTACCTGACTGGAATTTTCCAATCCTACTAAGCCTGACCAGGGCATACTTTAGTCCTTATCTCAACCGCATAAGACAGACACTCCCAGAGTGGCCATTTATAGACCTACCCCCAGGAATGCATTCCTTCCCCAGGGTTATTCCTTGCTGGGAAAAGAATTCAGCGATCTCTCACCTACTTGCACATCCATTTATAGGCTTTCTGCAAGAAGAAAAATATGACTCTACTCTGCCCGACCCTGCAGGCAGTCAGACCTTATGGTTATCTTCCCTTGTTCCCTGAAAATCGCTGTTATTCTATTCTTTATTAAGGCGCGCTGATTTCATATTTTTCAAACACACATGTTTTACAATCAATTTGTGCAGTAGTGTTCCTGAGGTGACATACATTCTCAGTTTATGAAGATAATGTGATTAAGAGATTAAAGTAAAGACAGACATAAGAAATTATAAGAGTATTATTAGGGAAGTGATATAAAATCCATGAAATTTTCACAATTTATGTTCAGAGATTGCAGTAAAGGTGACATAAGAAATTATAAAAGTGTTAATTTTGGGAACTGATAAATGTCCATGAAATCTTCACAATTTATGTTCTTCTGCTTCGGGTCCAGTTGGTCCCTCTGTTTGGGGACCCTGACTTCCTGCAACACCAGGCACCAAGAGGACTAGTGCTGGCCCTTTGCACTGGGGAGTGGGGTCCCATATTTTGATGGGCGGACATTTATCTTTGATGAAAGATGGTCATCAAAGTGATGGCTTGTTTGGTTTGGACTAACTGGCATTCCAAGGTCCCTCTCCATGCAATAATTTCAACCTGATTTTCTTCTACTGATTATTTAATTGCAGTTTAGATTTTAGTAATTCTCTCAACATGTTTTCTAGTTTATCTTTTCTCTTTTTTTGTAAAAGTAAATTCTGGCCACTGATTACCAATATTAACCATAACATATTTTCATTCTTTTTTTTTTTTTTTTGGAGACGGAGTCTCGCTCTGTCGCCCGGGCTGGAGTGCAGTGGCTGGATCTCAGCTCACCGCAAGCTCTGCCTCCCGGATTTATGCCATTCTCCTGCCTCAGCCTCCCGAGTAGCTGGGACTACAGGTGCCTGCCACCTCGCCCGGCTAGTTTTTTGTATTTTTTAGTAGAGACAGGGTTTCACCATATTAGCCAGGATGGTCTCGATCTCCTGACCTCATGATCCGCCCATCTCGGCCTCCCAAAGTGAACATATTTTCATTCTTAAAATCTTATCCAAGCCTCAAGTGAAAGGGGAGATTTCATTTCAACAGCTTCTACCATATTGTCTTTTTATCTTCTTCTTTCCATTTCCAAGTTTCCCTGCCAAATTTAATAATCGGCTTTGTGACTATATTGCAAATCTTCTTTAATGTTCTTTACTGTGATAAATTTCAATCTCTTAACTTCAGGATTCATTCCCCTTCTGGGCTAATGAGATTTTCCAGGTATTTAAAATGATTCATCTGCTTGACTAGCTTATTATCCACCACTCTATATTTTCCCACCCCTCCCAAAGATCCACAACTCTTTATAGATATTGCCACACTTATATTCAGGCTGTTTTAAAAATTGTCATGGTTTAAATTTCTCGGCTAGTTGTTTCCAGGGTTCATACAATGTTGTAGCATTGGCAGATAAATCTTTGAACAATTCAAGGCCAATTTTTAAATCTTTCATTTAATAATTCTTTCCCCCATCCTCAAAATGCACATGCACGTGCTCTCTCCCTCTCTCCCCCCACACACATTTATTATTCTTGTTTTACAATTAAAAAATAGGTTTCTTAGACAACTGCTCACTCCTCTCCTCCCTGTGCCTGGAAGCCCTAATGTTTCTCTCGTTACTTATCATAGAACTTCCAGTCTGTGAATGGGCCAGATGGGATCTAGAAATGCCATTTTTCCCCATCTCTCTGCCTCTATGCAAATCATGACTTAAATAAATCCAAAAAGAAGCCAACTCCTATGTTCTTTAAAGGGCCTCAGGAAAAGAAATACAAAATCTTCCTTGGGGAACTATTTCAGTTTTATGACACTTTCATTTTCTGTTGGCTCTTCTATCTCCCTCGACTAGTAAGAACACTTTCCTCTCCTGACTTCTATGTCTTGTACCTCTCTGTACATTTCTCAGCTCTACCATTGGTTCTGTGTCTTTGGTCTACTTCTGAAATGTAGGCACATCCTTCAAGAGCACACTATATATCAGTATGGAGTACCCCATCCAAATTTCCTTCTTTCAGTTGAATATACCCAACAAGGTATTTCATTGGTACCTCAACTCAATATGTTCAAAGAAAAATCCATCAATTTTCTACTCTCCTTGCCCCTCAAAAGCAAGTTTGTTTGTCCGCCTCTGTTTTTGCTTTAGTCAGTGGTTCCACCTTCATCCTAATTGCTCTGGCTGGACACCTGGGGTATCTTTGACACCTCTATTTCCTCACATCACCTCCTACGATGTATAATATGAGCCAGGTAGTGTCATTTCCTCAAGTACTCTACCTTTATCTTAACTCCACCTAGGACAGGTGCTCCAATGGCTGCTTAGCTGGTTCCATTGCCTCTAACTATTTGCTCCTGAAATGCATTCTCCATATTGTTGCCACAATGATCTGCCTAAAACAGACATTATATAATGTTGGTTTTCTGTTCAAAAGCCATCAATAACTCCCCATTGCCACATACTGAAATCAAACTTCTTGGCATGGCATTCAAAGTCATTTATATTTTGGTTTCAAGTTTATGCAGTGCGTACTTTGCACTACAGGATTCTGATCTCCACTGCTGCATAGTTTGGTGCAGACTTTAGGAACCCAGACTTGACATTATGTAGATCTGGATTCTGATTTTAGCTCAGCTACTTACTGTCTAACTTGGGCAAATCTCATAGTTTCTCTAAGCCTTGGTTTCATAAATGAAGATAATAACTGCCTTCTAGAGTTGTAAGGATTAAACTAGATGATGTCTGTAAAGAAATAGCACAATAGCTGAGACTTGTGCAGCACTCAGCAGGTGATCATTGCTGTTACCATGATTGCTGTTGTTACTCTTGTGCAGCAGTATAATAATAATAATAGTTGTTACCAACTTGGCCTCTGAAGTCAGCAGGCCAACTCTACCTCTTCCTGGCTATGTGGCTACTGGAAAGTTGCTCAACCTCTCTTTGCCTCATCTGTGAAATGGAGGAAATAATCATAGCTACTCCATATGGTTTATTTGGAAGAACTAAATTGACCAGTACAGAGCAGCATTTGAGACACGGTAAAGCACTACAAAAATGGTGGTCTTGATCTTGTCATTTTCAAAACAGTCATGCAGTCAGACATCTACGCTTTTGTGCATGCTGTTTTGTGACATAGGAGCCCACTCATTTCTATCTGTCTTAGCATGGGTTCTTAGCTCTCTTTTTACCATGAATCTACCTGGCACCTGGTAGAGTCTATTCACATCCTGTCAGAATAAAATTTTAAATCAATAATTAAAAATTCATAATTTTACAAATAAAACTAATTATATTTAAAAATGGTTAACAAACTAAAGAAAAACTAAAATAACTAAACTTGTGATATGGCAATAGATGTGTTTTTAATAGACACATTAAATAGCAAGATCCAATAATTAATCTAATAATTACTGTTGTTTTAAAATAGTGATTAGCATAAATAATATTTCAGTTATCTGCAATAGTAGTAGCATGACATAAGAATATCTGGGATTTGTGCTGGTGACAAAAATCACTGGTTCTGCTAATACTAGTGTGCATGTAGTCTACCTTAGTAACTGAAGGAAACACTGAATGTCAGCTAAAGATTGGTGAAAATAGAGATGTAATTTGTTTCCTATTCAAATTCACAGACTTCACCTGAAGGTTCATGGACTTCAAGTTAAGAAGTCCTCATTCAAATCCTACTCATATTCTAAAGTTTAGCTCAAATATACCTTCTCAAAGAAGTCTTCCCAAATCCCACTCAGTTAGAATAACCTACCTCTTTTAACCCCTCATGGCATTATGGCTTTTTGTTTTTTAAAAGCTCATGTGCATTACTTATGGTTTGCTTATATGCTACCATAAGCACATATGCAGTCCCATGAAGAGTGTCAGGCCATGTTTGGTCCTCACGCTAACACGTACTGCCTATGGCCTAGGCAGTAATGGTTGGGTAGGAATGAGAAAATGCAGGCAGCAGCCCATTACTTATCTCTTTTTCCCTGACTGCCCATTGCAACATAAAGTACAGCATTTCTGAGAATGTAGCTCATTTCATTTTAGTGTTATTTACTATGCTAGTTCTGCCAATGGGGCTGACAAATTGCCCCTCCAAAAGGCAGGTTCTAATCTATATGCAACCACTGTTCAGTGGCAATTTATGTGACAAGCTTTCTGAGTTTAGGCAAATATCCTGATATTTTAGCTTAGTTATTCTGACAACAACAATTTCTGCCTTATGGAGGACATATGTCATAGAGAAATTCAGCTTCCCATGTTTCCTGCCTGTTGCAGGAAGCATACATTTTTATGGTAAAATTGAAATGCAAATTATTTGGCTTGATCTTATTCTGCACCTGGCAGCCATCTTTACAGAATTTGGACCAAAAGGAAAGAGAAGAAATAGAAGGAGGGACAGAGGGAAGGAAGAAAGTAAGGAAAGGATGGAAGGAAGAAGGTGTATTAGTTAATTTTCACACGGCTGTAAAGATACTACTGAGACTGAGCAATTCATAAACAAAAGAAGTTTAATAGACTCACAGTTCCACATGTCTGGGGAGGCCTCAGGAAACAAAATACTGGTGGAAGGCAAAGGGGAAGCAGACACCTTCTTCAAAAGGTGGCAGGAGACAGAGAGGACACAGGGGAAATGCTAGACACTTATCAAACTACCAGATCTCCTGAGAACTCCCACATTATCACAAGAACAGCATGGGTGAAACTGCCCCCATGATCCAATCACCTCCCACCAAGTCCCTCCCTCTACACATAGAGATTACAACTGGAGATGAGATTTGGTGGGGACATAGAGCCAAACCATATCAGAAGGGAAGGAAGGTAGGCTTTATTTTCTGCTTTTTCTAATACCTGGAACTGAGCAACAGTCAACTTTCTTGACTCTTGTATTTTAAGAAAACAATTATTTAATTTGAAAATGTAGCAAGAATTAATGTCTCATATTTATAACTTGCTTTGGCATTTGTTCTAGCACTAATTTAGAGCAAGGTTTCTTAACCTTGACACTATCAACATTTTGGGCTGGTTAACTTTTTTGCGTGGCAATCTGTCCTGTGCATTGCAAAGCTGTTTAGCAGCATCTTTGGGTTATACACAGTAGAGTCTGGTAATATGCCTCCCCAAGTAGTGACAACTCCAAATGCCTCCAAACACTGTCACATGTTCCCCGGGGAGAAAATAACCTTCTCTCCCCACTATAGAGAGAGACTGACTTAGAGGATAATGAACATTTATGCCATTATCTGAATGTTTGGGTCCCCCCCAGCATTCATGTGTTGAAATCCTAACTCTTGGCTGGGTGCGGTGGCTCAAGCCTGTAATCCCAGCACTTTGGGAGGTCGAGGCAGGCGGATTACGAGGTCAGGAGATCGAGACCATCCTGGCTAACAGAGTGAAACCCTGTCTCTACTAAAGAATACAAAAAATTAGCCAGGCGTAGTGGCGAGCGCCTATAGTCCCAGCTACTCGTGAGGCTGAGTCAGGAGAATGGCGTGAACCCAGGAGGCAGAGGTTGTAGCGAGCCGAGATTGTGCCACTGCACTCCAGTCTGGGTGACAGAGCAAGACTCTGTCTCAAAAAACAAACAAAAAAAAAGAAATCCTAACTCTCAAAGTGATGGTATTAGGATGTGGAGTCTTTTGGGAGGTGATTAGGTCATGAGAGTGGAGTTCTCATGAATAAGATTAGTGTTCCTATAAAAGATTCCCCAGAGAGCTACCCTGCCACCTTCTACCATGTGCAGACAGAATGAGAAACCTCTATGAGTGGGCCTTTATCAGACACCAAATCTGCAGGTGCATTGATCTTGGACTTTTCAGCCTCCAGAACTGTGGTGTATTTGCTACTCAGTCAATGATATTTTATTATAGGAGCATGAATAGAGTAAGACAATCTATCGTGTGTCAAACTCTGTGTTTATTATTCCATATACATTATCTAACTTATTCTTCACACAGTCCCATAAAGTAAGTGCCATTATCTCCATCATAAAGTTCATGGAGATGAAGGATAGTGCATAAAAAAGGAAATGCTATAGACTCAATGCTTGTATTTCGCCAAAATTCAGATGTTAAAACTTAATCCCTGATGTCATGGTAGTTGGAAGTGGGGCCTTTCAGAAGAGATTAAGTCATGAGGGTAGAGCCCATGCAATGAGATTAGTGCCCTTCTACAGGAGGCTCTAGAGATCTCCCTTGCCCCTTCTGCCTCCATGTGAAGCCATAAGAAGTGCCTTCATAACCCAGGAAGCTGACCCTCACCAGACATGAAACATGCCAAAGTCTTGGTCCTGGATTTTCTAGCCTCCAGAACTGTGAGAAACGAATTTCTTTTGTTTATAAGCTGCTCAGTCTATGATATTCTGTTACAGCAGCCTTAAAGGACCAAGACAGGAAACTAATACAAAGAGATGGGAAACCAATGCAAAGAGATAATCATTAAATGATGTGATCCAAGTGATGTGATCAAAGTAAGGATAGCACCATGACCTATCAATCACAACACTCTCTCCTGAAGGGCCAAAACAACTCTTCAGGTGGGCATTACCAATAGGTTGAAATTGGCAAGGGATATAAAAATAATTTACCAACCTTGGTTAGCTTATGCCTTTTCCAAAAGTCATTTGTTTACAAGACTACATACTTCCATAGGGCAGGAGCCACTCTCGTAGGGCAGAGCCATACCTCCGTATTACTAACACATAGGGAGGGCCTTGAGCATGGATCCTCAATAAATATTTGTGGAATGAACATGTGGTGCTTGAAATCTCACCACTGGTGAGTCTTGCCTTACAATACAGCATTGTTGTCTTTTTATATTCTCCTTTAAATTAATATGTTATTTAAAAATGAAGTTCCCAGGGGTGGGGACTTAATAGTAACAAAATTGTGGGACATTGGAAGTAAAACCATGGAGATCAACGTCTTCATTTGGTAGGTGTGGAAACTGAAGCACAAAGAGGAGAAGAAACTTTTCCAAAATAAACTATGAACAAAGTCTGGACAGAAAAAAAATCTCTGGAGGCCAAGTTCCAAGTTCCAGTGCTCTTTGTAATGTGTCACTCATCACTTAATACATTCCAGTGTACACATCATAGGCTGCTTCCTGGAGGAAAGGAAGGTCCTTAGTTAACTTGAAAGACATAGGATGTGGAGGACTGAAGCGTGAGAAGAAACTGAAGCATTAGGGCAGAGGGAAAAGAACACAGGGAAGCATGTAATCCCAGCACTTTGGGAGGCTGAGGTGAGTGGATCTTTTGATATCAGGAGTTTGAGACCAGTCTGGCTGACATGGTGAAACTCCGTCTCTACAAAAAATAAAAAAATTAGCCGGGCATGGTGGCAGCCACATGTAATCCCAGATAGCTATTCAGGAGGCTGAGGCAGGAGAATCGCTTGAACCTCGGAGGCGGAGGTTGCAGTAAGCCGAGGTTGTGCCATTGCACTCCAGCCTGGGCGACAGAGTGAGAGGTCTCAAAGCAAAAACAAAAAAACACAACAATAACAACAACAGCAAGAACACAAGAAAGAGTATGGAACCCCACAGAAATGCTTCACCTGCAGCTTCAAAGGCCTGGGTTATATTTAGTAACAAATATTTTGGACCTTACCTCTTATATGTGCATTTCATTTCCATTTTCAGTCTTTTAAAGGCAAATAAAAGAAATTTAAGAGTCAAAGATTTTTAAAAATTGCTCAGAGGCATATTAAGGAAGCATAGGCAGCACTGGACAAAAATGAGGGGGCTGAAAAAGGGGCAGAGGGCTGGTGTTCAGAATGACAGCCCAGCTCCAGACCAGTCCCCCATAAGGACTTGCATTCAGTCCCCTTATGAGGTCTGTAGCACCACAAATGTTTTTGAAGCACCTACAATGTGCCAAGCTTTGTGCAAGGGGACTACAGAGTCACATCAGATATAGTCCCAGTCCTTTAAGAAATCCAATTTAATGAGGGGAGATAGATACACAGCAGGAGCTTATTAAATAAAGTATCTGCATAGGGAGGGAATGAATTGAGTATAAATAATACAATCTCTTAGAAGTGTGTAGGAATTGCTAAGGAAGCATAGGGAAAGAACCAAATCATGTCAACAGAGGAAGCTTTGTCTCGGAAGAGGTGGCATTTGATCTGAGGTTTTAAGAATGGATGTGGATGTGACGTCAGCAAGAATGGTGCAGTAAAGACCTCAGAAAGTCTTCTCCAGCAGTCAATGAAAACACAACAAAAAGTGTCAGAATCAAATTTTAGAACTCTAGAAATTAATCAAATTATGTAGTCATTTGGGGAGGGTTTGCTTAAGAACAATGGCTGAATCTCAGGAAGAACAGCAAGCATTCTGGTGTTTTCTCTTATTCTATTGCCCTCCCCATCACCCTAGCATCACAGTAGCCTTGTAAACCCATATTCTATGGGCATGGTGAAAACCAGAGTCCTGGGAGGCACTGGAGAAGGCATAACAGAGTTGGAAATTCTTCAAAACCCCATTCGCAGAGAATTGTCATTAGACCGGTCAGGTGGAGAATTGTCCTTGTTTGACCTGACTCGGAGCTCACCTAGTACAAACAGCCTTTCCTTGAAGGGAGTATTTATCAAAAACAATAAGCAACAAATTGATTGATTAATATTGCAGCTGCTAGAGGCAATACATAACAGTTAAGGCAAGCAATAGGCTAACCAGAACACTTAAAAGAAAAGTCTGGGGAATTAAATGTTCATAAGGGGTTCTAAAAAACTCTTACATATTCTTTGGAACCTGGACTTTTATGCACTGTGCCTTATATATAATTAAAAGTATGGTTTCCTGGTGGGTCTAGCACACTTTAGAAGCTCAATAGCCACACATGATTACCATACTAGATAGCACAGAAATTCCCACCATGTCAAAATGATAGTCCAAGTTCTACTGGACGTTGGTGGTTTAGAGAGAGATGACTTGAGAAGAGAAGAGGGGTATCAGGAACAGTAAAGGAGTCTTTGAAAGTTTTCTGAATTTTAAAAATCCTCTAAATTCCAAAACCTTCTAAAAGTTATTCAACAATCTTTACTGACTGCCTGTCTAGTTATGTCTACTATGGGTCTGGAAGATGAGGCTGGAAAATGAGGATTGACTAACTGCTTTATTGATTCATTCATTATTCATTGAACAGCAACTCATCTAGGAACTGTGCTAATTGCACAGTATAAAATGATAAAAAAAAAAAAAACTGGAATGTTATCTCCTCTCAAGCAGCTTACATTCCAATGGAAGAGGGACAGATATTGATGAGGAATGACATGAGTAAATATAAAATTACAACTGTGAGAATCGCTTTGATGGGGAAGAATTAGGAACAATGAGTGCATAGAAGGGGTGTGCTTAATCTAGTCTGGAGCACATTTCCTAAGGAATTGGACTGATATAGATGGGATGTTTGTCCCCTCCAAATCTCATGTTGAAATGTAATTCCCAATGTTGGAGGTGGGGCCTGGTGGGAGGTGTTTGGGTCAGGGAGCCGGATCCTTCAGGAATGGCTCAGTGCTGTCCTCACAGTAATGTCTTGGTAATGTCTTCACTCTATGAGTTCATGTGAGATACGGTTGTTTAAAAGATCCCAACACCTCCTTCCTCTCTTGCCATGGGACATGCTGACTCCCCTTTGCCTGTCACCATGATTGGAAACTTCCTGAGGCCTTCATTAGAAGCAGATGCTGGCACTACGATTTGTGTATAGCTTGCAGAACTGTGGGCCAAATAAACCTCTTTTCTTTATAAATTACCTAGTCTCTGGTATTTCTTGATAACAATGCAAGTGGACTAACACATGGACCCTGAGCTAATATTTAAAAGAGTAGATTAAGTAAATGGAGAAGAAAAATCTAGCCCAGAGAAACAGCATGCACACAGGCCCTGGGGCAGGAGGAAACATGAAAAGAAGGAGAGGCTGAGTGTGGAACATCCCAGGAAGTGAGGGAGAGCCAGGTTGAAAGTGAGGCTAGAATGATAGACACTATTCTCTGGACAGGCAGCATCAGAATCAGCTGTGAACTTACTAACAATGCAGAATCTCAGACTCCATCCCAGATTTTTTTTTTTTTAATACAGATTTTCACTCCTGTTGCCCAGGCTGGAGTGCAATGGTGTGATCTTGGCTCACTGCAACCTCCACCTCCTGGGTTCAACCGATTCTCCTGCCTCAGCCTCCCAAGTAGCTGGGATTACAGGCGAGCACCACCTTGCCCAACTAATTTTTGTACTTTTAGTAGAGACAGGGTTTCACCATGTTGGTCAGGCTGGTCTTGAACTCCTGACCTCATGTAATCCCCCTGCCTTCACCTCCCAAAATGCTGGGAGTACAGGCATGAGCCATAGCCCCCAGCCTCCATCCCAGATTTATTGTGTCCAAATCTGTATTTAACAAGATCCCAGGTGATTACAGTGTGAAATGCACAATCCATACCAAGGGTCAGCACCCTATTCTTACAGGTCAAATCATTCTGCTACCTGTATTTGTACACAAAGTATTGCTAGATCACAGCCATGCCTGTGCATTTGCTAATTGTCTATGGCTGTGTGCATACTACAATGACAGAATAGAGTAGTTGCTACAGACATTGTTTGGCCTGCAAAGCCAAAAATGTTTACTATCTGTCCTGTTACACAAAAGTTTCCCAATCCCAAGTCTATATTGTGGCATGCCTTATAAGGAACATTAAGGATTTTACATTTATTCTAAGAGAAAGGGAAGCTAGTGAAGATTTTTCATTTTCAAAAGATCACTGGCTGCACAGAGATAAAAGGCACACAGACAGTACATGCCCCAGAGGAGCTTAGGGTCTGGTGGGAATTCACTTTTATCATCAAAATTGGATGTTTGCTGCTTTCATTAGATGGATGACTGTGTTATTCACCCATTCTTTGTTGCTGTAGTTAACTCCCTCAGTGCCTGGCAGAGTTCTAAGTATTTAACTAATGTTAAGTGCTATTTCCTGACTCAATAAATGGTTTAAACCTATAACAGTTAATGTCTACCAATCTTAGAAACTTATTTTGCAGACATTTCAAGAATCAAAATACTATGACTCCTGACCTACTTTCAACAGTTTCCTTTTACTTGACATCTAAGCTGTTTCTGACATAAAATTTAGACTACCATAGTGGAAGCCAAGCCCTTGATCACCTTGTTAATTTCAAGAGAGAGCAGACAGATAAGAGTCCTATTCCAGTCTCCAGCTTGCATAGGACTGCAGGAAGGAGTTGCTCTGAGCTTTAGGTTCTCTGTCTGTGACATGGGGAAGCTGAAACAGTTTGTCTCTAAGGTTTACACAGCTTGAGCGTTCTTTTTATCCTTAGAGTTGTACAAGGTGACAAAATGGGGACACTAGACAGGTCTCTGGCTTACCTGATTCAATTCCCTGCATCTTTATTAAGTCTAAATGGAGCTCTTTATATAGCATACATGAATGACAGTTGATGAGAATGTTGGAGAGAAAAAAAAAAGCAGAAAACCTGCAAAATTCCACAGTCACAAAAGAAGATTTTGTGCACTGTTTGAGATTTTATGCATTTCTGTTCCCTTTCATTTGTGAAGGTGATTTAACATTACTGGCTCAACTACTTTTCTACTTTTCCAACCTTTTCTACTCATTAGGTGTGATTGTGTAGATACTGGCTTTACCAGCTGGTTAGCTTAGTTTTCATGTCATGAGTTGGCAGTACTTGAATAAACTAAATATTCCATGGCAAGAAGCTGGATGCCTATAAAATCACTGTGACAAATGGACCTACCATCAAATCCACAGTGCTGCTGAAAGATAGTGTTTTGAGAAAGTGGTAGGTGATGTTTCCTGGACGAGGTTACAACTTGGTGCATAGAAAGAGGCAAAAGATTTGAGGATAATAAATGGTTTTGAGCAGAGATAGATTTTTAGCAGTATTGTCATCTTCTGGGCAATATGCCTGCTACAGAAGTGTTGATTCAACCCATAAAAAAGCAGTTTGCAAGTTAAGCAGACTATCTAATGGATACTATTAAACTGGAGGAGAATATTGTGGAGCCATCTCTATTACATTTTGTGGATATTGTTGCTTGGCATTATCTTCTGTTGATTGTTGTTGATGGCATTCAATTAAAATAATATTTTATCAAGTCATATTATGTTACGTGCTGTGGAAAATAGAGAAGCAGTGCTGACTTCAAGGGTATCTGACTTGTACAGTTGCACAGAGGCTTGCACTTGGATTAATGCTCTGCTATTGCCGTCTTAAAATTATTAAATTTTGGACAAGGGGCCCTGCATTTTTATTTTTACAGGGCTCTGCAAAAGAGGCAGCTTTCTCTGCATAGAAGATGGCAGATTCTGTTTCTTGCCTAAGGAGTTCAAAACATTGTGTATTAGAATCATGTTAGGACAGTAACGTAGGAACTTGCTTAATTGTTCTGAGCCTTGGTTTCCTCTCTTTGTATATATAAAGAGACTGCATTGCATGCTGTCTAAGGAGAGAAGCCAAAGGCTTAAACTCTAAGGATTATTTTTCCAAGTAAGCAGTAGAGACAGGATGTTGAAGCTTCCTCTCCTGTGTATGAGTCCAATGAGAATAAACTGTGTCAACAAGGATTTTTGCTGAGTTCAAGATATGACTCAGCACAGGATTAGTGGCATCGGAACTCCAATTTCCAGGGAACTAGAGAACATCTGGGTGTGTTAAAAAGAGTGCTCAATAAAGTAGCTGGAGAGCTGCAGCAAAGCTGTGGCAAGGCTGTGCTGAAAGGTTCATCAGAAATGGGAACCAGTATCAACAGGCAAGCCAGGAGTCCGTTCCCCACATACCTTATTTAAACCTCTGGGGTCAGATTTGTTTCAGAATTCAGAAATTTTCTTATTTTTGAAAGGTAACATGATGCATACTCCATTAATTATGTAAAATCCCTGCAGCATGTCTGGGCAGCAACTCATAAGCAAGTGTGTCGCTTTTTCTGCAGTGAGAGGTATAACCGCTAGTATCAAATAAGAACATTTTAAAGCATATGAATAGTTATCTCAGGTCAGTCAGATGTTGCTGCTGAATGTGTTCAGGTCAGGGCATGTTTCACAAAAAAAGGAGTTAAAAGTGTTTGGTTTTCAGCGTTTGGAGTTTGAAGTTGTGGATGAGGGATTGTAGACCTGCGTCAAGAAAGGGACAGGAGATGGGTCTTTAGCGCTCAGAAGAGCAGTGACAGTTTAGGCATTTCTCAGATGAAGCTGTCTTGGTCTAGGGACTTTTTCTGATGGCGTGTTAAGAAGCCCCAACCTCCTTACCATGACACATTCTTCCTAGTGAAGCAAAGGCATAGATGCAAGGCTGGGAGCATCCCTTCTCAGCAGCTTTTAGCAACTTTGCTGCCCTCTTTTCCCTGCTACTCTAGCTTGACAGCTTCTTGAACACATGGTCTCTCTGGCCATATTTTCACTGTGGAAAATGACATTTTCAGAACTGACTGTCCCTGGGATTCATCTGTCACTTTCCCTCCGTGTTCTTCATATGGCAGTTGGCACATGAGGCTCACTCTTCACTTCTCAGATGGGTTTAAAAAACCTTGGCCAAATATATAGCCTCTTCATTAGCACCCGTCTGGTCCTCGCACCAAATAAAGCCAATGAAATGGACCGATACATATATATATATATACAAACTCACACACACAACATGCACACACACACAGACACACACACTTTATATACAGATGCATTTTCCCCAGGAACATAGAAGTGAACCCTATTTAGGTTTAATATTGGCTTCTTCATTTACTTGCTGCTTTGTTTGGAACATAAAATTGACTCCAGTAGAAGCTGTTACAGACAAAGCAAAACAAATCCAGTCTTCTTTTTGCTGGAAAGAGGCTCAGACTTGTCCTGGGGACGTACACTCATAGTTAGCCTTCTGCAGTGCGGACTCCATCTTCATGGTCACAAAGTGGCTGCTCTCTTCCAGACATTGTGTCTGCCTTCAAGGAAGAAAGAAAGAAGTACCTGTTTTACTAGGTAAGTGGTTCTCAAAGTATGATCCCTTGACCAGCAGCATCAGCATCACCCAGGAAGTTGTCAAAAATGTAAACTTTCAGGCCACACTCCAGACCTACTAATCAGAAACTCTGGGAATGGGGCCTGACGATCTGTGATTGTGATGCTAGTTAAAGTCTGAGAATCCCTGCACCAGACAAATTAGTTTTCTTCTCATATGTCCAGAACTTCAATTTCCCTTAAGAAATATTGCTAGTTAAAAATCTTCTCTTCCCTGTGTCCCTCAGAGTTAAGATTGCCATGTGATTCACTTCTTACCAATGAAATATACATAGAAATGTACAACATTTACACAAGGGATGATAATTAAAAGAACTGACAATCTATATGAAATATAGACTCTATAATATACATTACAGGCATATGGAAAAATTATATATCGATTATATATCTCTCCATATAGCTCTTCTTTTATTCTTCCTTGAAGGCAGACACAATGTCTGGAAGAGAGCAGCCACTTTGTGACCATGAAGGTGGAGTCTGCACTGCAGAAGGCTAAAGAGAAAGATACTATGAGTATATGCCCCCAGGACATGTCTGAGCCTCTTTCCAGACTTCTTGTTAAATGAGAAAAAGGGACCTGTGTTCCATTAAGCCACTGTTTTTCATATGTTGTTACTGTAGACGAACATAATTTTCAATGAAATATATTGAGTCAACATGTATTAGCATTTTATCCTTGTTGTTAGATGAACACAGCCACTCTTCTCCAACAACCATACACTTTCAAGAGTATATATTTCATCTCACAGATACAGAAATAGAAGTTACAATAGGCAAATAAGTTACTCAAATTCTCACAGTTAATAAACAGCAAAGCCAGAGATAGTAAATTGAGGTTTTACTATCTCTAAAACCTTGAGGTAAACTTCTATATTGGGGTAAAGCAGGGACAAATGTAAGCTTGGAGGGGCCTGAAACCTATAAGATTTCAAGGACCTTCTTTAAGACAAGAAAGAGAAAAGTATTTATTAAATATGGTCCAGGCCCTCTACAGGCCTTGAGAGGCATCTGGGAAAATGAAGAGTACTTATCTTTACAGGAAATCTGCTTTGGTTTCACCATTTATTGTTAAGGATAACCATTTTCTATCTCCATGTATCATTCTTACATGAAAACTGAATATTATAAAATACCAGGAGAAAATATTTAGGTATTTCTTGAGACTCTCAAACCTATTTTCATTTCTAATAGCCACTACTTGCTTAACTGCAAACAAACAGATGGTTTCATCACCATCACTTTATAAGCTGG